>NC_140169.1:41565556-41828187 GCF_963971535.1 Notolepis coatsorum | reverse complement strand
CTATGATAACGCTGCTGGCGGGACAAAACCTTGTAACTCCATTATTATTATTTTTTTATTTAAATTTTTTTCAACTCAGTAGATCATCCTCCATGTGTGTGTGGTTTTACAAAGTCTACACAATGGGAAAGCATTAAACCAATCATCTGTCTAAACCTCGTAACTCTATTCGCCCTCAAATCTGTGTTGGTTTTTTTCATCTGCTGAAAAGTTGGGTTTTGGAGTTACGAGGTTTTGTCCCGCCAGCAGCGATAACAATAATAATACATAATGATAATATGACCATGAATAATAATAACAATAATAACAGTAATAATAATAACAATAATAATAATAATATTGCTATAGCTACAAAAAAAACTGCGTCACGAACCTCAGATGCATGGAAAAGAGAAAAAAAACGAAAAATAAATAAAATCGGATACAGAGAAATTTATACCTGCTGTTCATATGTTCTCATTGTTCTGTCTTTAAAAGTATTTTTTGTTGGAAAATATTTGTACAGTACTTCAACTCATTATAAAGAGACTTCCAGAGTCTGACTCCCACTGATATACACATCTGTTTCAGGGTTGTCTGTGCAGCACACTGATGTTTAACATGACCTTCCCTTCTATGCTCTCCATTTTATGATATGAGGACAAACCTGTTTTTTAGATTGGCTGGTAATGCTTTACTTTTGGCCTTGTACATAACTACTAATGTCTGTAACTTAACTACCCCTTATAATTTCAATAATCCAGAATTAATAAATAATATGTTAGTGTGTTCTCGATAGTCTGCTTTACAAATAATCCTAATAGCTCTCTTCTGTAGGAGATACAGTGGTTTTATATTACTCTTATAGGTCTTACCCATACTTCCACACAGTAATTAAGATAAGGCAATATGAGTGCACAGTACAATGTTCGCATTGCTTTGTTATCTAATACATATTTAACTTTATTCACAATAAAAAATACTCTTAGAAATGTTTTCCTTACGTGTGCAATATGAGGTTTCCAGGTCAAACCTTCGTCCAGCAATACTCCCAAAATATCTGCTTGCATATGGGAAATTGTTTTCGATAAAGCAATTGCCATCTATCATATTTGACTACGTGTTACGATAGGTGGGTAGTGAGGGTAGACGAAGCGAACACAGGTAGCGGACCGGAATGGAGGAGGCAGAGACGGCAGGATACGCGTAAACAGACTTTACTGAACACGACTTGTATGTTACCAAAGAAGCATAAACGACACAGCCGAGCTGGCGCTGAAGAAGAGAACTGATTTGTAAACAAGGAAAATAAACAACAACAAAACAAAAGACTAATCTACTCACAAGCGCATATTCACAAACAGCAAGGCACGGGGGAACACAGGAGAAACGACGAGAAGGGTAACACTGAGGACTTGGAGGAAATGGCACCACAAGGAAGTGAGGACAGACAGAACCTAAATACCCAAACTAATTAACAATCAAGAACACCTGGCCAACACAGAATCACAACAACCTAGACAATAAAGCAATGACAACTAAACACAACTAGACACTACGGCAAAGACACACAACAACACAACAGGGGGGTGACATCACACATAGACAGGGGTGGCCCAGGACTTCAGAACATTACAAATTAAATCCACAATATGTAACCAAACTGTGATAGTAGCCCGTACCGTAGGGCTTAGGTCCCTAGAGGGAGGCAGAGAGCCAATGTTAGGCAGAGAGACAATGTTAGGTGGAGGGCACTGCCCAATGTTAGGTGGAGGGCACTGCCCAATGTTACCATCCTGCCCAGTCCAGCCAGGACCGGGCCTAGGAACGTGACACTACGTGGCAAAGGCACGTATGGTATGAGATCTTTTATATTTGCTATCCATCATTCAGTGAAAACCGTATTTTCTGCAGCAATGGAAAACAAATATGCAGCCACTTGGACCACCAAGTAACCAAGAATTCACTTTGCAGAAAGTCTGCAAGCAAAAAGTTGAAAGCACAAAGTGTGTATTCTACTTTCTACTGTATTATTGAAAACACAGAGGAAGTACCGCTCATGACCAGCTGGTGCCGCAGTTCCATAGTGTATGATCAGTTTAAATGTAGCACAGAGGGGCTCGCTCCGGAGCTGCAGCTGGAGGCTACTCCTGTACTGTGCGGTGCACTACTGCGCATGTGATGTTGGGCGGGGCTTTCTACTTCTAGCTCTGGTTTAACATTCATTCTTCTTCGTTGAAAAATAACCAAATATGTCTTTCAGTGAAAATTTAAGTACCGGGGCACCTTCACTATTTTGGACATTAGGGCCTATTTTCCGTCTGTAATTTGCTTGAGTGGTGAGCTAACGTTAGCTAACGGACGCTCCGGGATTGCAGCTGGGGGCTAGTTCTGCACTAACCTAACGTTAGCTAGCTAACGCACGTTAGCTAATATTCCATGTAAACACCCAACTAACGCTATGTGAATGTGAAGTTGCTATTATTTTGGCCCACGTTTTGACTACTTTATTAATGTTGAACTAATGTTAAAGCTATGTTAAACATGAACCATTCTCACAAGGTGTTCAACTTCACATTATCTGTTATTGTCCACCGCAATACACACATTGTCAACGTCATTGTAAAAAACATATGTGTTGCTTATTCAATCAAATCCCGGTTCAAGCGTTTTATAACCTTGAGCAACATTCTTCTATTTTAGTCCAAAATGATAAACATGACTTGATGCTTTTTTCTTACATAGTACTGTATATTTGTATGTCTCTAAATGTCTTGATGAATTGAACATTCATTTAAGTACCTGTATTATTCAGTACATTAAAATTAAACTTCTTCAACTTGAATGTGTATCTGGTCATCTGTGTGTGATGGAGGAGATATGGTCAGCTGCCCGACAGAGCCTTTATCCTCTCCTCTGATGGGGCTGTGTATGTTTAAACTGTAAAACCCCACAGTCAGAGCTACTGTACCAGATCTGTCTGAACTGTAAAACACCAGTCAGAGCTACTGTACCAGATCTGTCTGAACTGTAAAACACCACAGTCAGAGCTACTGTACCAGATCTGTCTGGACTGTAAAACACCACAGTCAGAGCTACTGTACCAGATCTGTCTGAACTGTAAAACACCACAGTCAGAGCTACTGTACCAGATCTGTCTGAACTGTAAAACACCACAGTCAGAGCAACTGTACCAGATCTGTCTGAACTGTAAAACACCACAGTCAGAGCTACTGTACCAGATCTGTCTGAACTGTAAAACACCACAATCAGAGCTACTGTACCAGATCTGTCTGAACTGTAAAACACCAGTCAGAGCTACTGTACCAGATCTGTCTGAACTGTAAAACACCACAGTCAGAGCTACTGTACCAGATGTGTCTGAACTGTAAAACACCACAGTCAGAGCTACTGTACCAGATCTGTCTGAACTCTAAAACCCCACAGTCAGAGCTACTGTACCAAATCTGTCTGAACTGTAAAACCCCACAGTCAGAGCTACTGTACCAGATCTGTCTGAACTGTAAAACCCCACAGTCAGAGCTACTGTACCAGATCTGTCTGAACTGTAAAACACCAGTCAGAGCTACTGTACCAGATCTGTCTGAACTGTAAAACACCACAGTCAGAGCTACTGTACCAGATCTGTCTGAACTGTAAAACACCACAGTCAGAGCTACTGTACCAGATCTGTCTGAACTGTAAAACCCCACAGTCAGAGCTACTGTACCAGATCTGTCTGAACTGTAAAACCCCACAGTCAGAGCTACTGTACCAGATCTGTCTGAACTGTAAAACCCCACAGTCAGTTGCGGGGAGGAAACCCACAAAGACACAGGGAGAACATGCCAACTCCACACAGAAAGTACCTGGATTCGAATAGAATATTTGCATCTCCTTATCAAAACAATCGCTTATCAAACCCATTGTGTTTACTGATATATACCATATAAACCATTAAGAGTGGGTGTCAGACAAGAGGGAAGACTGTCAGGTTTTAAACTGTGGATACCAAACAGAAGGTAAAGATTAGTTTGAACTGTACAGTAATCCAGAACTATTTCATTGCACTGTAAATAAACTGATTTTATAGTATGTCACATCATTCATGTCTTTCACATTCTACTAGAACTGAATCAAACCATAAACAAGGTGGCCTGTTGGGATGTTAGATCCTAATGTGAAAAACTGATTTTATATGTCTGAGGAGAAGACTGGTAGGCCTACTCATCATCAGGTCCACAGACGGGCCTCGCATCTTCGTCTCCACAAAGTACTGGGAGGGTCTACTGTATGTGAGACATATTTCCTTTAGAGTGAAAGCAATATGTGAACAAGTATGTTGTGTGCCAGGTTTATGTGCACTCATGGTAAAGTGAGAGGTGACGGGTGGACCACCACTGATGTCATGTGTCCATTCAGGCCTCAGGTACAAGTCATTTGAACTCCAGCAGCCCATTACGTACCAACTAGGGGTGGGGGAAAAAAGAAAAAAACGATACTTTGCGTGGCGATACTGTATCGATACAGGGACGCCAAGTATCGATATTTTATTATTCATAAAAAAGAAATTGTATAAGGAAGTTGCATTGTTAATTTCAATACCTGTAATAGTACAGTAGTCCAGTGAGTCCACACACATGTGCATTCAGTTAAGTTGAAATATGACTGTAATACAAATAGTTCAGTTTTTCAGGTACATGCAACACAGATTACAGTGTTTACATCTGTCTACTTGAGAAAATACCATGTTCTGCAATAAAAATGATTGAAGTGGGATGAACAGACTGAACTTTATTTTATTAGATAAAACATGTTGACAGTTTTACTTTGCATCTAAACAAAAAAAATGTAATAAAAATATCGCAATATTCGCGATATGTCGAGTATCGCAATACTATCCTATCGCGGCTCAAATAGTATCGTATCGCAAGATCTCTGGCAATTCCCACCCCTAGTACCAACCTGTTTCTTTTCCCATGAATCCCTGCACAGCCACTGACACTAAACCCAAAGAAGCTTTAGCTGTCATGACATAAAGATGCCAGACATCCATACATCTGCTTATAGATCTGTTTGATAATGTCTAGCTCAGGAAAGGCTAAAGTAATCTTGTGTGCATTTAACATCCTGCTATCCTCAAATTTACAATTTACATTACATTTGGTTTCCTTAAGGTAAATTTCACCCCAGCAATTTAAACATCTAAAAAAGTATTAAAATGTCAACCAAAGTTTGTGTCTGGGGTGCTTGGGGTAAAACAATTAGATTTTAGAATATTTCAGATAATAAAATTAAATGTTTATCATCAACTATCTAGTTAGTATTTATAGGTACATTGAGTCCATCCTCACCTCCATCACACTATGGTACGCTGCAGCCAAGGCCAAAGGCAGGCTGCAGCGTGTCATCCACTCTGCTGAGAAGGTGATCGGCTGCAATCTGCCATCTCTCCAGGACCTGTACGCCTCCAGAACTCTGAAGCGTGCAGGTAAGATTGTGGCCGAACCCTACCACATAATTGACCACATCTGCCCAGTTGTACAGCCTATTTTATTTTTTATATATGTGCTATATTTAATTTAGTTTATATCCCATATAATTTTATTCAACGTCTTATTTACTGATTCTGATGTAACTCTAACCATATTTGCATATCTTGTAAGTCACAAACTTTTTTTTTATCCACTTTTTCTCCCATTTTTCTATATTTTTCTCCCATCCCAATTTCGTATCACCCAATTCAACCCTCCCCTGTCACGAACGCTGTTTCTTGCCTCCCACAAGCCGGCTGCAATGTGGACTAAGTCATACATAGCACAAGTCCCCTCCGGTACTTGAGGTAACAGCAGTCGCATCTTTTCACCTGCGCAGCTCGATCTCTCAGTGGCGAGGAGTAACGCGTGGGAGGCTCACGCTGCCCCCGACACTTCCTGATTCTACTGCGCAGGCGCACCAACCAACCTGTAGGAGTCGCTGTCCACAACGCCCGATCCCCACCCATCAGTTTCCCACCCCCTAATACGGCCAATGTGTATTAGCATGGATGACCAGCTAAACTGAAAGCAATGTGGAGCGCTGGGATCGAGCTGGGATCGAACAGGCGATCCCAGCGTCTCCACATTCATGGCGAGTGCCTTGCCCACTATGCCACGTAGCCGCCTTGTAAGTAACAAACTTAAATGTCCAAACCCAATGCAGTCCCCACCACCCAACCACCTCCAATGTACAGTCCCCCCCCCCCCCCCCCGGGCCCCCCCACCCAACCTCTTCCAATGTACAGTTTCTTCCCACTCAAATGTATATTGTATATACTCTTTTTTTAGACTATTTTTGTATCACAAACAGTGCTATATATTTGTAAATCTGGTATGTCATAAATGTCTAGATGTAGCAGTACTGTCTATCTGTATGTCATGTAGTATGTCATATATGTTATGATGAATTGAAAATGGGGGACCCTGTAAACAAGACGAAAGTCTTTATCTGGTCTGCATCCCCTTAACAATTGTGTGTATTGAGCTGTACTGTATTGTACCCATTCTGCAATCTGTTAATAAAGTTTTCAATCAATCACAAATGTAACACAAGACGATGTTGTATGTGTAAACAAGGAGAGTGAGAGGCGTTATTTTTAAACCTAGCCGCATTTTTCGGAGACGCTCATTGGCCACTGACTGACGCTCTCTGATTGGCCACTGACATGTTTGCCCAATCGTGTGACGAGCTGTGTCTTTGCCCATTTCCGCAAACTACCTATCGCCATGCTCTAAGACAAACTCTAACCTTAACCAACTTCGAAAGAGTGCCTAAGCTTAACCGTCGAAAGAACTTGCCGTCGCGCTCTAAGACAAACTCTAACCTTAACCAACTTTGAAAGAGTGCCTAAGCTTAACCAGTGTAGAAACAGGCGTCGGCCAATCAGAGAGCGTCTCCGAAAAATTCGGCTAGGTTTGAACCCACCTCACCCCTGCCCACTTTGACAACCTAGGATGGCTTAGAGTAGACGACAGAGTACAGAAACTTGCAATGGGCCTGGTCTACAAGATACACTACGCGACCAAGGTACCCATGTACATGTCAAAATACTTCCCAAAGGTCAGTGAATACCACGATCACAACACCAGAGGGAGCTCCACAAATCATGTAAAACCCAGATTCGGCTCAAACAAGGGACTAAACACGTTTCGCAATTATGCCACATCAATGTGGAACGCCCTACCTAAAGCTGTAAAGGAATGTGAATCACTACCCACTTTCAAAAACACTCTAAAAAAACACCTACGTGAGACTGCAATTCGAAACTGGCCCCTACAAATGTCCTAACCTAGTTGTACAGTAAATGACCAAGTAAGGCTTTGTCAGTATTCCAATGTACAGTGTAAAATGTGTGTGTGTCCCCTACCCAACCCCCCCCCCCCACCTCCAATGTACAGCCCTCACCCACCCAACCCCACCCCACCCACCCAACCTCCTCCAATGTACCAACAATAAAACAATAAACAATATAGATGTAGCAGTACTGTCTATCTGTATGTCATGTATGTCATATATGTTATGATGAATTGAAAATGGGGGACCCTGATGTAAACAAGACAAAAGTCTTTCTCTGGTCTGCATCCCCTTAACAATTGTATGTATTGAGCTGTACTGTACTGTACCCATTCTGCAATCTGTTAATAAACTTTTCAAACCCCACCACCTCCTAATAGACAGTCTCCTCCCCACCGCATGTATATATTCCCTCCCCGCCGTATGTATATTTCCGTCCCACCCACCCACCCCCTCCTAATGTACAGTCCCCTCCCCATCATATGTATATACTCTGTCAGGATATAGGGGTAACAGTACTGTATATTTGAATACCGCTTATGTCACAAATGTATCAGTACTAAATACCTATATGTCCCTATGCCATAAATGTCATGTATGTTGTGTATGTCATAAATGTCTATATGAAATGAAAATGGGGGACCCTGATGGAAACAAGACAAACGTCTTTCTCAGGTCTGCATCCCCTTAACAATTGTATGTATTGAGCCGTACTGTATTGTACCCATTCTGCAATCTGTTAAATAAAGTTTTCATTCATTCATTCATTCAAAGTAGGCTAATGCTAGCTCCTGTACAGCTAGCTACTAGCTCCTGTTAGCTCTCTCTCCTCTCAGCTCCAGAGCTCCAGCTGACTGCAGTCAAGTTCTATTCTGTTGATCAGCTGAAACCAAGCTGCTTCACACCAAACCCAGTGATGTGCATCTGATGTGTGGAACACAGGTATGGAGATGTTTGTGTCTGTTTCCTTTGAACACGTTGTTCTATGTGTAATGAAAGGCTGTAGGCCTAATAGCCTTCTAGCTAATCCACACCAGTTCAGCTATATAAGGTGAGTCTGGCTGGTGTGATTGTTATTATAATAACACAACACAGTTACATGTTGTTCTAAGGTGACTAAAGCCCTATAATGTGTTTTATTTTCATATTTGTTATAGAAGTGAATATGGGTAATTTAATATTTTTGTTAAGATTGTTTATGGAATTTAATTTAGTTTTTTGCCAAACAGAATATATACAGTATAATAGTGTAATTTGTAACACAGTATTTTCGGATGCCTATAAGGTGAAACCAAGCAACTGCACACCAAACCTAATGCTGGTGCATCTGATGTGTGTCACACAGAGACCTCCAGTAAAGAGCCTGATACCCAGTACTGCCTCCTGCCTGATTCATGGTCTGGTTTTATTCTTAATCCCAGAGGGGAAACATGGTTTGCCACCAGAGCGAATACAAATACACAAACAAGAAACAATTACATACAGTACAAATTACACAACACAGTAAATAGAAGATAAGAAGAGAGCCTCTCAACACAGAGCTAGCGGTGTTCGTTAAAGAATTTAACCGCAGCAGGAACAAAGGACCTTCTCAATCGCTCAATAGAGCATAGAGGCATCAGAAACCTATCGCTAAATGAGCGTCGCAGAGCATCAAATATATTGTACAGAGGGTGGCCTTCAAAAAATTGGTGTTCAATTTAGTCCTAGTTCGCTTGGCAATAATGATCTCCAAGGAATCAGGAGGGAGGCCAATCACTGAGCCAGCCTTTTTAATGATCAGGGAGCTAGGATATGTGGCTGGATTGTATTGAAGGGGCTAGAAAAATACAAATCAGTGTATCGTTGACTCCTACACTTCCTGTATGCAAATTGCAAGGGGCCAAACTAAGGTGCCACCTTGTCAGAAACTGGCGGAGCGAGACAAGCCCCTGTTGCCTATAGTCCGGGGCACGAGCGCGGAGGCTTTTGTTATTACATTCACCCTGAAAAATGTGCTTCTGCTTCATATGAGAAATATTAAAAGTTTCAATATATGTTTGCACATTAGTATACATTCAGTGTTCGACTTACGTAATGGTCCATTCTGGTCTGAAACGCTGACGATAATCAAGTTCAAGTTCAAGTTCTTTAATAGTTGTCATACAGAAGTACAGAATACTTTCATACAAAATGCTTCTTACTGTTACGCTCCAGAGACTGTGCTAGACAAGATAGTATCAAATAACATAATAACATAATATAGCATGAATTTAGAAGAAGAAAAATGAGGTCACAGTGTTCGGTATAGACATATGTACAATGTTCTGAGTTACCATATAATATACAATACACAATACTATGCAGTGTACTAATGTACAGTACTATCTAGTGCAAAGCAGAAATGGGATGAGGTACAATTTTAGGTACAATTTACAGTAAGGTGTACGAGTTGTAGTGCAATCCTTCATCCATAAATATAAAGTGTGGGGAGTGGGTGCTACAGTGTGTTTGTTTAAAGTGGGTGTGTGCTATAAAGTGTGTGGAGTGGGTGCTACAGTGTGTTTGTTTAAAGTGAGTGTGTGCGTGTGGATGTGTGTGCTATGTGCGTTTGGTGGTTGTTGTTGTGTAGTGTTCATTCATTGTTCGTTTAGCAGCCTGATGGCCTGGGGATAGAAGCTTCTTCTGAGTCTTTCTGTGCTCGCCTTGAGACTCCGGTATCGCTTGCCTGACCACAGCAGTTCAAAGAGGCAGTTGTTCGGGTGACTGGAGTCTTTAATGATTCTCTTAGCCTTGCCCTTGCAACGCTTGTAGTAAATGTTCTGCAGGGTGGGGAGCCCCCCTCCAATTGTGCGTTTGGCTGAACGTGTCACTCTTTGTAGTCTGCTTCGGTCTTGTGCAGTGCTATTCCCAAACCAGGAGGTGATGTTGCCGGTCAAGATGCTCTCTATTGTACATGAGTATTAGTTCTTAAGGATCTTCTGGCTGACTTGGAACTTCCTTAGGCGCCTGAGGAAGTAGAGGCGTTGTCGTGCCTTCTTCACAACACTGTCAATGTGTGTGGTCCATGTCAAGTCCTCGGATATGTAGGCTCCGAGGTACTTAAAGCTGTTGACTCTCTCAACCGGTGCCCCGTCGATGCTGAGGGGGCTGTAGTCCTTGACCCCCGACCTCCTGAAGTCCACAATCATCTCCTTTGTTTTGCTGACGTTCAGGGAGAGGCTGTTTTCCTGGCACCATCCCGCCAGGACCTTGACCTCTTCCAGGTAGGCCCTCTCGTCGTTGGCAGAGATCAGGCCCACCACCACTGTGTCGTCAGCAAATTTGATGATTGTATTGCTACTCCGCTGAGCCACACAGTCGTGTGTGTACAGGGAGTAGAGGAGGGGACTCAGAACACAGCCCTGGGGGGCCCCTATGTTGAGGGTGATGGATGAGGAGGTGCAGTTGCCTGCTCTCACCACCTGGGGTCTGCCAGTCAGGAAGTCCAAGACCCACTGGCAGAGCAAATAATAATCCTCAGTCACAGCAAATAATTGACGTTATCCTCCAGGTGAAAAGTTAGTCTGAAAACTTCGCCTCCAGCCTGTCCTCCTTGCAAACATTGCAACTGGCTTGACTTTCTATTTTAAAATGCTTGGTTCCAAACCTCTGACATTAAGTCTAGCTGCTCAAGTCAGTGGATATTAACCGTGTTTGGGGAGCGACGTGTTGTTGTGGCAGAACACCGGTCTAAATTAAAGGGAATGTGTTTGTTGCAACGGTGTAAATTAAAGGGAATGTGTTTGTTGTGGACAATTATTCTGCTCTGTGTGACAATAAATACATTAATGATGATATATTATATGTAATTTAAAACCAAAGCTAAGGCCTCCGTATGAGTTTAAGACGTGGACATGGTCATGTTTGTTGAATAATTTTCTTTTTTTTTGACTGCAGATTTTTATTATTTTTTCCCGATCCCCGATCCTCTGAAAAGCACGTGATCGGCGCCGATCCCGATCACATGATCGGATCGGGACATCCCTACTTCATAATGTGGCATGTCAGAGCAATAGGTCTCAGGGTAGTGAGGCTCTTACGCACATTGTTCTTTTTAGGAATAGGGACAAGACATGATGTTAACCACATTGCAGGAAAAACAGGTGAAGACAGATGGAGAGAAAAGAATGAAAAACATGGCACAACTGGTCAGCACAGACCTTAACACATTCGGGGCCAACCACGTATCTATACGTGTTTCGGCACCATGCTTAACACTTTGATTGCCCAACCCGAGTTTTCTCGGGTTTACCCCCCCGCGGGTTGAAGGCCCATCACGAGAATATTCGTTTTTTCTCTTTTTTTTTTTTAGCGATCTGAATTCATATTTCATCAACCGAGTCTACTGTTGGAAATTCAGCCACCCCAGGCGCTCAGATGTGAAAAAAGTGCCCTTTATCGTCTCCCAGATGGTAATTCACCCTTTTGGATTGAACTCAATGAAAATGAATGAGAAAAAAAAACCCGGACTCCACATTTTACTTCTCACTCATGCAACCGGCATCGACCAGCTTCACTCTGGAGCCTCAGAGCAGCGGGGATTATGTGTTTTTACATTATACGCGGTGGATCAATAAAAGGATCGATTTCTTCTAATGGCGATCAGGAATTGGAATAATCCATTTGGATACCATCTGATCTCAGGTAAGGAATCTATGTTACCAGTCTTAGGATAATCAGACTCATTTTCACTGAGATATAAGCGTTTCCCCTATGTGTCCCCCAGGCTGTTTGACTGTGCGAGCGGTCAGGAACGAGGATAATCGATTTTCAGCTCGCGGCACGAGCGTGCATGCGTACACATACTATCGATAATCTAGCGTTTATTTGAAAACGATTCATAAATAAGCGACGGGCAGATTAGACACATAGCCATAATTTAAAACATAGATTAGGCGATATTAACGTTAACATTGAAGCGGATGGTGGGCATTCAAGCACTAAATGTGCGCCCCCTGCTGGGCACTGAAAGTGTTAAGGGTGCAGCGTGGATAAATACCATCAGGCCCAGGGCCCTGTTTACCTTGATGGAGGTTAGGGTTACTGGTCAGCACAGACCTTGAGGGTGCAGGATAAATACCATCAGGCCCAGGGCCCTTGTTTACCTTGATGCGCTTAACACTTTGAGTGCCAGCAGGGGGCGCCGGAGATAGCGCTTGAGTGCCGGCGCTGTAGTCAATGGGAGAGCGAGCAAATTTGCAAACGCATAAACTATATCTTAAATGATGGCTATGTGTCTAATACGCCCGTCGCTTATCAATTACTTGTTTGCAGTCAACATTGTCGAAACAGATTGTTTTTTAATCGGTACATTTCCGTTTTATACCATTTTGAAAAACGCTATTTTTTTTACTTCCAGAAAAAAAAAGATTCTGTGATAATCGCCCTTTACTGGAATACACAAAACACGTTGTCATTTTTCGGCCTATTTATGAATCGTTAGTATATGTGTACTTATGCACGCTATAGAAGCGGGCTGAAAAATCGATTATCTTTTTGTATTTTATTTTTTTATAATTTTTTTAAACAAACATATAAACAAACATGACAACACACGATAAGATATACAAGCATTATTAACAGTGCACATCCAATGAAATCACCATTTAGTTAAATGTCTTATACAGGATATACCCCTAATACCTGCTATCTAATACCCTACACACATATGCTCTAGCTCGTACCCCCCCCTCCCGGACCCCCCATTGGATAATCCATCCATTATCCCTCGCTCCTAACCAGACACTACCATTATATGCTAGCTTTTATTCTCTCCACCACTTCTAACCACATTGTCACTTTGGATTCATTGAGACCCAAAATTCTTGCTGTAGATATTTCTTGATAAATCACATCGAGATATGTAATAATCCAGAATAAAAAGACTGATACTCTTATTTTGATTGTGCGAGTACAGATTATAGCCGCTCTCGTCTTTTTTTTCTCCGCCGCGAGATCGTTAAAAAACTACAAGTCCCACATTGCACTCAAGTCAACGGTCCAATCACAGTAGAGTGACGTGACTGGTTTCATGAGAAAGAAAGCAAATGACCAATCGGAAGCTCTCATTTGGCTTGTTTACTTCCTGAAACGCCACCATTGCGATATGCGGGCTGAGCTACCGTTACTGTTTAAACAATGACCCAGTCAACTATTCACTTTTAGTTTAATACATGACGAGGCATTGTCTAACGGTATCTAGCTGGCTAGCTACTGATAGCTGCTGATATCAACAAATGCTCCAGCAATAGTCGACTCAAGTGCATAATACCTCCGTTCCCTCGTTAGCTAGCTAGCTAGATGTACATCCGGCTTCAACATGGACGGTCGCATTTTACGTAGCTCCCGTAACCAACGCAACAGAGCAACAACAAAAAAGTACTTTGCGCATTTTCTACTTTCCCTCCTGTGGATTATGGATTTGTACCTGAATTCACAACTCAAGCAGCAACTCCAGACAGAAGTGGAGGGTAGCGAAAACGTAAAACAGCAGTCCCATTGCGACTTCTATTTGTTAACGGGCTCGGAGAGGAAACCTCCAGCCTTCGGAGCCACGACCATCCACACAGTACTTACTGCAAATCCGGAACGAAAGAAATTACCCCCGGCAGGCAAGTGTAATAAGAGATCAATGTTTTTATTATATCTGCTCATGTCGGGTGACATTCATCAGAACCCTGGTCCCGTAATGACACGGAACCAGAGACTACAGTCAAATCTGCTGACCCAAGAAGCAGCAGCCAGCACAACAGATCAACGGCTACCCACACATACTGCGGCTAACGACATGATCAACGGCAACATTCCTCCTCTGCCACCTCTGCAAAAGAACCCACAAGAGGCCACAGCGAGAGGGAAGGAACCGGGGTTCACAACCGAGGCGCCCAGCACGTCGCGGGGACAAAACAGCGAGGCATCGCTCCTCACACCGGCGCCGGAGATCAACAGCATCCACGCAATTGACGCTTCAGCCAGCAGTTGCACCAGCCGACCAGCAAGCGGCGACATACCCTCACAGAAGCCCCAGCGGACTCGGCGAGTGGCTAAAGGGAGAGCGGCGCGGAACATCAAGGTCACCAAGGACCCGACGGTTAGCTTGGCTGGCCCCGCCATGGCCGCCATGCCAGCTAGTCTACCCGGGCCGAGGCCAGGACAAAAGGCACCCCCCCTCCCCCACAATGGAGTACAATCAGACATATCTGTAATCAACCAGCCCCCCCCCCCACATCGCGGGCTTTCACACAAAGGAATACAGACTCCAGCAAAGGACAAAGCATCACCCCCTCCCCCCCTCCCCACCCACGGCACAAACAGCAACAACGCCCCCCCTCCCCCCACCACAGGACAGGACACAATTGAACAGAGTTACCTCAACTGTGACGACGTCAATCTTATTACAAGCAAAAATGGACTTCACATATTTCATCTAAATACAAATAGCCTGAGACCTAAACTGGCTGAAATCAAACAGTTGTTTTTAAACGGTAAGGCTAACATATTGTGTTTCACAGAAACAAAATTAGACTCATCTGTACAGGATCCAGAGATTGAAATTGAAAACTACTCAATAGTCAGGAGGGATAGGAACCAGTATGGAGGTGGCGTCTGTGTGTATATACACAAGGATACCAAATACATCAACCGTACTGACCTTAACCATGATGAAATTGAAACTGTTTGGATTGAAATCTTATTAGACAGGGCGAAACCAGTACTAGTAGGCACAATCTATAGACCACCAGAACAGAGTGGCTTTTATAACACACTTGATGGGTGTTTAGCTGGGGTGGAGGGGGTAGAAAAAATTCTTATTGGGGACTGGAACACGGATATGCTGCGTAAATCAGCACCCGTCTTCAAGGCCTTCAGTAGATTTTCTGACCTGCACGGTTTCAGCCAGCTAATCACACAACCCACAAGGGTATGCGATTCGACACAAACCACCATTGACCTCATTTTGACCTCTGACAAGTCCATGATCTCCAGTAAAGGGGTGATAGCATGCGGGTTAAGTGATCATTATATGATTTTCTGTACCCGCAAAAAGCTAAAACAGAAGGCCGGCTGTCACAAAACAGTCACATCTAGAGACCTCAAAACTTACTCTAGAGAGGCCTTTAACCTAGAACTGGGGAGCTTGGACTGGTCAGATGAGCTCAGTGGTACACAGGTTGAAGAAACATGGCTTGGATTCAAAACCAAATTCACAGCAATACTCAACAACATGGCACCGATAAGAACCACCAGGGTTAAAAATCGCGCTGAGGCATGGATGCACACTGAAATACTGGCCGCTATGAAAACCAGAGACAAAAAATGCTCTGAACTTCATAAAAGTCAGACAAAGCTTTCCAAAAGCTCAAACAGTGAACTCCAAGCCCACGTGGTTGAACTAAAAATCCAAAGAAACAGACTAAGAAATGACGTAAACACCATGATCAGAACCGCAAAAAGAAATTTCATCAACGACAAAACTGAGGAAAACAAAAACAAACCCTGCGAACTTTGGAAATGACTCAATAATCAACTAGGCTGCAGTAAAAAACTTAAAACCAGATTCTCAAACATAAACATAAAGACGGACAACACGCCCATCACAGACAAGCTGGATGTAGCCAATTACTTAAACATCTTCTTCACAAACATAGCCACAACACTGGTAAACAAACTACCCTCCCACTCAGGGCATTATGGGGTAGAACACATAGTAGCATACTACAAAAACCTAGGGGTCCACAAAGACGACTTCAAACTTGAAATGGTAACAACCGATGAGGTACTCAAAAAATTGAGCGCCCTCCAACCTAACAAGGCCACTGGCCATGACAACATCCCCTCCAAATTCCTCAGAGACGCAGCAGCCGCCATCACCCCAGTCATCACACACATAATAAACCTCTCTATAAGACAGGGGCACGTCCCCAAGGACTTCAAAATTGCGAGAGTGACCCCTCTACACAAAAAGGGCAGCAAATTAGACCCAGGCAACTACCGCCCTGTTTCTATTCTTACCTCCATCTCGAAAGTCATGGAGAAAATAGTCTACGAACAGGTCGAAAAGTACCTGGCGGAAAAAAACCTAATCTACGAATTCCAATCTGGCTTCAGAACGTCCCACTCCACTGACACATGCCTCCTCTATTTGAACGACCACATCAAACAAGAGGTGGACGCTGGCAAATACTGCGGCATGGTCATGCTGGACCTACAAAAGGCCTTCGACACTGTCAATCACTCCATTCTAATGGACAAGCTAAAAGCAATTGGTTTTGATAGCCTATCAGTGAGCTGGATGCAATCCTACCTGGAGGGGAGAGAACAGATGGTAGAGGTAAACGGTACTCTATCCCCCCCCTCACAGTGAGCTGTGGTGTTCCACAAGGAAGCATACTAGGACCGCTACTCTTCCTAATTTATGCAAATGACATATCGTCAGCCTGTGACTGCAACTTGTTCCTGTTTGCGGACGACTCAGCCCTGCTGGTCTCTGACAAGAACAAATTGCAGGTTGAAAAAACCCTCAGCACGGAACTAGGCAAAATCTGCATATGGCTCGCTGATAACAAACTATCATTACACATGGGCAAAACAGAGTCCATTCTCTTCGGTTCAAATAACAAACTCAGCAAGACCGACGGATTCTTAGTTACAGTGGGTGACAATATTGTCACAAGGAAAGACGAAATTACCTACCTGGGTTCCATCCTAGAGGCAAATCTTTCCTGTGACAAAATGGCATCCAATGTAATAAAAAAAGTCAACCAACGAACTAGATTCTTGTACCGGATCTCCTCTCTGGTAAACAAGAATACCCTGAAGACTCTGGCAGGAGCACTCATTCAAGGGTACTATGACTATGCGTGCACCTCATGGTACCAAAGCACCTCAAAACACCTCATGGTACCAAAGCACCTCAAAACAAAATTACAAACATCACAAAACAAACTGGTCAGACTACTACTTGACCTGAACCCCAGAACCCACCTCACCCCTGCCCACTTTGCCAACCTAGGATGGCTTAGAGTAGACGACAGAGTACAGCAACTTGCAATGGGCCTGGTCTACAAGATACACTATACGACCGGGGTGCCCATGTACATGTCAAAATACTTCCCAAAGGTCAGTGAATACCACAACCACTACACCAGAGGAAGCTCAACAAATCATGTTAAACCCAGATTCGGCTCAAACAAGGGACTAAACACGTTTCGCAATTATGCCACAACAATGTGGAACGCCCTACCCAAAGCTGTAAAGGAATGTGAATCCCTGCCCACATTCAAAACCGCCCTTAAAGAGCACCTACGGGAGGCTGCAATTCGAAACTGGCCACCATAAATGCCCAAAACCCCCACCACCTCCTAATAGACAGTCTCCTCCCCACCGCATGTATATATTCCCTCCCCGCCGTATGTATATTTCCCTCCCACCCACCCACCCCCTCCTAATGTACAGTCCCCTCCCCATCATATGTATATACTCTGTCAGGATCTAGGGGTAACAGTACTGTATATTTGAATACCGCCTATGTCACAAATGTATCAGTACTAAATACCTATATGTCCCTATGCCATAAATGTCATGTATGTTGTGTATGTCATAAATGTCTATATGAATTGAAAATGGGGGACCCTGATGGAAACAAGACAAACGTCTTTCTCAGGTCTGCATCCCCTTAACAATTGTATGTATTGAGCCGTACTGTATTGTACCCATTCTGCAATCTGTTAAATAAAGTTTTCATTCATTCATTCATTCAGC
Organism: Notolepis coatsorum; assembly: GCF_963971535.1. Taxonomy (NCBI): domain Eukaryota; kingdom Metazoa; phylum Chordata; class Actinopteri; order Aulopiformes; family Paralepididae; genus Notolepis; species Notolepis coatsorum. The sequence goes on along the minus strand of NC_140169.1, from coordinate 41,810,094 downwards.
TTAGCTAGCTCATATTAGATCTTATCTGTCCCAGTAAACTAAATTGTCTTAACGTTATCTACCGGGCTACAGATAGCTCCTGATATCAATGTCTTATAACATTGATTGAATGCGTATTCTAGCTGAGGGCATGTTGAATGTGATTTGACAAAAGGACCGTAACGTTATAAATAGGGTCCAGCTGCATCGCCGGAGAATCCTTGCATGCTGAATGTAGGGTCTAGCTGAATATAGGGTCTAGCTGCAGGGCCGGAGAATCCTTGCTGGAGCTGGAGGCTACTCAAGTATACACACAGACAGTGGAGCTGTTTGCAGATAGCAAGCATTTTGACTTATTGCGTGGTGGCGATGTCTCGCAGATAATACAACTACAAGTATGATTATATAATATATATTTTATTTAAAAAAAAATTTATATAAAATAAATATATATATTTTTTAATCAAAAAATTTTTGGCAGGTAAGAAATATGCTTGGCGGGTAGACTCTTCCCATCTACCCGCCACTGGCCGGTGAGTCAAAAAGTTAATTTCGCTCCCTGTGTACAGGTATATTCAGAGTTAAGAGATTTGATAATTGCTGGGTCACCTCTTTCCAGAATATCTTAACTGGTGAGCAGTCCCAGTACATGTGCATAAATGTTCCCTCGTCCCCATTTGTGCATAAGGAGCATTTGGAGTCTTGTTTAAGACTCATTCTGTTCAGTCTTATAGGAGTCAAGTATGTCCTGTGAATATAGTTAAGATTGATTTGTTGATGGTCCGGGTTCCTTGATGTAAATCGAACATTTGCCCAGGCTTCTTGCCAATCAAAATCTTTTTCCAGGTCTGGTATATCCCTCCTCCAGACTGAGTCTAGGTGGAGGGTTTCATACGAGGACGTTAGTAATCGATGATAAAAATCTGAAACAAAACCTCTCGATGTCTCTCTTTCATAGAAGAATTTGTGGTATCTGTGGTGTTCAATTGGTATCTTTAATGTAACACCGTGAGCCTTCAAACATAATAATAACTGTGCGTAAAAGTAATATGTGGACTCGGTGAGATTAAATTTTTTGCGTATTTCTTCATAACTACAAAAACCCTGTTTGTTGAAAACATCACCTAATGAGTGTATGCCTTGCTTTTCCCATATAGGGAATCTTATAGGTCGTTTTCCAATCAAGAGTGCATTGTTATTGAATAAGGGAGTATGATTATGCCATTTATGTGGGTTAGAATTATTTTTTGTGTTTCACGCCATATCCGGATCACATGAGTAATTATGGGGCCAAATTTCCGTTTGCATTGCTTAATTGATAATTTAGTGTATGCTATGTCCTTCAGTCTATGTGGAGCTACTATATTTTCTTCTAAATTTCTCCAGGATACTAATGCTTGGGGATCAAACCATGTTGTCAATGGTCTTAAAGTGTACGCCTTAAAATAGTGGAAAAAATCTGGAAATGCCATACCACCTGCTTAGTGGTAGGTGTTTGCTTAGTTTCTCTGTGCGGTGGATCTTTTTATCTTTTTTAAATCGATTATCTTATTTCCTGATCGCACACAGACATACACACATACGGGACACGTTGATATATCTGTGAAAATAGCTCTGATTATCCCAAGACTGGTAAAATAGATTCCTTACCTCAGATCAGATGTTCTCCAAAAAGATTATTCCAATTCCTGATCGCCATTCCAAATATCGATCGTGTTTATTGATCCAACGCTGGGTACTGGAAACACTTATTCTCCACTGTTCCGATGGTGGGCGATGATTGGGATCGGCTCCGGTTACATGCCTGAGGAGTAAAATGTGGATTCCGGACTCTTTTTTTCCCCATGAGTTTCATTCAATCCAATCCAATGGGGTGCAATACCATCCGGAGAGACGATAGGGGGCGGTATTTTCCCAATGGAGCTCAGAGAGAGTTATGAGTTTAGGTCAGAAACTGGTGCGACTCTCTGTATAGAGAGAGAAATGTGCGTTTATCCAGCTTGTTACTAATAATGACCAAACATCTCAACTGTTGAGTGTTTCAGCCACTGTGCCAGCTTGCTTGCTGTTGCTGTGGCCTGGTGTTTTGAAAGCGCTCCTGTCCTTACCGAGCGGTTGATTGATTGATTGAAAATTGTATTAACAGATTGCAGAATGGGTACAATACAGTACGGCTCAATACACACAACTGTTAAGGGGATGCAGACCAGAGAAAGACTTTCGTCTTGTTTACATCAGGGTCCCCCATTTTCAATTCATGATAAATGGAATGATACACTTGATAAAATAAGTTTATCGTTATTTATTCTATACTCTGCAGAAATTCGGTTTCGGCGAGAAATTTGTGTCCTGGGTCAAACTTTTATACTCCTCTCCAGTGGCATCAGTTCGAACAAATGATGTGACTTCGGAATATTTCCCCCTACAACGCGGTACAAGACAGGGTTGCCCTCTCTCTCCGCTACTATTTGCACTAGCGATCGAGCCACTAGCTATTTCCTTTCGCAAGGACCGCCATGTCCAAGGCATCATCAGAAATGGACAGGAACAAAGAATCTCGCTATATGCGGACGATGTCCTGTTGTATATCGCGGATCCAGCGGCCACACTTCCACGTGTCCTTCACATACTACACGAGTTTGGTGTTTTTTCTGGCTATAAATTAAACTTAAACAAGAGTGAACTCTTCCCCATAAATTCCTTAGCTAGAAATATCCCCCCCTCTAGGTTCCCCTTCAAGCTTTCCCCAAGCAGCTTCCGTTACCTTGGCATAACGATAACACATAAACATTCTAATCTCATAGCGTCCAACTTCACCCCTCTACTGGAGCGCACCAAGCAGGATTTTATCAGATGGTCATCACTTCCTTTATCACTTGTTGGCAGAGTGAACACTGTGAAAATGAACACATTACCGAAATTTCTGTACTTATTTCAAAATATTCCAACCTTTATTCCAAAGTCATTTTTTAAAGCCCTCGACAAGGCAATATCAGATTTTATTTGGAACAAACGCCCAGTCCGAATAAATAAAATGGCCCTCCAGAAGCCTAAATCACAGGGAGGCTTCGCACTACCCAATTTCTTGGTCTACTATTGGGCTGCAAATATTCACAGCATTCTCTACTGGAGTCACTCCCACTACGGACTCTGTCAGTGGGTACCGGCATGGGTGGACATGGAAAGGGCATCTTGTTCTAGAACATCTTTGCAATCCTTAGTCTGCTCCTCGCTCCCAGTCACAACCGCCCAGTATACCAACAACCTCTTAGTACAACACTCCCTCCGGATCTGGTCCCAGTTTAGAAAACACTTTGGTCTCCACGCCATGTCACAGTCGTCACCTGTCCACAAAAACTTCCTTTTCCCTCCCTCTATGGTGGATGAAACCTTCAGCAACTGGTTTAAGAAGGGCATTCTGAACATTTATGATTTGTACCAAGACAGTTCTTTCATGTCTTTCACACAACTGTCCCTAAAGTTTAACTTACCAAAAACAAATTTTTTCAGATATCTACAGATACGTGATTTTGTTAAGAGCAAATTTGACCAGTTCCCCCATACACCCCCAAAAACTTTGATCGATCGCATCTTGGAGGTGAAGGTTGTAATCAAAGGCTCAATATCTAAACTATATAACATCATATCCCTATCCCTACCCTCCTCAGTATTGGCTATAAGACAAAACTGGGAGTCCGATCTAAATCATCAATTTACAGACAAAGAATGGGAAAACGCTCTTGCCCGAATACACTCTTCTTCAATATGTGCCCGCCATTCACTGATACAGTTCAAGCTCCTCCACCGTCTATATTGGTCAAAGACTAGACTGGCGAAGATAAATCCTGGCATGGATCCCACATGCGACCGGTGTCACCAAGCCCCTGGCTCACTTATCCATATGTTCTGGCATTGTCCAGTACTGGCCCCTTTCTGGACTTCCATTTTTAAATCTTATTCAGACATATTTTTTATGAACATTGACCCATGCCCTCTTATTGCACTATTTGGCTTGACACCGGAAAACGCTACAATATCTATTGGGCAATCCAATGCCATGGCCTTCGCCTCACTCATTGCCAGACGTCTCATCCTATTCAACTGGAAGGCAGCCACTCCCCCTTCACACTTACACTGGATGAGGGATGTCATGTCTCTTATACATATAGAGAAAATCAGATTTACTACACAAGGCCACACGGATATCTTCCACAAAACATGGCAGCCCTTCCTATCCCATTTCAAAACCCATATGACTCCATCCAATCTTGGGACCCCATGACCCCCCTCCACCCCCTATCTACCTTCATGACACTGCTAGCCCACGCATGGCTAGGGAGATGGCATTGTGGTGGTCTGCTAAGGGTGTTAAATTTACTCTCCATTTTATTTGTTTTACCATCTGGAAATTACGCTACTAAAATGGAGAGTAACACTTATATTATATATTATTATTACGGTATGTATATATAAAAATATCTCTGTTTTATCTTTGTTTTATTTTAATTTGACTTCATTTTTCTTTTACGTAGCTTTGTCTGCCACATCTGTACTTTTGTTTAATTATTTAAATGTCTATTTTTTATTTATATCTCTTTTTTTCTTTTTTTTCTTTTTCATGTATGTTTGTCGTCGCCCTCACTGGGTGGGATGGGTGGGATTAGGGGATAGGAATGAGGAAGGAAATGGAAGTTGTATAATTTTGATAACTGAAATGTATAAATATGTACTAATTCTTCCAATAAAAAAAGATAAATCTAAAAAAAAAATAAGTTTATCGTGAAAACTAGCTTATCATTATCTAAAAGATAAAAACAGCAGTTTGTGCATTTCCAAATTGTGCCAACAACATGTCGCCCACTTTGTGTAGCGATCATAGGCTAGTATTGATATGGACAGACCTGCTGCAGACAGAGTGGAGGTAATGTAATTATTACAAATGGTAACTGACTGTTTTTTTTTTTTTTTATATAACACTATTTTTTTTCATTTTCCTCTTTTTTTCTTTCCAAAGTCACTTTTTTACATCATTTTCACATAGACATTCTCCATTTCCTTTTCACAGTCACTTTTTCACATTTTCAGTTAGACACTTTTCTTTTGCACTATGGTTTCCCGTGTTTGCATTGAGATGTCTTACCCATTTTTTCCAGGATTCATTAACTTTTACATAAGCATTATACAGTTCACAATAATAATATGACAACCACCACCACAGGACAGACAAGACAGACAGGACTCACGGGACAGGACAGTGTTGTATGGTGGGGGGGGAGAAAGCTGTATATGCTCTTGGTATGTCGGGTCTGTTTTGATTGTGCCCTGGCAGTATTTAATCATCTATGTTGTCCATTTCGACCAGCGTCTGTCGTATGTCTTGGCCTTCATTCTCAGCAGGAATGTCATTTTTTCCATATCGCTTATCTCCTCCACTATTCCCCTCCATGTCTCTTTGTCTGGAGTAACGGCGGTAATGTGCTGCGTTAACGCTATACTAGTATCGCGCGATAATATAATTAACGCATTAATCTAATTTTTTTTTTTTTTTTTTTTTTTTTACATTTTTTTTTTTTACCTTTATTTACCCAGGGTCAGGCCCGGACTGGCCATCGGGAGCACCGGGAGTTTTCCCGGTGGCCTGGCCTGCACAGATAAAAAAAAAATTATTAAAAAAAAAAAAAATTATATATTTTTTTTATTATAATTTTTTTTTTTTTTGCCAGGCCATTGTTTCTAGTTGTGGCGGCGGCGCGGCGCGATAGTTTTTAGATAACCAGGTGGGTGGGGAACAACCAGGATTTCACTGGCTGCCACAGAGTTGGAGAACTATCTGACTCTCTCCCTCACGCGGACACACACACACACAATGGAGCCGTGCTGCCGCTTGTGATTGGTGGAGGCGGGACCAGGCGATACAACTGATTGACCGTGGAGGCGGCGAATGGAATGGCAGATGGCACACTCCCAAAAGGAGTTGTTAAATCTGACATTACAAAAAACAATATGTGGTGGGGCTGAAGTTGAATAAACAATTTATGAAAGAGAGAGTCAAAATTATTCCAAGATAATTCAAAGATTACACACCTTTGCCACATTGGCTACAAACATAATCACTGCAAAGTTATCAAAAAAATAAGAATCTGATCAGACACAAGGGTTAAGTTGTTGTTCCCTTTCTAATTTCCTCAAACATCTAGTCTAGTTAATGTGATCAATATTATTTGACAATTGATGCTTTTTGTTGGAAATTTCAGTCAGTGAGCTCATACTTTGAGCTAATTTTATAGTTAAAATGATTGAGACAACGCAATCTTCTGTCTTCGTTGTGCATGCATGCGTGTGCTCACCACACGTGATACATGTGTCACTATTCTGGCAGTGGCTACTGTTATTATAGTATTGTAATGAAAGGTCTGTTATTTAATGTTTGTGTAAAGGGCTATTTTAACTGTTGATGGGTAGTGCATCAGTAAAGTGAATATGGTATTGTGCTCTTGCCTTGTTTGAATAGCTGGAGAGAGTGGTTAACTGTATTATAATAGTAAATAGAAAAATATGTTGTGCTCTTGCTTTTTTCTTTTTGAAGGTGGAGAGAGTACCATTGCTAGTGCCACAACAGTTTTATTTGAGGTTCATAACAGTACATTGTACTAAGCAATTGTTGGCTCATTAGTTTGTGATTCACATGCACTAAAATTCACCAGAATGCAGGAAATTAAGTCTTTGTAACTCAAATTTTCCGGGTGGGGGGCCCCCAGACCCCCCACTTAAAAAGTGGCCTGATTGGGGCTATATTTCGCGCTATATCTCCCGGTATGAATTATTACCCCAGTCCGGCCCTGCCCAGGGTAGGTTCGCTGAGCACAGATGCTCTTTTTCAGGAACGCCCTGCTTCACATTCACACAGTTCCATTCACACCTGGGAGCTGCCCAGTACAACCACAGTTGACACCATTGGCCACTGAGCAACTCCACTGGAGCAGTTGATTCAAGCCATGTCACATAGTTCAAGTATGAAATGATTCTTTCTGTTTTGCTCCTGAGAGTGCTAGATACTGTACTGTACTGGTAATATTATTTATTTGTGTTAACTTCTGAATAAAACAACTTATTAAACACAAGTACATCTTATTGAACATTATTTTGATATTTCATTACCAATTATCATAGCAAAACAGCTTTTTCAAACAGTCTGTAATGCATTTTTGAAACGGGAGATGGGCTCATGGTGTAAAATTATCGGAGAAGCTACCGACATAATCAATTTCAAATCATAATTCCAAACACAAATAAGCTTGACTGGGTCCTGGTTTTCGCTTGTTGTCCCTGTGCATGCAGGGAGCGAAATTAACTTTTTGACTCACCGGCCAGTGGCGGGTAGATGGGAAGAATCTACCCGCCAAGCATATTTCTTACCTGCCAACTTTTTTTTGATACATTTTTTTTTTATTATTATTTTATATAATTTTTTTTGTAATAAAATATATATATTATATAATCATACTTGTGATTGTGTTATCTGCGAGACATCGCCACCTCGCTGTCTGCAAACAACTCCACTGTCTGTGTGTATACTCGAGTGGCCTCCAGCTCCAGCAAGGATTCACCGGCGCTGCAGCTGGGCCCTAAACGCTACATTCAGCATGCAAAAGGATTCTCCTGAGCTACAGCTGGACCCTATTCAGCAGCCCTCACTCATGCGATGTAAGCCAGGGACTCGAATACGCATGTTGTTGTTGTTGTTGTAGGACATTGATGTCAGGAGCTATCTGTAGCTACTGCTGGATGGCGTTGGGACAACGCCTCAGTGAACTATTTAGTTTACTGCAACATTTCGTAGTGACTAGTGAGCTACCTAGCCAACGGAGGTATTATGCACTGGACTATTGCTGGAGGATTTGTTGATGTCGGGAGCTATCCGTAGCTAGCCGGCTGGATAACGTTACACAATGCCTCATGTATTAAACTAAGTGAATAGTTGACTGGGTCATTTTGTAACGGTAGCAACAGAGCCCTATAGCTCTATAGGCATATAGACCATGTCTACTGATTGTGAGTCTCCATCAGGGTCGTCGGGACTGTCGGCGGTAAGTCGGTCGGGAAGTCTCAGCCATTCTTTCCCAGGTTTCCTTACGCCGTCGTCTTTTGTAGTTTCTCCTCTTGGAAACTGGCACATTCGAAAGTGTTCGGCCATTACCGGCCCCGGTAACACCATGGACTTCCATGGGCTTCACTTGACAAGCTTCTTCAGGCAGTTGCTCCTCCACTGGCTCGTCATCTCCTCCAACACTCCCGTCCTCATCAGGTCCTTGCAGAGCAGAGCCACGTCTCGGGAGATGCACCTCCATGCTGATGTCCCTCTCCTCCTTAGGACGGTGCCGCCCGGTCAGCCCTCCTGGACGCGTGAATATTAAAGGCAACCAACTTGTGTTCGGCTTTTCTCTGATTGGCCGCGCCCCCCCGCCCCCACGCGCAGGCAAGCGCAGTCGTCCCACGTCCCAAATGAAATCCAAGGAGCGCGCGCGAGCGGCAGCGCGGGCAACCAACTTGTGGCTGCTGTTCCAACGCACTTGTGTTGGGCTGCGGTAGCAGTGGAGCGCTATGAAATGCGCTGAACTAGAAAGCGTATTGTTATTATGTTTCGCGTTTTTAACAACCAACTACCAGATTCACTCGTGTTTAAACAAAGCCCATACAGTTATGAAATGCGCTGAACTAGAAAGCGTAACGTTATTATGTTTTGCGTTCCATTGATTAACGCCATTACCTGCTGTGCTGTAGGAAGCAGAGGTACAGTAAGTTACAGTAGGTGTAGGTTACATGTTTAATCAAAGCCCATAAAATCTTTTAGATGAATGATTGTGGATATAATATAGAAAACACATCATTATGATATTGTCAGAGGGAGAGGCATGACTTCGCGACAGCCATATTAGACACTCACTGTACATCAGTGTGGAACTGTAACGTTATATGTTATTTCGCCCGTGGAGGCTGCTGAGCCTGAAGCGCCAGCGGGGCGACGCGGTGGTTTATCCCCGGCTTTCGTGCGCCGCCACCGGGTTGATACAGCTTCAGCAGCAGCAGCGGCGGTGCTCTGTTGTAGGAAGCCCTTCAATGACAGCGGCGCGCTCTCATATTTTGCGAATGCATAAACTATATCTTTTTTTTTTTTTTAATTTTTTTTATTATTGCAAAACAAAACTTATTAAAAGTCAGTACTCAACACACAATGTATAATGAAACTTTCAGTAAAGGTGGTTAAAATATATGCAAGTACAGAAACAGGATAAAACAAAAATAGTCAATAATAACATTTTAACCGTATACCGTGTATATCCAGCGAAGTTACAATTATATAAATGTTAGTATATAATATACCCCGAATACCTATTTTCTAAAACCCTACACACATATGCTCCAGCTCAAATCCCCCCCTCCCGGACCCCCTCTTGGATAGTACCTCTATTATCCCTCACTCCTAACCAGACATCACCATTATAGGCTAGCTTTTATTCTCTCCACCACTTCTAACCACATTAACATTTTGGATTCATTGAGCCCTAGAATTCTTGCTGTTGATATTTCTTGATATATCACATCAAGATATGTAAGAAACCACACTTTCCGGCACATTTTTTCCGGTTGAAACCAACGTGATGCAATCAGTTTTTTAGCTACTGTGATACCCGATAAAACCAATCTTTTTAGTTGTGGATTCACTGCAAACTCAAAAACATCATTCAATAGCAATACCGCGGGGTGTACAGGTATATTCCAAAATACGAGTATTGATAATTGTTGGGACACATCTTCCCAGAATGCCTTAACTGGTGGGCAGTCCCAATACATGTGCATAAATGTTCCTTCGTCCCCATTTGTACATTGGGAGCATTTGGAGTTTTGTATAAGCCCCATTTTGCACAGCCTTATAGGAGTCAAGTATGTCCTGTGAATATAGTTCAGATTGATTTGTTGATGATCCGGGTTCCTTGATGTAAGTCGGACATTTGCCCAGGCTCCTTGCCAATCAAAGTCATTTTCCAGGTCTGGTATATCCCTCCTCCAGACATTGTCTAGTTGAAGGGTTTCGTACGAGGACGTTAGTAATTGTGAATAAAAACCTGATACAAAACCTCCCAATGTATTTCTGTCATAGAAAAATTTGTGGTATCTGTGGTGTTCAATTGGTATGTGTAATGGAACACCGTGAGATCTCATACAAAGTTTTAACTGTATGTAAAAAAGCCATGTGGACTTGGTGAGGTTAAACTTTATGCATATTTCGACATAACTACAGAGGCCCTTGTTATTAAAAATATCCCCTAATGAGTGTATGCCTCTTTCTTCCCATACAGGGAATCTTATAGGTCGTTTTCCCATTAAGAGAGCATTGTTATTGAATATGGGAGTGTGATTATGCCATACTTGATTGTTAGGAAATTTCCTTTGAGTTTCCCGCCATGTCCTGATTGCATGGGTTATTATTGGGCCAAATTCTCGCTCACAATGCTTGATTGAAAGTTTAGTGTATGCTATGTCTTTCAATCTCTGTGGGGCTACTATGTTTTCTTCTAATTCTCTCCAAGATACCAAAGCCTCGGGTTCAAACCATATCTTCTTCAATGGTCTTAATGTGAAGGCATTAAAATATTGTAAAAAATCTGGGACTGCCATGCCACCGTCTGCTTTACTTCTCTGTGCGGTGGATCTTTTTATGCGAGGTGGTTTGTTATTCCAAATAAATTTGTATGTGGAGGTTTGTAATCTTTTCCAGTAGCCCTCTGGAGGAGGTAACGGAAGCATTGAGCTGAAGAAATTGATTCTTGGTAATACATCCATCTTAACTATTGATACCCTTGCCTGTACTGAGTTTTTAAGTTTTGCCCACCTGTCTAGGTCGTCCTTGATTTTGTTCTGTATTTTTGTGTAATTGTGCTTCACCGTTTGTCTTATGGTGGGGAATATTTCCACTCCCAAGCATCTGAAATGTTTTACCATCGGTATCGCACCTGGGAGGGTTATATCTTTTTTTGCAGGGGTGTTAAGTGGAAGGAAAGCCGACTTCGGCCAATTTATCTTAAATCCCGATAGATCACCAAAGTTCTCAATCAACTTGAGCAGATGAGGCAATGTGGTGTTGGGGTTTTGCATGAACAATATTACGTCGTCCGCATATAAACTAATTTTTTGTTGTGTGCCCTTGATTACGATTGGTTCTATGGATTGGGATTGTCTTATATATTGTGCTAAAGGCTCTAATGATAAATTGAATAGTCCGGGACTAAGAGGGCAACCCTGTCTGGCAGAGCGTGATACCGGAAAGATTTTGGAGATGATTGTGCCTGTTGTAATCATGGCCGATGGGTCCTTGTATAGTACTTTAATCATATCAATGAAACCTTTTCCTAACCCCATCCTTTCCAACACTGCCCATAGAAACGACCATTCCAACCTGTCAAATGCTTTCATAGCATCTAGGGATAGTATCGCCTTAGGTGTGATGTCCTCTTTGTCTGTATCTAGTACGTGCAGTATTCGCCTTATGTTATCATTGATCAGGCGACCTTTTATGAAGCCTGTTTGGTCCGTATGAACTAAAGACGTCATATGCTTTTGCAATCTGATGGCTAATATCTTAGAGTACAGTTTGACATCGGTTCCGAGGAGGCTTAAAGGACGGTAACTACCGCATTCAGTGGGGTCTTTGTCTTTTTTGTGAAGAACTGAAATGAGTGCGGTATTTTGGTGTTCGATGAAGCTTCCCTCTTTGACTGAGTATAAGATCATATTTAGTAATAAGGGTCCAAATATGTCCCAGCAAGAAATGTACATTTCTGATGGGATACCGTCAATTCCCGGAGCTTTGCCGTTTTTCATTCCGGATATGGCCTTCTTGAGTTCTTCTAATGTGATCGGTACTTCTAACTGTTTAGCGTCTTCATCTGTAAGTTTAGGGAGAGTAATTTGATTAAGATATGTGTCTAATTTGTCTTGATCAAAGGTCGTTTCTGAGTTATATAAATCGGAGTAGAATTCTTTGAATGTATCGTTTATTATTTTGGGTTCTGTTACTAGAGCTTGTTGTTTCCTAATGGCAGTTATATCTGCAAATTTTGCATTAATTCTTAGTCGCATGGCTAATAGGTGACTAGGTTTAGAACCTTGGAAGTACTGCTGTTGTCTAGTGCTGCGTATTTGCAATTCCGATTTTTGTCTGTACATTGCTTTGATCTCGGTCTTTAGAATGTTAACTTGGTTATCTAGTCTAGTAGAGTTGTTGTATTTTAAAGAATTAAAAAGCGTTGAGTAAAGCGTTTCCTTTTCAGACAGTTTTGTGTTTTGATTTTTGCGCAATATGGAGGTAAATCTATCCGAGAAATCCTTGATCATACTCTTTACCGACATCCATAATATTCTGGGATCTTGCACCGAGTTAGCATTAACTTGTAGGAATACTGTGAGAGCTTCTTTAATTTGTGTAATGAATTCCTTGTTGTTAAGCAGCATCGAATTAAAACGCCATCTTGGGGCCCGGGTAGATAATGTACCAAATGTTGCTTTCAGGATTAAGTAGCAGTGATCTGATAGCGCATTGGGTGTCATTTCCACTTCGTATTTATCAAATATTCTCGGGGATGCAAAGACGTAATCAATTCTGGATAGTGTGTTGTGTCTCGCCGAACGACAGGAGTACTTGCGGGTCATGGGGTTAAGTGAACGCCATAAATCAGTTACTCCTGTTGATTTCGACCAATCTTTTAATGCTTTAGATGAATTCTTTTGTTCGCTGGAGAAGGAAAGGTAAGTTTTGTCCATCCTTGGGTTCCAAATGGCATTAAAATCCGCACCTATTATGTATGAGTACTCGGGATGGTTTAACATTTCTCCTGTTAGTGAAGTGAAGAAACCCACTTCGTACAAATTCGGGGCATATACCGCTGCCAATGCAATTTTCCTGTTATTGTGTATAATCCTAGCTATAGTTATGCGCCCCTCAGCATCCGACCATACCCCTTTCAATTCGATATTTAATTTGCGTCTGACGACTATGGCTACCCCTCTAGTTCTCGTAGCAAAAGAAGAGTGACCAATATTATGGTATATGTTATCCGCTAACGTATTTATGTCTCCCTCTAAAATGTGCGTTTCGCTTAATAGTGCCACGTCCACATGTTCTTTTTTCATCAGTGTAAGCACGCTTTTGCGCTTGTGTTGTTTGTTTATCCCACCGGTGTTCCATACCATTATATTCAAACTAGCCATAGTCTATGCATGTTTTCGTGTAGTTTTTGGTAATGTTTCTGGAGTATGAAGCTACAATAGATGCACATCCAATTAATGAGGTCCCGTTGAGAGCCGAGCTTAAAAACATATATATATACAAATAAAAATCCCCTATTTTCCCCTCTCCCAGAAAGTCGAACAAGCCTGTGTTCCAAGAACACATCCTCCGCGATTGACTTTCTCCCATGGTCCACCGGATTGCCCAACCTGAGCATTGTAATCCTAATTTTCCTATGCTCATTGCCATAGGATCTAACATTTCCATTCTATTGCAATAGAATGTCGCTTTTGGTCTTGCACCTTCCCTTACTGTAATGAAGTAATGTGATAATAACCTAAAGATAAAAATAAAAAATAAAATAAAAAGAGAATAAACCTTTATCGACATATTCCTTTGAACCCTCCACCAACGTGTGAGGGAAAAAAAAGGAAAAGATTGTAGATCAGTATTGACACTTAATGTGAAGAACATTGGAAAAGAATAATGTAAGTTACAATATATTTAAGAAATATATAGTAATATTGACACCTTAATGTGAAGAACATTGGAAAAGAACAATGTAAGTTAAATTATATTTAAAAAATATAGGGTGATGAGAAGAAAAAATTTAATAAAATAAAAATCAATGGAAAGATATAGATAAGGAATAAGAGATAAATAATTAACAACGTGGAGAAGCCACTAGAACCGATTTAACTGATTAGATAAGATAGAAAAGCAGCGCCTTTTAGCGCTTCAATGTGCCTTTAATGGAGTGATTACTTAAATTGTTAGAATAACCTTGCTGTGCCCATACGTTTATGTGTGGATAATTTTAAAGTATTATTAAGGGCTGATTGCACTTCATTTAATTTATATATGCTATGTGTATGCACACCGAATGTTATTGTTAGAGTTGTATGCTTCGTTGTCATGGTGCCTTATATTCTAGAAGGTTGTAGAATACACTAGTGCCTAGACTATTTTACTTCGTTGTCATGGTGCCTTATATTCTAGAAGGTTGTAGAATATACTAGTGCCTAGACTACTTTACATTCCAGAATGATCTAAGAGACCCAGGGCATTTGAGCGATAAACCCAGAATATTCCAGATAGATCTTTTTGTATTGATATTTATTATTTATTTGTCCCCTCAGAGACCAGAGACTGAAATTATAATGTATTATGAATCGTATTATACACAGTAAACATTGTTATAGACGACTTGCATATCGTTTGCTACTTTGATGAACACAGCAATGTTATTCCAACACTGGTGGAATGACCTCATTGATGAACACAATAAAGTCATTCCTACACTGGTATATATTTAGAGAGAGGCTTAACTGTTTCCGGCATTTCCGTCATGCTTTGGGTTATTTGCTGCATTATGAATCAGGAAATCCTCAGCATAAGAGGGTGTAAATGGACCTGACCTGCGGCCGTTATTGTCCAAGAATGATAACAGCGCCGGATATGCTAGCCTTGGCTTGTGGCCGGCTGTGTACAGCTTTTGCATCACAACTTTGTATGGTTGACGTCGGATGATGGCCTCTCTGCTCAAATCTTCGTAGATAAATATTGGTTTATCACCATACTTCAGCATCCCACGTTGGTTGCGAGCATATTTGATGATTTCATCCCTTGTTGTAGTTTTCCGTAGAGTGACAATGATGACTCTCGGCCCGTTGATATTTTGCCCCTGGGAACCAATTCTGTAAACTTGTTCCACTTCTGGCACTTTGTTTGGATCGGAGTTATTCAAAATCTTTGATAACTCGTTTGGAAAGTTGATGTCATCGCAGTTCACTGATTCATCAAGCCCCACAATGCGGATGTTATTCCGCCTGTGGTAACGATGGGTTTCTAGTTGCCTCTCCATCACTTCGTTTTTAAGCAATTTTATTTCCCTCCGGTATTCATCTTTAACTTTTTCCATCTCTTCTCCCATCGCTGTCATGATACCTTCGTTCGCCTTGACTGCTTTTGTGTTTTCTGTCACCGAAATCTCCACTGTCGTGATTCGCTCTGACTGTGCATCGAACGCTTTCTTGACTTCTTCTAATTTCACATCGATGTGATCGAATTTAGCCTCGATGCGATCGAATTTAGCCTCGACGTTTGCCTCGAGCGCCTTGATGTGTGTAATCTGCAGGTTAGAATGTTCTACCATCTGTTCTTTCATCAGGTTAGACTGTTCTACCATCTGTTCTTTCATCAGGTTAGACTGTTCTACCATCTGTTCTTTCATCTGGTTAGACTGTTCTAACTGTTCTTTCATCATGTTAGACTGTTCTACCATCAGGTTAGACAATGTGTTGAAATCGGGTGGATTTCTGCTTACTTCAGTTGACGGCAAATGGTAGATAGATGCAGTGACGTTGGAATCCATAAATCTGGCTGCTCTCCCTCTCACGGAGCTTGAATCTGTACCTTCTTTTATGTTGGTCTCTATTGACTCTCTTTCGGGGACCGTAATCGATGATCCCGGTACGTTGTCCTCTTCCTTCTCCTCCACGGAGCTTGTCGCCGTCGGCTCAGAACCAGCGACAGTTCGGACGCGTCTATCTCGTTGTTTTACGTCCTGCGCCGTTGAAGTTGCCGTAGTTATTTTCTCTGCCTTCTTTCCACCTTTAACCATATTGTCTTTTGATATGGTTAGTAGAGGGTCTTAACAATACATACGATGTGGTCTATTCTCTTTCTTTACTGTCCAAATAATGTTTTTAAACGAAATTAGCGTTAGTGGGAGCGGAGCAATTGCAAAATGCGTGTGCTACATGTTGTAGCGTAACCGGAAGTTCGCATAAACTATATCTTAAATATATGGCTATGTGTCTAATATGGCTGTCGCTTATCAATGACTTCGCGACAGCCATATTAGACACATCGCCATAATTTAAGATATCGTTTAAGCATTCGCAAATATGAGAGCTCTGTCATTGAAGTGGGTGGTGGCAGCATTACTAACAGTAGCGATTTTTATTGTTTTGTCATGACCAAACATAATCCCAACATAGATAGGAGGTGTACTGTATGTCAAATGTCGGTCATGTGGTGGAAGAGTTTAGTACAGTCACACAACAGAACACCGCTGTAGTACAGTCACACAACAGAACACCGCTGGTTCGACCAGCGCTTCTGCCGCGCCGCAAGGGCGTGTGCTAGTGGATTGATTGATTGGCCATGTGGCCAATCAGAGAAACGCTGAACGAAAAGCTGAACACAAGTTGGTTGCCTTTAATATTCACGCCTCCTGGACTGGCTGCGACTGCTGCTGTCCTGCTTCTGAGAGCTCTCGTTTTAAACACTGGAGGTTCAGTAGTGGCCCTGTTGTGTGCATCTTCCTTATGTGCATCTTCCTCCTCCTCTGCCTCACTCTCTGAGGAGCTGCAGCCGTGCACATCATCTGGTTTCCCAGTACATTCCTCATCTGTGGAGTCATCTGATTCCTCTCTCTCATCATCCTCCTCATCCTCGTCTTCATCAGGTGCACGTGTAGCAGAGTCAATGGTTGGTTTTGCTGGTGCTGTTTCAGGTTCTTCCTGCATTTCCTCTGCAGCACTCTCCCCCACAGCTGCCACACTGTACCTCTCCCTCTCAGCGTCTGACACAGTGATTTCCTCTGTCACTGCTTCTTCCTCTCTGCCTTCGTCATCAGCGTCCTCTTCATCAACGTTGTCCTCCTCCTCACCGTCCCCATCATCATCATCATCTGGTTCGTTCTGAGGAAGTCTCTGGGTAGGACTCAGCAGGTCGCCTTCAACCCACACCCTGGAGGGAACATGAAGTGGGATTGAATAGTCATCGTCATCCCCATCTTCATCAACATCCTCCTCCTCCTCATCATCATCTTCGATGTCCTCTTGAGGCACAGTCAGAATGGAGGGGACATAAAATGCGATCAAATCGTCGTCTTCTTCATCCTCCTCATCACCGTCCTCCTCTTTGTCTCCATTCTGAGGAACCCTCTGGGAAGGATCCAGCAGGTGGTTCTTCATCATCCACTCCCTGGAGGGGACATAGATGGGGATCGACTCGTCCTCCTCATCTTCATCTTCCTCCTCAATCAGGCCATGTTTCATCAACCACTCCCTGGAGGGAACATGAAAGGGAATCGAATCGTCATCCTCTTCCTCATTATTGTCCTCTTCCTTATTATCCTCACCTTCATCTTCCTCCTCAATCAGGCCATGTTTCATCAACCACTCCCTGGAGGGAATATGAAAGGGAATCGAATAGTCATCCTCTTCCTCATTATTGTCCTCTTCCTTATTATCCTTACCATCGTCATTCCCTTTATTCTGAGGAACTCTCTGGGAAGGATCCAGCAGGTGGCTCTTCATCATCCACTTGCTGGAGGGGACATAAATGGGGATCGACTCGTCATCCTCATCTTCGCTGCCCTCTTCTTCATCGCTGTCCTTTCCTCTGGACTCCGACCATGGTTCAAGGGGGGGTTTATGTATTTTGTGCTTGCACACCTTGGAGCTGAAATCAACACAGTGATTAGAAAAAACATCAGCACCATTGTTGTGATATTCATTGGCCGGTTCAAAGTTGTGCCTCTCAGCCAAGACTCCCATCGATGATGCTTGCTTGGCTGTGGCTTCAGACATTGTTATTTATCCTTTTTATTTTTTATTTATCCTTTTGTAATTTGAATGCTGCATTCCCTTAGCGTGACGTCAGAGCCTTCAAAGAGGGTTTGCGTTTCTTTCTGCTTATATATTATGCAGTAACGTAATATATAATACAATGAAAAGAAACTTCAAATTTTCACCGATGTAGGGCTATATGGAACTGGGAATTTATTGCCACACATCCGCGATGTCCAAGCGAACAATTTCGTTTCCATACGTCCAGACGGCATTAATTGCGATGGTTCAACGTAATACGGCATCCAATCCGTTCCATTTAATACGGCTTCCATTCCGTTCCATAATCCACAATATCACAATTAATTAGTCTGACGTAAGGATCCTCCTCATGGCGTTCACATGGAACCGCAACAATGTGACAATGTCCCGACTCACTTTTCCACTTGCAATTACAGCATAGCGTCCAAACAATTCCATCTTCACGGAAGGTGTTTACAGCTCTTCACGCTATCCATTTCAATTTCAGGTAATCCAATAACAGAGGTTTCAAATCTTCTTACCTCGCTTTCTTTTGTGAGGAAAGTTGTCCTATACTTATACTCACATCCTTTTTATCATGTTTCATGAGGGAATTCTCACACATGTCCTTCTTTCGTGAGGAGTTTTTCCAGCTTTGTACTCACTCAGCACACGTCCCTCTTCCATGAGGAATTTTCCTACTTTGTACTCACTCAGCACACGTCCTTCTTCCATGAGGAATTTTCCTACTATGTACTCACTCAGCACATGTCCTTCTTCCATGAGGCATTTTTCTACTTTGTAGTGTCCGCTTGTCACTCCCCAATGAATCGACAAGCGTCCACGATGCACCCGCAATTAATTATCTTACTCAGTCCCAAAGTTGTGATGTTGAATGAATTGAATGTCCAAAGTTGCTCCTCTTACGGTTTACAGGGTTTATTGTTGTCCAAAGGTAAATGATAGTGAATGAAGGGTTAAACAGAACAGTCGTCAATTGCTCTGTGGTCAGATCCAACAGTGAAACAGGTATGAAAATGTATCCTCATCACAGGTGCATGGGATTATGGTAATTGGCTAGGTAGCAATATTGTATAAATGTAAGGATATATTAAACTACAAAGCCTTGCACATCATTTACTGCACACTTATACTTCCTTACATATCTTACTGTGTGGAAGTATGGGGGTCGACATTTAAAAAGACAGTAAATCCAATAGTCTTACTGCGAAAGAAGGCCATTCGGAACCTTTTCAAGGCTGGTTACTATGAACACACAAATCCATTGTTTATAAAGTCTCATATTATGAAATGTAATGATTTGGTTTATTATAAAACTATGCAAATAATGTACAGAGCTAAAGCAAAGATACTCCCAGACGGGGTGCAAAGGTTTTTTTTCAATACATGAAAGAAAATATGATTTGAGAGATATTTGTAAATCTACTGTTCAAAAAGCTAAGAAAGGGATTAAAAGGAGGTGTGTTAACGTTAGATTATGTACAAAATAAACGTATTTCCGGTGCTTTTAGACGTTGCTCTTTTATTTTTAAACCCCCTGACCGGAAGTAATTACCCTCGTTATCTGCTTGAGTGTCCGGTTGTTGGTTTTCGTTAGCTACAGTAGCAGTATATCAACACCAGCCATGGGAATACTGTTTTCTAAATTGGGGAGGCTTTTAATCGTCAAGGTAAGAGGATTTTAAGTCATGGTATCCATAAACTTCAATCGGTTCGGATCCTTTCGTGACTGTAGGGAACTGTAGGGAACTTGAGAGTACAAGTCTGACCCACTTCCAGTGATGAAGCTAAGCTAAGCTAACGGAGCGGGCATTCCCTAAGCCTAACACACGCACAGAGACAACAAAGGTATATACTTCAAACAAACAACACACTGCAGCACCCACTCTCCACACTTTAGAACACACTTTATATTTATTGGTAAAGTATTTTGCACTACAACTAGGGATGCCCCGATCACGTTTTTTGCCACCGATACCGATCACCGATCGTCGTGAGCCATATCGGCCGATACCGATCCGATACCGATCGTTTTTGATTAAAAGAAATTCAATTTTATTTTATATAATTATTATTTTTTTTTTATAAAATATATATATTATATAATTAGACTTGTACGTGTATTATCTGCGAGACATCGCCACAAGCTCCACTGTCTGTGTGTACTCTAGTAGCCTCCAGCTACGGCCAGGATTCTCCGGAGCTGCAGCTGGACCTATACTCGAGTAGCCTCGAGCTACGGCCAGGATTCTCCGGCGCTGCACCTGGACCCTATTGGTATAACGTTACTTAACTGTGCTCAGCAAGCCCTCAGCTCGAATACGCATCGAATCAGTGTTCTAAGACATTGATATCAGGAGCTATCTGTAGCTACTGCTAGCCGGATATATAACGTTAATACAACGCTTCAGTGAATTATTTAGTTCAATGGGACATTTCGTTTTGAACAGTGAACTAACTTGCGCTAACGCGAGCTAACAGGTATCATACACGTCTCTACTATACTTGCTGGAGCGTTTGTTGATGTCAGGAGCTATCGGTAGCTGGCCGGCTAGATACCGTTCGGTTAGACAATGCCGCATCATGTATTAAACTAAAAGTGAATAGTTGACTGGGTCATTTTGTAACGGTAGCTAAGCTAATGTTAGCTCAGGGAGACGCCGTCCTCCCGTGTCCCGTCTCACTAGACTAGACCCGTGTTTACATGCGTGCGGGAGGGGCTGGAGGGATGAGCAGATGCTGCACCACCCGGTGTCTGAGACAGAACTCAGCGACAGCGAGTGAGATCGGTTTTGACGATCGGCGAAAATAAAGCATTATCACCGATCGCATATTTATACTGATTATCGGCCGATAACGATCGGTGGCCGATCGATCGGGGCATCCCTAACTACAACCCATACCTCAGTACACCTTACTGTAAATTGTACCTAAATTGTACCTCATCCCATTTCTGCTTTGCACTATATAGTATATTGTATATTGCATAGTATATTGTATATTGTATGGTAACTCAGTTACTTCTATTCTGCATTGAACATTGTACATATGTATATACTGAACACTGTGTACAGGGTCCAATTTTATTTTCACTATATTTGCTCCCATTAGGACACATTATTAACGCTTTTATACCACCTTTATGCAGATGATATCCAGCTGTATTTAGGGATGGGAATTGATAGGATTTTATCGATACAATTCCATTATCGATTCTGCTTATCGATTCGATTCTTTATCGATTCCCTTATCGATACCTGATCAATTTATAATTTAAATAAATAAATTGGAAATGCAACAGAACTAAGCTGGTTAGAATAACAACATGCAACTTGACATTTATGATTGTCATTTATTGTTGAGCCCCCATGTCAGGGGCGACAGTGGCTCGGGAGGTAGAGCAGTCGTCTGGCAATCCGGAGGTTCCCGGTTCGATTCCCGCTCCTCCCGGGCAGCGTGTCGATGTGTCCTTGAGCAAGACACTTAACCCCTAACTGCTCCCGATGAGCAGGTTGGCACCTTGCATGGTTGCCTCCGCCGTCGTTGTGTGAATGTGTGAGTGATTGGGTAAAATGTAAGGAACAAATTGTAAAGCGCTTCGGATAAAAGCGCTATATAAAAAAGCAGCCATTTACCATAGGGCTGGGCGATAACGATAACTATCGCGATAAATTATTTCCTCGAAATAAACATGAAACCTGGTCGCAAAGTTTCGATATATCGATTTTCCAAGCTTGGATATCAGCACACACACTAACAACCAATCAGTGAAGGAGATGGCCGACAGTGAAGGAGACCCGTGGTGCACCTCTGGGTAGAGAGGTAGGACTCTAGTAGTAAACAAGGCTGGCTAGGATAACTAGCTTGCACGGCGCTATTTTATATATTTACGTGCCGAGTATGTGTGTTGCGTGAATTCTGAGGCCACGTTTATAGTAGTGTGGGGTATACAGTGGAAGTCGTTTCAATATATTGGGGCGGAAGAGAGTATTTTAGGGTAATATTTAGTACATTTGTCATGAGATACTCCGCTTAGAAACAACAGGCTGGCTAGGATAACTAGCTTGCACGGCACTATTTTATATATTTACGTGCCGAGTATGTGTGTTGCGTGAATTCTGAGGCCATGTTTATAGTAGTGTGGGGTATACAGTGGACGTCGTTTCAATATATTGGGGCGGAAGAGAGTATTTTAGGGTAATATCTAGTATATTGTCATGAGATACTCTGCTTGTCGGCTAACTGCTAACGTGCGCGGACTGATGACGACATCAACATTCGCAGCAGCAAAACAAGTCTATTATATATATCTATGCTATTAATAGCCCGTCCATCGCCGCCGGGCATAAGAAGTTAATTAAACTTGACAGACATTATATCGACGATAATTATCGATATCGAGCTATATGAAAATAATTTTACCATTAGGGCCCAGCCCTAATTTACCATGTCAGAAAAATACAAAAACTGTAAAAAATAAAACATTAACTATAGCCTACACTTAAATAAAATAATGTATTTGAGATTCTCTTAAAATGTGTTTATTTTTTTATTCTTAAACTAATTTAATCTATTGAATAACAGGTCGTTATTCCTCTGACTTCTGTCTCACACACACACACACACACACACACACACACACCACACACACACCACACACACACACACACACACACACACACACACACACACACACACACACACACACACAGAGCTCCCTCCCCGGGCCCCTGTCCTGTAAGGTATTGGCTTGTGTTGCTACACGGACACATTTGTATGTTGCAACACGGTACTTCCTGTCTTACAGAGTACAGACTAGTAAACAAACACTCCATCTCTTATTATATGTGAACTAAAGAGTACAAGGTTTACACAACAGCCCCCACCCGCTGTTTTATTGTATTTGTACCTGTACTATCCGCTGTCAGCTGTTTATCTCTCTCTGAGAGCTTGATTAACTAGCGTTAGCTCACGTTAGCTAGCGTTAGCTCCGCGGCTAATTTTAGCTCACCCTGAACTAAATCAATGACTAGGTTCTAAAGCATTCAAGTAGTTTTCACTGCACATAGAAGTAGCCAAACAGCGGGAGCATTTCGGGAGCATATTACCAAAACTCAGGCAATTTCGAGCCCTTAATGAATCAAATAGAGTCTGCCATGGCTACATGCTAACGCTAACGTTATTGCGCAACTGTAGGAAAAACCTGGCAGCGATAAGGGAATCGAAAGTCACGGGAGCCACACGGTTCCAGGCATCGGCCAATTAGGAACGGGAACCGGTTTTCGATTCCTATCCCTAGCTGTATTGCTCTTTTAACCCTGATTGCCCTGATGATTTTAATTCTAATTTTATTGTTTTAAATGAATGTCTGTCGGCCATTAAGGCCTGGTTAGCTAGCAACTTCCTCCAGCTAAATGAGGCCAAAACCGAGGTGCTCATCGTGGCCTCTGATGGCGTTGCATCTAGGGTGGCTGGTTGCCTTGGGCCCCTAGAAACTAATGTGAGCCCCAACCTCAGGAACCTTGGGGTATACTTTGATCAGGCCATGCACCTCGACACCCATATCAAGTCGGTGACCCGCACCTGTTTTTTCCATCTCAGGAATATTGCTAAGCTCAGGTCGATAGTTTCCCATTCTGACCTAGAGTTGATCATCCATGCCTTCGTTTCTTCTCGTCTAGAAGACTACTGCAATTCGGTTATCACCTGCCTCAATAAATCATCCATAGACCGCCTCCAGTTCATCCAAAATACTGCTGCAAGATTGCTAACCAGATCAAGCAGAAGGTGTCACATTACTCCAGTTCTGGCCTCCTTGCACTGGCTTCCTATACATTTTAGAATTAATTTCAAAGTCCTGGTGCTCACTTTCAGAGCTCTGCACGGCCAGGCACCAGAATATTTAACTGACCTGCTGGAACCATATGTGCCCAGCAGGACCCTGAGGACAGCTGACCACGATCTGTTGGTCACTCCGCGCACCAGGCTGATCACCAAAGGTGACGGAGCCTTTCAGTCTGTAGCGCCTAGACTCTGGAATGCCCTTCCTCGTGGCCTAAGAGCTGTAGCGTCTGTTGAATTTTTTTTAAATCAGCTAAAAACATTACTGTTTAAACAGGCCTTTGGGTAATGTTTAAGCTTCTCCTCCAGGTATAACATATGTCTTTTGTTTTGTTTCTCTGTGATGCATTGTGTTTTGTTCTGTCTCTTATTGTGAGGTTTTGTCCGCTGCCCACCCACTCGCTCCGTTCCTTTAAGGTATTTTGTTAATTAATTGCATTCCGCGCCTCACGCTTCTTTCCTGTAAGATGCCGTTTGATTGGTGCTCTCCCAACCACACGCTTCTGGAGCAATGATCAATTTCATCCCGCAGCTGTCACAGCTTGTCATTAAGCGCCCCATGGCTTTAAATACCCTGATATCCCTAATATCGATGTTGGATCGTTTTGAATATTCCCTGCATCTGCCTTTCTTTCCCGTTCGCTGTCTGTTGCTCTCCAGGACTCTCGTGAAGTATCCCTTGGAGAACCTGATTCCCCGTACGAAGCTACGCCTCGTTTATCTGCCCGCTTTACGCGTTGCGCTTTGGTGAGTTTTTGAAACAGTCTTTTTGGATCACCAGTTTTTTGTGTGTTTGTGAAACACCGAAGAGATCCCGTTTTTGTTATACTGTTCTCACCTATTTTTTGTTGTTGGATTTACTCTTTGGATTACCGTATTGTTTTTTCTCTGGAATCTGTTAACTGTGTGTATCACACCGAAGATCAAGCCACTTGGATATTAATTTGGATCAGTCACCTCTCTGTTATCTGTTGTGCGCTGAGCTAACTGGGATTCTCTCTCTCCCTCCGTGTTCCATCTGGAGTGTATGCTGGGGGGATCTGCAGAGCGGCTCAGACATCACAAGCAAATTCCTCACCAACACCGTCTGGGAGAATCTGCAGAGCCGCAAGACATTCTTCACATGCCAGATTCCCCGTTTGTTCTGTTTTCCACCTAATTCAATCTTGTGACTGAGAATAAACACGCCCTTGTTTTTGGCTAACTCTGAAAACAACTCTCTCTGTGCCGTTGCATTTGGGGTCGGTTACAAACCATAACATTACGATCCAACCATGACGACCCCAGCCGACACAGAGAGTGTCAGAACAGCATTGGCAGTCCAGATAGAGTTAACCAAGGAACACAGCCAACAGCTAGACAGGGCTGCGGCTGCTGTACAGGAACTCCGAGAGCAGGTCCTGCCTATTCAGGGGTCCCTGGGCGCTCTGGCTAGCCAGCAGTCAAGTATTCTCCTCCACTTACACACGCTGAGTGACACCGTTAACACCTTGCTTGTAACCCCACTTCCTTCAGGAGCCTTGGCCGGAGCATCACCCGCAGCCCTGGCAGGCCCCGCGCCTCCCGATCCCGCACCTCGGGAGCTGTTCGACGGTAACTTCGAGGATTGTGCCACATTCATCATGCAATGTGAGTTGGTTTTTCGTCATCAACCCAGTCGTTTCACTTCAAGGGGAGCCCAAGTGGCCTACATGACTAACTTGCTCTCAGGCCGGGCAGCCCAGTGGGTCACTGCCTCCTGGGCAATGGAGGCAGACTTCTGTTTCTCCTACCCAGACTTCGTGGCTGAGCTCCGCAGGGTTTTCCACCATCCAGCCCGTGGTCTGGACCCTGGAGCCCGGTTGGGTACCTTCCGGCAGGGCAGCGGCGGGGTTACCGACTACGTGCTGGAGTTCAGACTGGTGGCTACGGAGAGCGGTTGGAACGACCAAGCACTTCGTCTTACCTTCATGAGGGGGCTCAACGACGCAGTCAGGGACCAGCTCTCGACCCGTGAGGAACCTGAGTCCCTCGAGGACCTGTTCAGCCTCGCCATCCGCATCGACGGACGCCTCCAGGAGAGAAGACGTGAGAGAACCCGACAGGGACCTCCAGAGGTACTCCGGACCCCCCGTACTCGTGACGGTACTGCTGGTCGCCCTGCTCCCAACACGACTGGTGGTTTTTTTCCCTCCCGTTCGGTACCCGAGGAGGAACCCATGCAGCTGGGACGTTCTCATCTGAGCCAAGCTGAACGGGAGGCGAGGTTCAGGTCCGGCCTTTGCCTCTACTGCGGTCGGGAGGGACACCGTATCGCCAACTGCCCCACCCGGCCAAAAGACCAGGCTCGCCGGGACCCCGGGAGATCCTGGTGAGCCGTTTTTCTCGTTCCCAGAGCCGTGCACCACCTGGCCATCTGATGAGCGTCACCCTGGCCTGGGCGGACCAACGGGCCACGGTGGAGGCACTCATTGATTCGTTCGGCCTCACCAACGCTCCGGCGGTATTCCAGGCGCTCATGAACGACGTCCTTCGTGACATGCTGGAGGAGTTTGTGGTAGTGTACCTAGACGACATCCTCATCTTCTCCAAGACCCTCGAGGAACACATCCAGCATGTCCGCCGTGTGCTGGAGCGCCTCCTCCACAATCGGCTCTTCGTCAAGGCGGAGAAGTGCCGATTCCACTCCGACTCCGTCGATTACCTGGGCTTCATCGTGGAGAAGGGCTTGACCCGAGCTGATCCTCGCAAGATCCAGGCCGTGGAGGAATGGCCTGAACCCACCTCTCGGAAGGAGTTACAGAGCTTCCTCGGGTTCGCCAACTTCTACCGAAGGTTCATCCGGAACTACAGTCAAGTGGCGGAACCGCTTACCAGACTGACCTCTCCCGCCCTGCCGTTCGACTGGTCCCCAGCGGCGTGTGCTGCGTTCCGCTCCCTCAAGAAGAGGTTCACTTCCGCCCCGATCTTGCTCCATCCAGACCCCAAGAGACAGTTCATCGTTGAGGTGGACGCCTCGGATACTGGACTGGGAGCTATCTTATCCCAGCGGTCGGCAACGGACCAGAAGGTACATCCGTGCGCCTTCTACTCGCGTCGGTTCCTCCCTGCCGAGAGGAACTATGACATCGGCAATCGGGAGCTGCTGGCGGTTGTGGCTGCCTTGGAGGAGTGGCGTCATTGGCTAGAGGGGGCCGAGGAGCCGTTTACCATTTGGACGGACCACAAGAACCTGACGTACATCCGTGCTTCCAAGCGCCTCAACGGCCGGCAGGCAAGATGGGCCAGCTTCCTCAGTCGGTTCGACTTCTCGCTGACGTTTCGCCCTGGTTCCCGCAACACGAAGGCCGACTCCCTGTCCCGGTTACACTCCAAGGGGGCTCCAACCACTGAGGACCCGACTCCCATCCTCGCGGAGGCCAGGGTGGTAGGAGTCGTCACCTTGGGCATCGAGGGGGTGGTAAGGCGTGCCCTACGCTTCCATCGCGCTCCAGGCAATGTACCGGTTCATCGTCTCTTCGTCCCCGACTCAGTCCGGTCCCGGGTCCTCCAGTGGGGCCATACCAGCCGGTTCGCCTGCCACCCGGGCGTTCATCGCACGTTCTCCTTCCTGGCTCGTCGATTCTGGTGGCCCACCATGAGGAACGACGTCAAGGAGTTCGTACTGGCCTGCGCGGTCTGCGCCCGCAGCAAGGCCTCCCACCAGGCACCCTCCGGGCTATTACAGCTGCTTCCCATTCCAAGCCGTCCTTGGTCACATGTGGCGCTGGACTTCGTCACAGGTCTTCCCTCCTCCCAGGGGAACACGTGCCTTCTGACTGTGGTGGATCGGTTCAGCAAGGGGGTTCACCTCGTGGCCCTTCCCAAACTTCCCTCGGCGGCCGAGACGGCAGACCTCCTGACACACCACGTGTTTCGCCTCCATGGTTTTCCCCAGGACGTCGTCTCGGACCGGGGGCCCCAGTTCATTTCCCAGGTATGGCGGGCTTTTTGCAAGGGATTGGGGGCAACGGTCAGTCTTTCCTCTGGTTATCATCCCCAGACTAACGGACAAACGGAGAGGATGAACCAGAGCGTGGAGTCTGCTCTTCGGTGTGTGGCTGCCGAGAGACCAGCTTCTTGGAGCCGTTTCCTTCCCTGGGTCGAGTACTCCATCAACTCCATGGTCAGTTCCGCCACCGGCCTCTCACCCTTTGAGGTATCCCTGGGCTACCAACCCCCTCTTTTCCCTGCACAGGAGACGGAGGTGGCAGTTCCCTCAGTGCAGGACCACCTCGACCGGTGCCGTCGGGTATGGGAGATCGCCAGGACCGCGCTGCTCCGGTCATCAGAGCGCGCCTGTCGTGGGGCTGACCGGCGCCGGGTTCCTGCGCCGACGTACCACCCTGGGCAGAGGGTGTGGCTTTCCGCGAGGGACCTCCCACTTCGGTCCTCGGCCAAGAAACTTAACCCCCGGTTCGTCGGACCTTTCGAGGTTCTGAAGGTACTCAGTCCGGCGGCGGTGCGTCTTAAGCTTCCTGCGTCCATGCACATTCACCCCTTTTTCCATGTGTCCCGGGTTAAGCCTGTCTCTCTCAGTCCCCTGATGCCTCCTGCTCCGGATCCACCTCCTCCCAAGATGGTGGACGGTCACCCCCAGTGGCAGGTCCGCCGGTTGATGGGCGTTC
This sequence comes from Notolepis coatsorum, assembly GCF_963971535.1. Lineage (NCBI taxonomy): Eukaryota > Metazoa > Chordata > Actinopteri > Aulopiformes > Paralepididae > Notolepis > Notolepis coatsorum. Next base: position 41,781,721 of record NC_140169.1, on the reverse strand, counting down.
GACGGCGGGGTCGGGGGTTCCAGTACCTGGTGGACTGGGAGGGTTGCGGCCCGGAGGAACGGAGCTGGGTCTCCCGCCAGCTCATCGTGGATCCCGGCCTGATCACCGACTTCCATCGTGCCCATCCGGGCGAGCCGGGTCGGCCTGGTCGCCGGGTGGCTCCCGTGGAGGGGGGGGTACTGTGAGGTTTTGTCCGCTGCCCACCCACTCGCTCCGTTCCTTTAAGGTATTTTGTTAATTAATTGCATTCCGCGCCTCACGCTTCTTTCCTGTAAGATGCCGTTTGATTGGTGCTCTCCCAACCACACGCTTCTGGAGCAATGATCAATTTCATCCCACAGCTGTCACAGCTTGTCATTAAGCGCCCCGTGGCTTTAAATACCCTGATCTCCCTAATATCGATGTTGGATCGTTTTGAATATCTGCCTTTCTTTCCCGTTCGCTGTCTGTTGCTCTCCAGGACTCTCGTGAAGTATCCCTTGGAGAACCTGATTCCCCGTACGAAGCTACGCCTCGTTTATCTGCCCGCTTTACGCGTTGCACTTTGGTGAGTTTTTGAAACAGTCTTTTTGGATCACCAGTTTTTTGTGTGTTTGTGAAACACCGAAGAGATCCCGTTTTTGTTATACTGTTCTCACCTATTTTTTGTTGTTGGATTTACTCTTTGGATTACCGTATTGTTTTTTCTCTGGACTCTGCTAACTGTGTGTATCACACCGAAGATCAAGCCACTTGGATATTAATTTGGATCAGTCACCTCTCTGTTATCTGTTGTGCGCTGAGCTAACTGGGATTCTCTCTCTCCCTCCGTGTTCCATCTGGAGTGTATGCTGGGGGGATCTGCAGAGCGGCTCAGACGTCACAAGCAAATTCCTCACCAACACCGTCTGGGAGAATCTGCAGAGCCGCAAGACATTCTTCACATGCCAGATTCCCTGTTTGTTCTGTTTTCCACCTAATTCAATCTTGTGACTCTGAGAATAAACACGCCCTTGTTTTTGGCTAACTCTGAAAACAACTCTCTCTGTGCCGTTGCGTTTGGGGTCGGTTACAAACCATAACACTTATCTCTTGAATGGTTCTAGCTTTTTATTTTATTTTATTTCTGCTGTATGTAAAGCACTTTGTGAGTTGTCTCTGTGAAAAGTGCTATATAAATAAACTTTACTTACTTACTTACTTACCTTTTCAGTCACTGTAATAATCAAATATTGTTAAATGATGGTGTATATTGTATTGTGTGAGATGACTGAATAAACTACTACTACTACTACTACTACTACTACTACTAGGTACAAAGAATATAAAAGAGAAACAAACCGTCTGTCACAACTTCGTCCTTCAACCTAGGTGCACGGACTGCAAACAACTAGTGAGGGGAAACAATTCAGCAACTCTTTGAAGGCCGATGTTCTATGTTTCTCCCTTATATAGAACCTGGGAGGACTAACCCTTTGGATCAAATCTGAGGTCACAAGTCTCGGGGTTATCATAGATTCAGAACTGAACTTCAATTCTCATATTAACAAAGTGACCAAAACATTGTTCTTCCATCTAAAAAATATAGCAAAAGTACAACCATTTATTAATTAAAACTATGCTGAGAAGCTAATTCATGCATTCATATCTAGCCGGTTAGACTACTGTAATGCACTTTTTACAGGTCTCCCTAAGAAAACCACAGAGAGGCTTCAGCTAATCCAGAACTCTGCAGCCCGACTGCTTACTAGAACCAAAAGGAGAGAGCACATTAGTCCAGTCTTAGCTGCTCTACACTGGCTTCCTGTAACATTTAGAATTGACTTCAAGGTCCTTCTCCTTACATAAAAAGCTCTAAATGGACAGGGACCTAGCTACATCGCCAACACTCTAATAAATTACAGGCCAGCAAGAACACTGCGATCATCAGCTGCTGGACTACTAGAGGCTCCCAGAAACAGTCAAAAGAGGATCGGTAATGTAGCCTTTATCAACTATGCCCCAAAACTATGGAACAAACTACCCCAAAACATCAGGGATGCCAACTCGCTAGACATCTCTTTGCTCAGGCATTTAAATGAAACATCAGGGATATCCTGACACTAATTGTACTTTACCTGCACTATTCTTACCCTACCTACCTACACTTCCTATCAAATTCATGTTTCTGTTCTATGCACTGTAATTTTAAGAGCACTGCTCTGTTGTAATTCAAAATGTAACTATTTTATCACACTTTTGACTTCTTACTGTTGCACTGATCTGTTGTACGTTAAATACCCTGTTGTATGTCCGTTCTATTTTTATCATTTTAGCCTATTTTTAAACTGAATCCAACCGCACTTTGTTTTTACTCTGTCTATTCTATTTTTATTATTTGCATTACTGAATGAATGTTATGGTTTGATACCGACCCCAAACGCACGACACAAGAGTAGGAATTCAGAGTTGCCAAATACGAGGGCTTGTTTATTTGATACTAAATATAAAGAGTACAGGAAAGGCAAGTCAACAAGACAGGTACATAGGACAAGGGGCAAAGTTCTGCTGCTCTGCAGCTTCTCCCGTGATGGTAGTCTTGGGGATAGCAGGTGTTGACGTCTGAACCGCTCTGCAGAATTCTCTCGGCAGAATCTCAGATGTGTTGCGAGACCGAGAGAGGGAGAGAGGGAACGAGTCAACACAGTGCAGTTTGAACGAGCAGGAGAACAGGGTGAACAATTCTTCGTGTAATTTAAACACAGTGAGCACAATTCCAAAACAGCCCAAGTGAATCTCTTCGTGTAATAAACACAGTGAGCAAAACTCCAAACACAGTCCCAGTGAATATCTTCGTGTAATGTACACACCGTTAGCAAAAATCCAAACACAGTCCCAGTGAATATCTTCGTGTAATATACACACAGTTAGTGAAGTCCAAAACAATCCAATAGTGAAATAATATCTTCGGTGTGAGCAACACACAGGGGGAGATGGAAGGTCCCAAAAATATTATCCCATAAGGGAACAAGCAAAAATAGAAAAGCTGGGTGAGTGACTGTCTGACAAAAGGTGGTAGTCTTCAGTGTAATAGTTACACACGAAAAACGGAATAGATCAAGACAGTCAATAAAAACTCACCCAGACGTAATGCGTAATGGTGCTGGAACAAACAGCGGAGCGAGGGCGCGCCACGGGAACAGGTGTCCAAGGGAAGGCTTCTTGGAAATTCCTGGAGATAGCACAAGGAGCAAAGCAGCAGCAGCAGCAACACGGGGAAATGCAACCAGAGAAAAATCAAGACGATCCAACAAACTTAGAGTGGAGAAACGGGGTATAAATAATAAGGGATCGATTGATTGAAAGGCAGTGACAGCTGGGGAATGTGATTGAAAAGCGTGCAGTCCTGAGAGAACCAATCAGCGACGTCTCTGATGACGTCACTGGGGAGAAGCGTGTGAATGAGGGAATTGAAATAATTAACAGAAAAACAAATGAAAACAGAGCGAGGGTGGTTAAAGGAACAGAACGAGTGAGAGAGCAAGGACAGAAACCTCACAATGAAACTGTAAACAGAAAGGCCTATTGGGATGCTAGATCCTAATGTGAAACACTGATTTACCTTACTTGCTACCTCTCTATCTTTTTTTTTATGCTCGCGTATGCCTGTATTTTTTACTGTTGTGAAGCACTTTGAACTGCAACTTCTGTATGAAAAGTGCTATACAAATAAAGTTTATTATTATTATTATTATTATTATTATTATTATTATTATTATTATTATTATTATTATTATTATTATTATTATTATTATTATTATTATTATTATTATTATTATTATTATATATAAAATCTAAGGCTGTCAAATATATCGCGTTAATATTGCGTTAACTCCCGATTCTATTAATGCCACTAATTTTTTTAACTCAAGATTAACAAAAAAAAAAAAAAAAAAAAAATTACTAGACTTCACTCAGGTGTATTATTGATGCTCTCATTGATACTATGTTTGTTTCTGAAGTGTGTGTGTGTGTGTGTGTGAGATATAGAGAGAGAGGGGGGTGAGAGAGATGAGGAAGGGGCAAAAGAGAAAAAGATCTGGGAGTGTGTGTGAGGGAGAGAGAGGGAGAGAGGGGGGTGTGTGATTAATCAGCCCTTGTGTGTGTGAATGTAACAAGTTCCTAACGTTTTCTTTCCCCTATTATTTCATGCACACTTTATTCATTGTTTTAAATTATTATTTTCTTAAGTTATTTTGTGCATCACTCTGTTTTGAATTTGATGCAAATTTGCAATGCATGAGGGTCATCCTTTTGTGTTAAATGGCTGCACAAAGCAAGCATTTGTTGACTCGCATGTTGATAAGAGTATTAAAACTTGGAACTTGAAAAAGATCTGTTTAAGGTAAAAAAGAAATAAAAAATTAAAATGCGATTAATTTGCGATTAATCGCGAGTTAACTATGGACAATCATGCGATTAATAGAGTTAAATATTTTAATCGTTTGACAGCACTAATAAAATCATAAGAAAAGCATTTTCCATTAATTGACGAGATCATCCGTGTGGCTCCGATACGTACTTCATCCACGGCGTGTGTCGGGAGGGGAACAGGTGCATGTTCTCTCCAACAGCAAGCCGTCCACCATCTGCAAGTTCTACCAGAGAGGAGTGTGCGCCTACGGAGACCGCTGCCGGTAGGTGGACAGTAGACAGCCGTGTGGTTGGATTTCCTTTGATCCTCATGTAGTATTGCTTTACATTTACATTTACATTTAGTAATTTAGCTGACGTTTTTATCCAAAGCGACTTACAAGTTCTGTACGACAAGTCATCAGGAAGGGTACAACTCAGCTGAGTAACAATGTTCATCAAAGTGTTGAGTGCTACAGTGTAGGTTAATTTATTAGGACAGGTGCATGACAGTAAGGTTAGTTAGGATTAGATCTTTTTTTGTATTTTATTTATTTTTCAGATAATGGTTGAAGAAGTGCGTCTTTAGTCGACGGCGAAAGATTGGAGGGGTTTCGGCTGTCCTAACTGGGGTGGGTAGTTCATTCCACCATTGTGGGGCAAGGACTGAAAATAGGCGACTTCTCTTTGATGACCCTCCCGGAGCTCGGATAGGAGTGGGGTTGAGGCGGCCAGAAGATGCAGAGCGTAGGGGTCTTGAGGGTGTGTAGTTAGAGACCATTGACCGGAGGTAGGCGGGAGCGGTTCCCTTTGCCGCATGGTATGCCAGGTCGAGGGCCTTGAAGCGGATTCGTGCAGCAATGGGGAGCCATTGCAGGTCCCTAAGAAGATTTCTCACTCACCATTGTATTAATCCGTTTTACTTAATAACCCCTACCTGTTATTGAATAAATCCCACAGGAGCCAGGGGAAGCCAGCTCTTAACCCCTGGAAACCTCCACATCAGTCATTCACTCCACCAGCTCACCTGCTCCATCACACACAGCCCCACAACGCTCACCAGTGGAGAGAGACGGACACAGGGAGGATTAAGCAAGTCACCTGCAGGTGAATTTTACCTACTTGGTTTACATTTAATTCCTGTCGTATTTTCCTGCCTGTCGTCGTGTGTTTAAAAAATTAAAATTAAAAATGTAACTGTTTATTGGTATTTTTTTTTATCAGTTTTACAGCATCAGTTCAACAATTCAACATCAATACAAAAATAAATGCTGCCAACTGCCCCCCTCCCCTTCACCCCGAGTTACAGAAAAATAGATACAAATTAACCCCCGCCCCCCACCCCCCTGAAATAAATAAAATTTCATATAAACAAAAATAAAACCTCAAGGCCAGACCCCCCTCCCCCAGACTAGGACCTCAACACATTTTTTTATTTTTTATTTAAATTTTTTTTTACACAACTTGATAATTTAGTAAGCCCAGTTACACCTGTCTGAACAGGTGCCCATACTTCTATACCAAACAAATAAATATCTAACGGTACATCTTTTCTCTTCAAAGAGCAAATAATAACATTTACAGTATCATTCCTTGCAATATATACCCATCAGAAAGACAAAAGGGAGCATCATTAATAGCCTACATCGTCAACCTACTATGTAATCTGTTCTAAGTATTGCCTAAACCCAGCCCAGCATTTATCAAAGAGATGTGGTTTTTTCTTAAGATTGAACATTATTGTCTCTGATGCCATGTACGAAGAGATTTCACTAAGCCACATAGACATGGGGGGGATTCAGCATTTTTCCACAGCATGGCAATACACTTGTTCCCAGCAATCATGGCCAATTTAATGATCCGCACCTTGCTTCTCTTATCAGGAGAGATGTCAGACATGTCTCCTAATAATGCTAATTTAGGTGTACATGGGATCTCAAACCCTGTGATCTCTTTGAGAATCTCCCAAATTGAGCCCCAGTAAGGTCTTAGTTTGTTACATTCCCAGAACATGTGGAGCAGGCTACCTGTCTCCGTTGAGCACCTAGGGCAAAGGTCAGAGATAGCGTCATTCATCCTGTGAAGTCTTTCCGGCGTAAAATAGGTTCTATGGAGAATGTTAAATTGCATACGTTTATGTCTAGTGTTATATGAAAAAGATAGTGCGGACTCACATAGTGATTCCCATTCATCTTCTTCAAAGGTACAGTCCAGGTCCCGCTCCCATTTGTTCTTGGCGTTTAGGGGTGTTATTTCTGTAAAGGTCAGAAATCTATTATATGTTAATGATAGGATGCCTCTAGTGTGAATAACTCCTTTTAGAATATCATCTATGAGGAGGGGTTATGGAAGAGTTTCCTCCCTGACCTGTACCTATGAAGTGTCTGACCTGTAGGTATTTGAAGAAATTAGTAGTTGGAAGGTGCCGCGTAACTGTTCAAAGGACATTATTATCATATATAGGTCCCCAAAAGTTTTAATTCCCTGAGTGTACCACTTCTTGGTGATGCCATCTCTAAGTGATTCTGGTAAAGCTGGATTGTTGTGGAAGGGAGCATTCCTGTGAAATGCAATAAAGCTACCAAGATGTGTCTGAATCTCAAACCATGTTCTTGCTGTGTGTTTAATAAATGGGTTATCTGAACTATTCTTCGGGGTGTGGTACGACCGGATAAAAGGAATTCCGGCCAGTGGTACGTCCATCGTATGGCATTGTTCTATTTGTCTCCAGGCAGGGGAATTAGTCGACTCATTCTGCCAAATCCACAGAGCCCTTGTCTGTGCAGCCCAGTAGTAACGTTGGAAGTCCGGGAGTTTCAGTCCACCACACTGGGGGGAATTATATAGGGTTCTAATTTTAATTCTAGGGACCTTCCTCCTCCATATGAATGCAGATATTATCCTTTGTAATTTCTTGAAGAAGTTCTTATGTATAGATATAGGGAGGGTTTGAAAAAGATAGACATTTAGGAAGGACGTTCATCTTAATGCAGTTCACACGTCCGATTAGCAAGAGAGGTAGCTGCATCCATCTATCTAGGTCCTTCTCCACTTTTTTAAGTAGTCCTTCCTATTTTTTGATCAGCAGAATAGTTAATTGCTGCTAGAGTGGTTTGTTTACCCTTGTTTTATACTTGTTATTTTGTAAAATACAATACCTTTATTTATTTTGTATTTAAATATATTAGGGCTGTCAAAATTAATGCTTTAACTTTGGAGATTAATTTAAATTATTTAAAGCATTAAAATAAATTAATCTAGATTAATCTATGGAGTGAAACATCTTCAATGTTCTGAATTTTCAGCAGTATATTTGCTTGTTCTTTTTTTGCGAGAGAAACTGTATTCAAAGAAAGTTATTAAAATAGTCTTTGATACTTTCTTTGTGTTGATTTTACATGAATTCCATGATTTTACTCAAGTAAATATCTCTTACAAGCTTCCGTCTTAATAGAAAAATGCTATTTTTTATCTAGATTAATTACAGAAAATTGTGAGATTAATTAATTAAAGGGGACATGCATTGCTATTCCTAGCACTATTTGGGCAACTTTACACAATTCCTGTGAGTCTATGGAACACCTCTGTAAGGTTTTATAAAAAAAAATGCATTGTTTTATATTTCTAATCAAGTACTCAAAAGCCAAATTTTTCTCACTTTGGTTCTCAGGCTGTTGGACTGGCTCCGCCCATAAGCACTTTGAGTGACAGTCATCCACACAGTCTGCGAGTGGCAGAGAGAGAGAGAGAGAGAGAGAGTCTGCGAGTGGCAGAGAGAGAGAGAGAGAGAGAGACGGAGCACTGTGTAAACAGCTGCGTGTATGAGATAACCAAGTCCCCTTCTCTCTCTCAGTGCTCCGTGTCTCTCTCTCTCTCTTAAACAAACAAACGCTGCTCTCTCTATCTCTCTCTCCCTCGCAGAGTGCAGTCGAGGTTTTGGGTTACACTATCTGCGTCGCTGTTTGAGGAAGTTTTCCACTCGCTCTGCTATCGCTGTCTGGGCTGCCTAGATTGTGGGCGGGCATTGGCTCCAACCACAGAGCCAATCGGATCACTATCCGCTCCATCCTCGCATCGTGACGTCACGTTGCGAGTCAAATCAGAATGACCTATTTAAATCGAGCAGGAAATGGTCGGACCTGAATGAGAGCAATCCGCCAATATGTTATTTAGAGACACAGACACATTGATACTAACTACTATTACTATAATACAATGCTAGACACTGAAAAAAGCCATTTATAATGCATGTCACCTTTAATTCTTTTTAATCTATTGACAGCACTAAAATATATAGATGTGTACCTTTCTTAGTTAATTTGTTAAATAAACATATTTTTTTAAATAAACATAACATTGTTTATTGGCGCAGTGGGCAAGGCGCTCGCCACCAATACAGGAGATACTTGTATCGAGCCCAGCTCTCGGCGTTGCTTCCGGCTTGGCCGGCCGGAAAAGCCGGTGGGTGGGTCCTGATCGTTGTAAACAGCGACTCCTACAGTTCGGTCGGGGCGCCTGCTCAGCGAGGATCTAATGGGGGTAGTGTGATCCTTCCACACGTTACACCCTCTAAGTGAGAGTCCGCGCTGCCAGGTGAAAAGAAGCGGTTGATTGGCTACACATGTGTCGGAGGAAGCATGTGATATCCTCCACTCTCCCAGACCGACTGTAGGGGGTAGAGTGCGCAGTGACCAGTAAGGGGATTGGGAATTGGCATAACGACTAACATTGGGATGGGAGAAAAATTAAATAAAAAATAAACATAAAATTTATTGAAAGATATGTGTGTGACTGTGTATAATAATAATAATAAATAATAACTTTATTTGTATAGCACTTTTCATACAGAGGTTGCAGTTCAAAGTGCTTCACAACAGTAAAAAATACAGGCATAAGCGAGCAAGGTAAGGCAAATCACAGTTCAGTAATAAAAATTATAAAATAGAGTAGATTAGATTAAAAAGTGCAGTTTAAAATAGGCTAAAATAATAAAATAGAATGGACAGTAGAAAAGTGTGATAAGATTGTTCAATAAAAAATATATAACAGAGCAGTGTAGGCTATCGCTCTTAACACTTTGAGTGTGAGGTTCGCCTCTTCCCTGGACTTTAATTCCTGTTCCCTGGACCTTTGATTCCCTGTCTCCTCACCTCTCCAGCCCCCAACCTCGCGTTCGTTTACTCTCGTCTGCTCTTCAGCAGCCCACACCCTTGGACTACCTGTCATTATGTGTTTGATTGGTCCGTGCCGAACACACACTTCTAGTCAAGTTTCAATTACTATCTCGCACCTGATGTGTGTTCTAATTAGCGCCCCAGTGGGCTTTAAATAGCTCGATCTTCCCCCCAGTCCTCGTCGGGTCGTTCTGCAAACTCCTACGGGAGATTCTCTATCTGTAAGCTCCTACGGGAGATTCCCTATCTGTCTGTATGCTGTTCCATCTCCGGCGTGAGACGAGGTGCAAGCCTTCGCCACCTGTCGCCGTTTGCCTGGAGTGGGACACAGTACTGCGCTCTCTAATTCTCTACGGGAGGTATTCCAGTGTTCCACTCCAGACCCCGCGCCAGATGTGCTCTCCGAACCGGCGCGTTCTCCAAGCAGACGCGCACCACTCCAGACCCCGCGCCAGATGCGCTCTCCGAACCGGCGCGTTCTCCAAGCAGACGCGCACCACTCCAGACCCCGCGCCAGATGCGCTCTCCGAACCGGCGCGTTCTCCAAGCAGACGCGCACCACTCCAGACCCCGCGCCAGATGCGCTCTCCGAACCGGCGCGTTCTCCAAGCAGACGCGCACCACTCCAGACCCCGCGCCAGATGCGCTCTCCGAACCGGCGCGTTCTCCAAGCAGACGCGCACCACTCCAGACCCCGCGCCAGATGCGCTCTCCGAACCGGCGCGTTCTCCAAGCAGACGCGCACCACTCCAGACCCCGCGCCAGATGCGCTCTCCGAACCGGCGCGTTCTCCAAGCAGACGCGCACCACTCCAGACCCCGCGCCAGATGCGCTCTCCGAACCGGCGCGTTCTCGCAGCAGACGCGCACCACTCCAGACCCCGCGCCAGATGCGCTCTCCGAACCGGCGCGTTCTCCAAGCAGACGCGCACCACTCCAGACCCCGCGCCAGATGCGCTCTCCGAACCGGCGCGTTCTCCAAGCAGACGCGCACCACTCCAGACTCCGCGCTGATGCGCTCCTTCAGCAGACGCGCTCCACTCCAGACGCGCATCGCTCTCTAATTCTCTACGGGAGGATGCGTCTCTCCGAGCCGGCGCGCTCTCCTCCAGACGTCTAGCCTGCGCGCTCCTACTCCATCTCTGTAAGCAGCTCTGGCCCTAGTCTCCCCTGTTGGCTTCTTTGTTAGCTCCCCTGTTAGCTCCCCTGTTAGCTCCCCTGTTAGCCTGTTAGTCTCCCCTGTTAGCTCCCCTGTTAGCCCTTGTTAGTTCCCCTGTTGACTCCCCTGTTTAGCTTCCCTGTTAGCTCCCCTGTTAGCCTGTTAGTCTCCCCTGTTAGCTCCCATGTTAGCCTTGTTAGTTCCCCTGTTGACTCCCCTGTTAGCTCCCCTGTTAGCCTGTTGACTCCCCTGTAGCTTCCTTGTTAGCCTCGTTTAGCTCCCCTGCAGCTTGCTAGGCCTCTACTACCAGCATGGCCCCAGTCTGCTAGCTTAGCCCCGGCTGCTAGCACAGCCTCTATGTTAATGCAGCCCTTGCAGCTAGCATAGGCCCTGTAGCTAGCCATGCCCAGGCAGCTAACCCGGTCCCTCTGCATGCCTCCACCTTTTGTGTAGTTTTCCCCACTACTAGGACTGCCCCTTCAGCTAGCAAGGTCAGTTTTCCCCACAGCTAGGACTGCCCCTTCAGCTAGCAAGGTCAGTTTTTTCCCACTGCTAGGACTGCCCCTTCAGCTAGCAAGGTCAGTTTTCTCCCACTGCTAGGACTGCCCCTTCAGCTAGCAAGGTCAGTTTTCCCCACTGCTAGGACTGCCCCTTCAGCTAGCAAGGTCAGTTTCCCCACTGCTAGGACTGCCCCTTCAGCTAGCAAGGTCAGTTTTTCTCCCACTGCTAAGACTGCCCCTTCAGCTAGCAAGGTCAGTTTCCCCACTGCTAGGACTGCCCCTTCAGCTAGCAAGGTCAGTTTTCTCCCACTGCTAGGACTGCCCCTTCAGCTAGCAAGGTCAGTTTTCTCCCACTGCTAGGACTGCCCCTTCAGCTAGCAAGGTCAGTTTCCCCACTGCTAGGACTGCCCCTTCAGCTAGCAAGGTCAGTTTTATCCCACTGCTAGGACTGCCCCTTCAGCTAGCAAGGTCAGTTTTCTCCCACTGCTAGGACTGCCCCTTCAGCTAGCAAGGTCAGTTTTCCCCACTGCTAGGACTGCCCCTTCAGCTAGCAAGGTCAGTTCCCCACAGCTAGGACTGTCCTTCCAGCTAGCTTGTTCTCTCATGCTGGTCCAGCCCTGTCTGCCAGCCTAGCTCCGGCAGCTAGCGCAGCCTCTATGTTAATGTAGCAGTACAGCTAGCATAGGCCCTGTAGCTATCAGTGCCCTGGCAGCTACCCTTTCCCTCTGCTAGCCCTTTCCCTGTTCCCCTCTCCAGTGCCCCTGTTCCAGCCCTGTCTGCTAGCCTAGCTCCGGCAGCTAGCGCAGCCTCTATGTTAATGTAGCAGTACAGCTAGCATAGGCCCTGTAGCTATCAGTGCCCTGGCAGCTACCCTTTCCCTCTGCTAGCCCCTTCCCGGTTCCCCTCTCCAGTGCCCCTGTCCCTCGCCCTGTCCAAGGCCTTAACCCTGTTTTCTCTGTCCCTGTCTCCAGCCCGCCCCCGCGGGCCTCTGTTCCCCTCTCCAGTGCCCCTGTCCCTCGCCCTGTCCAAGGCCTTAACCCTGTTTTCTCTGTCCCTGTCTCCAGCCCGCCCCCGCGGGCCTCTGTTCCTGTTCCCCTCTCCAGTGCCCCTGTTCCTGCCCTGTCCCTTGCCCTGGCCCTGTCCTTTAGCCTTTCCCTTAGCCTTCCCCTTAGCCAGCTCGCCTCTTAAGGGCACATTGCCCTTTTTCCCTAGTTCTTGTTTTCCAGTGTTTTGTGTTCCCCCTTAAAGGCACAGTGCCTATTTTCCCAAGTTCTTGTTTTCCAGTATTTTGTGTTCTCCCTTAAAGGGACAGTGCCGCTTTTCTGTTGTATTCAATAAATGCCCAGTTCTTGGCTTACTCTCATACCTGTCTTGTGTTGTGCGATTGGGGTCGGTTACAAACCACAACATTGAGTTTCTTTACAAAGTTCTAACATACAACAGAGCATCGCTCTGACATACATGTACAACCCAGATTCGGCTCAATCAAGGGACTAAACACGTTTCGCAATTATGCCACATCAATGTGGAACGCCCTACCCAAAGCTGTAAAGGAATGTGAATCACTACCCACTTTCAAAACCACTCTCAAAGAACACCTACGGGAGACTGCAATTCGAAACTGGCCCCTGTAAATGTCCTAACCCAACCCCCTCCAATGTACAGTAAATGACCAAGTATGGTTTTGTCAATATTCCAATGTACAGTTTTGCTTGTACAGTGTTTATTTGTTAGATATTACGTTTTCAAAAAAAAATTCAACTGAGGTAGGTAGATACAATTTTTAGAGACTAAAGTACCATTGGGTACCGTTATCGATTTACAGGTACCAGTATCAGTTAAAATGTGGGGTGGAGGGGGGGGGGGGGGGGGGTTGGGTAGGTGGGGTGGGGGTGAGGAGGATCTGAACAGCCATGGATGGTCACCACAGATAATCCGGATGGGCTTTTTCAGTAGTGGTAGAAATCTGTTATCCAACTGATTTTGGATTATCTGTGGTGACCATCCATGGCTGTTTTATATTATTATTAGTGTTATTATTAGGGGTGCAGTGCACGATATTGATTTTTTTATATCGATATCGATAACTTTCTGCTCCTCAAGGTCGATACCGATAACGGATAATATATATATATATTTATTGTATTATTATTATTATTTAAAAAAATTTTATTCCTGTAGTTTTGACCTAACCAGATTTATCATGACATGAGCGTTACTACTATGAACAAAACAAAGCCAAGACAGCAGTTTTGACTCTTCAAATAAAGTGACCATAGTTATTTTTCCAAATAAATATAATTTGAATCACAGAATTCACAATCCGTCAATGACATTAACATTGTGTTTCCCTGAACAATGAGTGAACTAAAAACCAACAGGTATTGTGCTTTGTCAGCAGATAAAACATTTGACGTTATAGGAATGTCTATGTAAACAAAGTATACAAACTGAAAAAGTGCATTCCTCACAGTATCAAAAACAAATAAATAAGCTACTGAAACAAGTTCCACACAGTAACAGTCATTTTACAGAACAAAGGATTAATGGCTTGCCTTATAATAATCCATATAAATGACACTGAGTGAACCCTTTTTTTCCACTAAACTACTAAAGCATTGAGGTTTCAAACTTTCAATTGTTTTCTTTTTTTCTCAGAGAGAGAGGGGAGAGAGAGACAGATAGATTCATGTTTGACCCTGTATTGTTATTTTTTGGTAACTCTTCTACCGTTTTTTAAATTCTGGTCGGATCAGTGAGAGATTTTTTTTTAATGAAGATTAGCATCTCTGCCTTCTCGCATGCGAGTCGGTTCCTTTGCTCGGTCATCACGTGTCCAGCAGCAGAAAACAAACGCTCAGAGTCAACGCTAGTGCAAGGCGCTGACAGAAATGTACGAGCAAGTTGGGCCAGGCACTCGTAACGGGACTGGCTGCTACTCCAGTATTCCAGCGGGCAACGGCTCAGCGTGGGCTCCAACAGATAGGAATGGAGCTAACAGTAAAAACAAAAGCACAGAAGAATGGGATCTAATTATGATGACGTTCTACCGGTTCCATAACACAAGTTATACAGTGTTCATAAAACATTAAAATAAAATATACACTTACGTCCGCATCCACTCTGCTGTTTTCCTGTTGTTCAGTTGCAGCCAATGTTCCCTCTAACGTGCGCCCGTGCAGAAACGTTTGTGTAAAATATGCATGTAGTTAAATTGACTGGCGCATTGCACCGAATACTACGGTACCCTGTTGCGTGTGACGTTACCCAGAGAAGCCCGCTTTCAGTGCTTTGTGGGAGTAATTTGTTATAGAGAGATATTATTTTGTTATATTTCATTTCATTTCAACCTTTATTTAAAATTGTAAGCATCTGAGGTTTCCCTCATTTACAGAAACGACGATTGTACAGTACATAATAAAAACAATATTCACAGAAATTTAAACACCAGAGTAAAAAAATGTAAAACGTTTAAAAAATCATTTTAAAATATCAACTAAAACAGTTACAGGTAGTCACACAATGGTCTGAAATCATACATTTAAACATTCCAAGGGAAGGGAGAACCTCCAATTTTAGCGTGAGGTGAAGGACATTCCATGAGTTAGAGGCATCAAAGGAAAAGGCTGACTTCCCTAGCTCAGAACAAATCTGAGGAACCCTAAGAACCATCCAGTCATTCGATGAAGTTGAATAGGTTCCAATATTCCAATCTAACAGTGAGGAGATATAAACAGGTTGTTTACCAATAAGGGCTTTAAAAATAAATAAATACCAGTGTTTGTTGCGCCTTTCTGCAAGAGAAGGCCAACCCACCCTATCATACAGGACACAATGGTGAGTATCATATCTGTCACCAGTTATAAATCTGAGAGCTGAGTGATATGCAGAATCCAGAGGTTTAAGAGTTGATGCCGCAGCATGCATATAAATTACATCACCATAGTCCAAAACTGATAAAAAGACTGATATAAAATAATATAAACAATAATTTTATATCCATACAGAGAAGGCATACTTTAAATATATTAAAATGATAAGGCATCTTTGAGTAAACTTCGAGTATCATTAAGTATCTTGAGGCTGAAGGCAGAGTGTCCTCTTTAAAAAAAAATCACAATATGGTCAACCTTGAAGTCGCATGATAATTCACTTAATAAAATAATGACGAGTCGGCCTCCTAAAAAGACAAAAGTTAGTGACACGAGTCACACCGCCGCCGCCAACCCAGCCAAAGTAAGGACTTTGCTCTGTATCATCAATCAATGGTCAAATAAATATTTGATTAAGGAATATAATATGCCTTTTTGTATTATTTCTGTATCGGCAAAATGTATAGATTTTTATGTTAGACATTGAGGGAAATTAAGATTCTCAGATTTTTTACAAACCGCCGCTTATCAACTAACTGGTTAATCGGCAGGTGACGTATGTTGCTCAGTAGTTACTGATGTCTGCTCAGGAGGTTTTAGTGTTTGCTCAGACCGAAAAAATTTGAGGGAACATTGGTGCAGCATCTGTGTTTTCTTCCATGATTGCCTCAAACATTCCCAAGAGCAAGTTGTTGTTGTTGTTCTCGTCTTCCCTGGTCCTCTTTGCCGGTGGCTCGTCTGACTGGGGGCCGGGGGTGTCTGTCTCGATTTTGTGCAGCTGTCCCCGCAGCATTTTTGTAGCTTGGCGTTTTGATGCACGGCTGAAGCATCGGTCCTTGTACCTCGAGTCCAATATCATGGAGAGATAATACATGGGCTTTTCCTCGATGTCACCAAAACGCCTTTGGACTGCTTTTAACAGGGTCTCCTTTGTAGTTTTCACTCTGTGGTCTGTTGGGATGGTTTGTTTTAGCATGCATGTTAGGGCTTGGATGGAGGGGATCACGTCTGCAGTAGTGGCTGTAGCTTTGCTAATATTTCTAGTCAGCCGTTCACACGGATCGAGGATGGTCAAGATGTTTTCAACCAGGGTCCATTGGTCGGCATTGAGTGTTGCTGGCAACTTGTATTCTACAGCATAAGCTGCGATAGCTTGCTTCTGCTTCACCAGACTCTGGAGCATGTAGGGTGTACTGTTCCAACGTATGGCCACGTCTTGTTGGAGTCGTGATTTTGTTATTTTCAGGGCCACCATTAACTCTTCCAGGCGGGTGGTCGCTACTTGGGAGTGCTTAAAGTGTCCAACAATCTTCCGACCGATGGCAACACAGTCAATCACAGCTCTTTGGTTCAGCACAGCCTCGTTCACAGCCAGCTGTAAGGTGTGGGCCATGCAGCCCAGGCTATCAACATTGTAATCCTCCATAGCCTTTGCCATGTTACGTGCGTTGTCTCTTAGGACAACATGGACCATCTCTTTCGTTATGTTCCATTTCTGAAGCATAGCTACAAAAGCCAAACGGATCATATCGGCAGTGTGTGAACCTGGTAATTCCTGAGAATGCAACACCGCTCTGTACAGTTTGAAATCTTTGTCCAGCCACTGCACCGTTAGACCTAGCATGCTGACAAGGTTAACAATCACAGGTCCATATGTCCGTGGTGAAACTTACGTGCCGCGCATCGTTGTTTATCAGAGTATGAAGGAGTAAGGCGATCTCATCATACTTGGCTTGTAAACACTCCTCTGCAAAGTGACAGCGGCTTGGAATTATGAACCTGGTTTGAATTGTGAAGTGCCATCATTTCTGTGATCAAGTTAGAGATCGCTTGAGCCCTTGGGTCATTTCTGTCAAACTTCTTTAATTTTGCAAACGCCTCGTCAATAGGTACAAGCCCCGCCGGTTCCTTTGCAGCTGGCTTTGGATTCGCAGCAGCTTTAGCTGCTCGCGCGTCGTCGTAGGCTTTTAACACACCATCGTCGCAGTGGTGATGTTGCAGGTGACTTATTATGTTGGATGTGTTATAGCTTGTTGCCCTTTTCCCTCCTCGTGGAACTTCTGCATTTGTTACAAATAGCAAGCGAACTGTTTTCCTCTGAAACTTTGAGAAGTCCCACACTACTGACGCCATGTTTGTTTCCTATCCGTGCTGCTTCTGAAAGTTACGTGACTACGTCACAGCCAGGCATGAGAAAGCGAGCGCTGGATTCGTGAAAAACTCCCTCTTCCTAAACTACACGCTATCAGTCGTACCACAGTACTGGCAAAACGGGAGGAGCCTACAGTAAAAACAAACACCCTTCATCCCAATCCACCCACATGTAATTTTTTTTAACCAAAAATATATTATATATTATCGGAGCTATCAATAATTTTATCTGGTTTATCGGGATGATGTCATAATTGCTGATATCGGCCCGATAATTATCGACCCGATAATTATCGTGCATCCCTAGTTATTATTATTAGCCGCGGCAACCTCAGATATTAGCCCTTCATTAGCTAAATCCAGAACTAACGTTAGCTTAGCATGTTTCTCATCTGTTTATCTGACATACATTATCCTAGTTTAGCTTGGTTTAGGAGTCCATGGTAAAGTTGTATTATTTACAGTTTACCAAACAATTATTTTTCAATCTTCTGTAGATGGCCACGGTATTGCATTTAGTTGTATTTTCATTTAATTTAGTGTACTTTCTGACGAGGACGTGGTCTTCGTTTTTCAATGCGACCCTGGAAACACCACTTTGAAGACAAAAACAACAGCTGCCTGCATCAATAACCAATCGGATGTTTTGGCCATCAAATTAAATGCAATATCATAGGCTTATATTCATAGATCAGAACTATAGCAGTGCATCTGTCTATATATACACCCATGTGTTTTTCAGTTCTTGTGAAAATCTGCCGGTCAGGATTTTCCTTCCTTTCCAATTTGTTAGCCTAGGAAAATAGAGCTACCTGTATAGCTGGTTAAGGACTGATGGTTCTTGCTTGGCTTTCTGTGTTCCTGATGAATTTCAACTGAAAAGTTAGACCTTTTGTTTGTTAGGATGAATGTACAATGTACTGATATTTCTTTCCTTACTTTCCCCCAAGACTGGTCTGAATATGACAAGTTTTTTGTGAAATACGTCTTTAGCGAATTCTATTTTCATGATTTGCAACAATCTGTTTGTGAAGGTCTTGAGAGCTCTTTGCTTTTACCCATCATTTGATGTTTCTTGTGTGGCACCTTGGTAACAAAAAAAACATGTCAAGTATGGAAATGTTGACTTTAATCTGTAAACATTATGACTTTATAAGTGTTGACTTTAACCTCTTAAGCCAGACTCTCTAAATTCGCCTAAAAGTACATACCCAAGTAAAAGGAAGATTTCTCCACTTCTACAAGCCTGGTGGTACTAAATCCAGATTGAACTCTGCCATTGGAAAGAGGAGATTTGGCCCGATCCATAGATGTATGACGTGGCCATAATAAGGTAATTTATAGGCCTGATATTCTATAGTTATAAAAAAAAAAGTGAAGTCCAAGGCAGCTCTACACATTTTTAAAAGCCTTTATTTAATGCCTCACATTATTTAGATAATTTAAAAGAAACCAACATGTTTCGGCCTACATAGGGCCTTCATCAGGGTATAGATAACTAAGACCAAACAAAACTCTGACTAATATAGAGAATCCAGGACTCTGGGAGAGTCTAATTACAATGAGACAGCTGGTGCTAAACGAATGGAGGCACAGCATATACAATACAATACAATATATCAGCATTTTGTCCCGTAAATATATTTCCAATGTGGCCATTAAAGTGAAATTTTAACTCAGGGAATCCAGATGAAAAATCTAGACATTAAAGTCCATACATAAATAAAGTTATGTGTAATAAAGTGGAATGACATAGGAAAAAAGTATTGAACACACTAACTGAAATTAATTCAATACTTAGTGGAGAAGCCTATGTTTGTAATGACAGCTCCAATGATGCTTTCTGTATGATGTAACTAATCACCCGCAGTATTCAGGTGTGATTTGGCCTATTCCTCTACACAGATTGTCTTTAAATCTTGAAGATTGCGGAGGGGCCTCTTGTGAATCTGGATCTTCAGATGCTTCCACAAATGTTCAATTGGGTTTAAGTCAGGTGATTGACTGGGCCATTCCAACAAGTTGATTTTCTTTCTCTGAAATCAACTGCAAGTTTCCTTTGCTGTATGCTTTGGATTGTCATGGTGGAAGGTCCACCCACGTGTCATCCTCAGCATCCTGGTGGATGGCAGCAGGTTCATCTCAAGAATCTCTCTGTCCATGGCTCCATTCATTGTTCCTTCAATGATATGAAGTCTGCCAGTACCAGGGCCCTCATTCATCAACGTGTTCTACGCACAGATCTGTGCTTACCCTGTGCGTACGATCATTTCTAAGCAAAGAGTGGGATTCATCAATTTCGATTTGAACTCAACTCCGTGCTTACATCTACGCACAGGTCAGACCAGGCGTACCTGGCGCCCAGTGGTAGAATATAGTATTACAACAAGGAAATGAGCTTCTGTGCATAATAACACTGGCATGTTCTGTACAAACCGTAGTTCATTATAGTTCATTGTAAAATAGCAACAGTAGTGTAATTATGGTCAAAACCCTATAAATAGCATTTGGAATAATAGATCTTTCTCTCAGAATGAATGCAGCATGGTTTATATAGCGTTATCGGAATATACGGGGTGTAGGCTACTGACTGACTGCGCTCCGCGTAGCTTGATTGATTGATTGATTGATTGAAAAGTTTATTAACAGATTGCAGAATGGGTACAGTACAGTACAGCTCAGTACATACAATTGTTAATTGGGGATGCAGACCAACTTTCGTCTTGTTTACATCAGGGTCCCCCATTTTCAATTCATCATAAATCATAAAGCTCAACTTGTTATTATTTTGCGCAGACCGCAGAAACACGGGAACGTTTTGATTATATTTAAAAGGCTTTACGTTAAACGAAACAAGTGGAATTTCGAAGCTGTAAGCAGAATACAAGTCATATGAATATAGTGTTCTTCCCCCTTTTTACTGTATAAGAAAGAATAGAAAACGCATTGCAATGACACCAGATAGTGGACAGACTATGTATATGATGGGATTCAAGTTCGCGTTTTTGTTGATCATAGGCATGCTGTCAGAGTATGATATCAGAACATTTGTCGTCACAGATCATGTCCTAATAGAACATAGGCTATGGCATGGATCGTGATATTGTGTGGACTGTTATTATTACTGTCTGTACCGGTACCACCCATTGTGACAACAGCCTTGTGAGTCCCGCACACAAACATGATGGAATTCAAGTTCATGTATTGAAAGGCAGGCTACATCATACATGCAGTGAGATTCATTGCTACCCAATACTGACATCAAAATAGATTGTAGTATGCCTCTAGAAATCATATGCAGCAGGTAGAAAATTGACGGGAGATCAATCGCGATTTGGAATAAAATTGAGGAGAACTTTAATCCCTGGGTATTAATCAAACAACACGGGAAAAAGCAGTCATATTCCAGCGCGGTATTTATTAGTGTTTGCGCTGCCCAGGCAGCAATGGTTAATAGATATCATATCCGACATCACCGTAAGTGTACACGTCTGTCAGTCTGTCTCATGACACGCTTCCCTCGGCTTAGTCCATTTTTCCACATTTCATGGGTGTATTCCATTACCGTATATGGTTAATCGGGGCGTTTCTGGTATGCAAATACGTGAAAGCGTGCACGAGCCGCGGCGCAGAGCCAAGGTGGGATTCATCATGACAGGTGTGCGTAGAGCCTGCGTACGCACGTGTGATGAATCCCGACTTCCCTGTGCGTACACTAGTTCTACATTCCGTGCTTACGTGTGGAAATAGAACATGTTCTACGCACACATTGATGAATGAGGGCCCAGGAGAGGAGAAGCAGCCCCACACCATGATACTTCCACCTCCAAACTTCACTGTTGGTAGTGTTATTCGGGTAATGTGCACTGCCATTTCTCCTCCAAACATGGTGTGTTGTGTGACAGCCAGAAAGTAACATTTTGGTCTCATCTGACCAGAGTACATACATCGCACAGTAATTCACTGGCTTGTCCAAATGTTGTTAGACAAACTTTAAACAAGCTTCAACATGTTTTTTTTTCAGTAGTGGAGTCTTGCGGGCTGAGTGCACACAGAGGCCATGGCGGTGGAGTGCATTGCCTTTGGTCCTTCAGTTGTACCTGCTGTCTCCAAGTCTTTCTGGAGCTCTTTTATCCACTTTTTCTCCCATTTTCTATTTTTCTCCCATCCCAATTTCGTATCATCCAATTCAACCCTCCCCTGTCTCGAACGCTGTTTCTTGCCTCCCACAAGCCGGCTGCAATGTGGACTAAGTCATACATAGCACAAGTCCCCTCCGATACTCGAGGTAACAGCAGTTGCATCTTTTCACCTGCACGGCACGATCTTTCAGCGTCGGGGTCTGCGCTTTGGAGGGGCGCCGCCCCCATCGCTTCCTGATTCTACTGCGCAGGCGCACCAACCGACCTGTAGGAGTCGCTTTCCACAACGCCCGATCCCCACCCATCAGTTTCCCACCCCCTAATACTGCCAATGTGTATTAGTACGGACGACCAGCTAAACTGAAAGCAAGGTGGAGTGCTGGGCTCGAACAGGCGAACCCAGCGTCTCCAGTATTTGTGGTGAGCGCCTTGCCCACTGCACCACATAGCCGCCCTTTTCTGGAGCTCTTTCCTAGTGGTCCTTGGCTCTCTGGCTACTCTTCTAAGTATCCTTCTGACTCCCTGATCAGAAATGTTGCGAGGAGCACCTGTGCATGGCCGGTTGATGATGGAGTGATGTTGCTTCCACTTATGGATAATGCCCCCAATGGTGCTTACTGGAAGATTCTGAAGTTGTGAAATACGTCTTTAGCCAATTCTATTTTCATGATTTGCAACAATCTGTTTGTGAAGGTCTTGAGAGCTCTTTGCTTTTACCCATCATTTGATGTTTCTTGTGTGGCACCTTGGTAACAAAAAAAACATTTTATAGCCCATCAATATATTCTAACCCAGTTGACATTAGCACAGATAGGAGGTAGAGTTGCCTCCTAATTAGTTTTGGTTTCCAGCTAGTTCCTTGCCTTTCCTTGCTGTGGTGTACTGCTTTTTCTTAGTGTGTCCAATACTTTTTTCCTGTTTCATTCCACTTTATTACACATAACTTTATTTACATATGGACTTTAATGTTTAGATTTCTTGTCTGGAATTCTTGAGTTAATACAAACGTCTGGTGAAAATTTCAAAATAAAAAAATATATCACTGTGGAAGGAATATACAATAATACTAAATATATATAAAATAAAAATGATACATTATATATGTATATATACACAATGAAAGTATTGAATCAACATAAGGAAATGAGTCAAATCAAACAGAATAGAAAAAAATAATAAAGAAAATATGAAAAATATCAATGTAAGAGCAATACAAAAAATAAAATAAAACACTATAATAAAGTACCGTAATTGCCGGACTATAAGCCGCACCTTTTTACCCATGTTTTGAACCCTGCTTTGGATGCACAAACCACCCGTCGCGTCATGGGATTTTCGCGAGACCCACCAGCCATGGGGAAATACACCGCTCTCAAACAACAGCTGTTACGGCTGTTTCAGCTGTCAGACACGGAGCGTGCGGAGCGCCTGTTGTCACTGAACGGTTTAGGTGACAGTAAACCGACCGAGCTCATGGAGAGCATGTTGGCGTTGCTCGGCTCAGGTGACGCATCATTCTTATTTGTACAGTTATTTCTGCGTCAGCTTCCACCTCCAGTACGCACTGCCTTGGCCAGCTCGCCGCTCGTGACAGCCAAGGATTATCGGGGGATGGCAGAAGAAGCTGACAGAATATTGCTGGCAACCCGCCACTACAGCGTTAACGTTGCGCTGCCGGAGGGGGAGATGACGGGAGCTGCGGTATCGGATCGCCAGAGGGAGAATGAACAGTTTTTTTCATCTGCGTTATGGTGCCAAAGCCAGACGTTGTGAGCAGCCGTGCTCTTTTGCCGGCCAGGGAAATGCCAGAGCCGGCGCTCATTAGCGGCTGTGAGTGCTGGCGACACAACGAGGCTGCTGTTCATTGAGGATACGTTGTCCAGTAGGCGCTTGCTGGTGGATTCGGGAGCCCAGCGGAGTATCCTGCCAGCTTCAGCTGCGGACGGCTTGAGTGGCAGTCACGGCCCCCCACTGGACGCCGCCAATGGAACTCCGATTCGCACCTTCTGCACCAGGTCAGGTTTGTTTCAATGGACATGCTTTTAATTGGGATGCCTTTCGGACTCAAGGGGGCAGCGCAGACCTTCCAGCGGTTAATGGACTCTGTGCTGCGGGGGTTGTCATTTTTATTTGTGTATTTAGACGACATCCTGGTGGCCAGCACATCTGCTGAATAGCATTGTTTGCACCTCCGACAGCTGTTTCAGCGGCTGAATGAACATGTGCTGATTGTGAACCCGGCCAAGTGTCAGTTCGGCCGGCCAGACATAGACTTCCTGGGCCATCACATCTCTTCACAGGGAGCTGTGCCTCTGCCCACCAAGGTGGAGGTGATCACTGCCTTCCCACGTCCTCGCACCATCAAGCCCCTACAGGAGTTCCTCGGTATGGTACATTTTTATAACCGATTCATACCAGGAGCGGCTCTATTGATGCACCCCCTGTACGGGGTACTAAGGGGCAAGAAGGACAATCAGGAGGTGGACTGGTCCCCTGAGAGGGTCCAGGCATTTGATAGTGCTAAGGCTGCTCTCGCTAATGCTACTATGCTGGCACACCCATACCCGGCCGCTCCAATAGCCCTCACGACCGATGCCTCGGACTATGCTGTGGGGGCGGTGTGTGATCAGTGGGTGGCCGGCGCCTGGCAGCCTCTGGCCTTTTTCAGCAGGAAACTGCGGGACGAGAGGAAATACAGCACGTTTGACAGGGAGCTGCTGGCCCTTTTCCTCGCCACACGTCATTTTAAGTTCCTGTTGGAGTTCACCGCTTTTGTGGACCACAAAAAGGTGTTGCGTCAGCCGCTGAGAGTCCCTGGGGAGTTCCTCCCAGGTGCCACAGCCCCCTGGTCAGCTGCGACTCATCGCTTGGCCATCCGAGACGCCGCCAACACTTTCGCTCCCGTGCCCGCACATCACTGTCTTCCCCTGTCCTACATCCCCAAGGACTTGATGTCAGCCCGGTACGTGTTCATTCGCCGCGATGCCCACCGTTCTCCACTCCAGGCTCCGTACGATGGGCCCTTCCGGGTCCTGGAAGCGGGACCCAAGAGCTTTATGGTGGACAGAGGGGGGTCCCGGACGGGCCGGTGGAGCTGGCTCAGCCCCGACGGCGCGGCAGTCCACCCAACCCCACTCCTGCCGGTCTACCTCTACCCCAGCAGCCCCAGACTCTTCCCCCAGTCCAGCCTCACGGCCGCCGGATCGTGCCCTTCCCCCTTCCCCCCTGACTGTTAAGCGCAGTCGTTATGGTCAGGTAGTCAGGCCTCCTACGAGGGGCTGAGTACTTTGGGGGGTTTTGTATGGTTTGGAATTGCAGGGTATGTTTACTCTGGGTGTTCGGGGGGGGCCTGTGTGGTGTCACATTGAGGGAGTCTCTCACTCCAGAGTTGAAGGGTCACAGGGGAGGAGATATAGGAGAGTGGTAGGTGTGTGTACAGTGATGATTTTCTGAATGAATAAAGTAGGAAGTAACTGAAGGACCTGTCACGCGCGTTATTGTATCGCCTCTTCCTTCGACTTCCCACAGTGTCCTACTTGGCCTATAGAAATTACACCATGTCTATGGAGTAATTTAAACCTGGGAGTGAGGTGGCCTGTAGTCTATCGATCCAGCGGCTTTCTTTCTGGTTTAATGTTCTCTGTCTATCTCCTCCCCTAGAAGTGAGCGGAACACTGTCAATGCCGATAGCTGTAAACAAAACAGAGGCACTTTGGTGAGCATCTTGAAGATGTTTAGCCATTGAATAATCCATATTGTTTTTAATAGCATATTTATGATCAGCCAGTCGATCAAGTAGGCAGCGTTTCATACGACCAACATAAAAAGAGTCACATTTAGAACAGGACAGTATAAATAACATGTGTAGTTTGACAATTAATGAAGCTGTTAGATGTATATGTCTGTTTGGTAACTGGGTGGGTAAACCCTTTAGATCTTTCCACCACATCACATTGTTTGCAGTGACCACATCTATAAGTTCCTATAGGAGGCTTGGGTAACCATGTAGATTTGACATCAGCCGGTGAGAGACTGCAACATCATGTGCTTCACGGAGACATGGCTGAAACCAGCGACTCCGGATCATAGCGTCTCTCCCTCGGACTCCTTCACCGTCTTCCGAGCAGATCGCACAGCAGCCTCCGGGAAGGGCTCTGGAGGGGGTGTCTGTCTCCTCACAAACAACGGCTGGACTAGCCCAAAGGAGATTAAGATGTTCTCCAGTTCATGCTCCCCGGACATGGAACATCTCTCCATTCAATGTCGACCGTTTCATCTCCCCCGAGAATTCACCGCCATTATCATGACGGCGGTGTACATCCCTCCCCAAGCGAACACCGTCAGGGCCCTGGCGGAGCTACAGGGGCATCTCAACATCCACCAGATCAAACATCCGGACGCAGCCATGATCATAGCCGGCGATTTCAACCAGGCAAATCTGAAGAAAGTGATGCCATCCTTTTTTCAGCACATCGCCTGCTCCACCAGGGGAGGAAACACGCTGGATCATTGCTACACCCCGTTCAGAGCCGGCTACAAGGCAGTACCGGCTCCGCCATTAGCGGGAGCTACAAGCATGTCGGATCACGACTCCATCTTTCTCTATCCGGCTTACAGGCAGAGATCACGTGACGCTGTCGTGTCACGTGAGGTAAAGAAGTGGTCCGACCAATCGGAGACAGCGTTACAGGATGCACTTGATGACATTTCAGACAAGCTCCAGTAGCGTCAGCGAGTTCGCGGATGTTGTTGTTAGTTTTATAACAACACTAGCTGACAGTATCGTCCCCACGAAAAAGGTGCGGGTCTACCCGAACCAGAAACCATGGGTTGACAGTACTATCAGAGCAGCTCTGAGAACTCTCACCACTTATAACCTGGGCAGAGAGACAGGAAACATGGACGAGTATAGGGCAACAGTCTATACTCTGAGCAAGGTTGTAAAGCTTGCTAAGAGGTCATACGCTGACAAAATGGAGGCACAAATGGCACAGAATGACACGAGGCTTATGGCGAGGGCTAAGGACGATAACTGACTACAAAGTCAGCGCCCTCTCAATAGGGAGTGCCGACGCCTCTCTCGCGGACCAGCTCAACTCCTTTTCCGCTCGGTTTGGCGCAGGCAGTAGCGACGCTAGCTCACCGGCTAGTGACGTCACTGACGCGGAGGGGGGGGGGCATCCGAGGGGGGGGGCGGGGGCACTCTCATTGACGGAACACAGTGTGAGAAGAGCATTTATGCGGGTGAACACCAGAAAGGCAGCTGGCCCAGATGGGATAACAGGACGGATACTTAAGTCCTGTGCTAACCAGCTAGCCCCAGTGTTCACCACCATATTTAATCTATCCCTGGCGGAATCCGTAGTCCCTGCCTGTTTCAAGGTGTCTACTATAATCCCGGTACCAAAGAAATCCTCCCCAACAGGTCTTAATGACTACAGACCGGTGGCACTCACCTCTGTGGCCATGAAATGTTTTGAGAGGGTGGTTAAGGATTACATTTGTGCCTCCCTCCCCAGCGATATGGACCCTATGCAATCTGCATACAGGCCAAACGGGTCCACTGACGATGCAGTCTCCCAAGTACTGCACAGCACCCTCTCTCACCTAGACCAGGGGTTCCCAAACTTTTCAGGCCAGGACCCAGAAAATAAGGCGTCAGAGAGCCGCGGCCCAATGCACATCATCAGGCTTTTTTTTTTTTTTTTTTTTGCCAGGTGACCGATTTTTTTAGCCAAATATCACTTCAATCCTATTAAGTTAGTTCAAGTTAGTTATTCATTTATATGTGCTATTTATGAGAGGGCTAACTTGTTGCAAAATAATAATGATAATAATAATAGCCTCATTAAAATACTATTGTTGCTTCGGTTGTTTTCAGCGTTTTATGTGCATAATCTGTTATTTAGTTTGAAATGTTCGTTGAAATAAGTAGATTTTTTTGTTTTTGTTTATTTATTAAGTTAATATAAAACCATATAGTCACATTTTAGAATACAATAGAATAGAATACAACTAGAAACACTGTCCTGGCCTGCTTCTAAGTTCAGTGGCCTGACAAAAAAAATATATATATATATATATATATATATATATATATATATATATATATATATATTTTTTTTTGGAAATCATCTCGCGGCCCACCCGTGGCTGCTCGCGGCCCACCTTTGGGTCGCGACCCCGACTTTGGGAACCACTGACCTAGACTGCCAGAACGGGGGCTATGTGAGACTGTTGTTCAGGATTCAACACCATAGTCCCCACCAGACTGGTGGACAAGCTGATCGAGCTGGGTCTGAGCTCTGCTCTGAGCGCCTGGATACTGGACTTTCTGAGTGAAAGGCCCCAGGCGGTCAGGGTGGGTCAGACCTCCAACACAATCACCCTGAGTATCGGGTCCCCCCAGGGCTGTGTCCTGAGCCCCCTGCTGTATTCACTATACACACATGATTGTGTGGCCAAGTTCAGCTCCAACTCCATAGTGAAGTTTGCGGACGACACAGTGGTGGTGGGGCTGATCTCTGACAAGGACGAGAAGGCCTACCGGGAGGAGGTTGAGGTACTGGAACGCTGGTGCCAGGACAACAGCCTGCTCCTGAACATTGGTAAAACCAAGGAGCTGATCGTGGATTTTAGGAGAACACAGCAGGGGTCACACACACCACTGAGGATAAACGGGGCTACCATGGACAGGGTGAGCAGCTTCATGTACCTGGGGGTCCACATCTCGGAGGACCTGACATGGACAACACACAGACTCAGTCGTAAAGAAGGCGAAGCAGCGCCTCTACCACCTGAGACAGTTAAGGAAGTTCAGAGTAACGGGGAAGATACTCCAGTCCTTCTACTCCGGAGCTGTAGAGAGCATCTTGACTGGAAACATCACTGCCTGGTATGGAAACAGCACGGCACAGGACAAGAAGGCCCTACAGAGAGTGGTACGCTCAGCTGAGCGTACTATGGGTATTGCACTACCACCCCTGCAGGTCTTATATAACAAGAGGTGGAAATCCAGAGCCTGCAGAATAATGAAAGACCCTCACCACCCCAACAACAGCCTGTTCAAGCTGCTGCGCTCAGGCAAACGCCTGCGAACACCAGCAACTAGGACAGAGAGCAGGCATTAAAGCGTTCCGTCTTGAGACGGATATCCGTCCATTTGATTTGGAGATTCTGTCATTTGATTTCGAGTCGTGACGGATTTTAACCTGAGCCAATCAGAGGCGTCAAGCAGTCATTTGCGAGCAATTGGCAAATTCTCAGGCAAATGCAACAAACCAGAAGGTGAGATTGTTCTCAGAGCTTTCACCCGCCTCCACTGTGCTCAGCACCAATGGGAAGCGACTATTTGCTTTTTCAGTTTCTGAAATTCGGCCATTGCTTTAGCTCTACTCGAGCGTAAACTTGACTCAATAACACTGACATGCAGCAACTTTTCTGAGACAGTAAGTTCATTTGACTTATTCTAGTCTAAAGAAACATATATATTACTATTGCTATTGATAAATCTAGGTAACGTGAATGCCACAAAACGAATGCCTTTTGTTAATCAGAACGTTATTTACACGACAACCAGTGTGTTGTTGTTGTTGCTGCGTGTGTGTGCTTGCGCCGCTCGCTTTCCGTGTATGATAAAAGTGCATATGAATGTTGATAAATCTAGGTAACGTTAATGCCACAAAACGAATGCCTTTGTTAATCAGAACGTTATTTGCGTTATCAATTGTCTTTAAGCTCAATAAACTCTTGACCGGAATTTCTCCCATTTGTCCGGGAGATTGAAATCTTCAAGGACACTGAGACCGGCACAATTTTTTTCTAACGGAAACCTAGGCTACTGGGGGCTGTCTGTAGTGGTGAGTTGTTAACTTGTTCCGTGTGCCGCAACTATTTCAAAAAGAAAAACAGAAACAACACATTTGTCATTGTCGTGTTACTTCACAGTACCCCCTCCTAATGTACAGTCTCCTCCCCATCATATGTATAATCTCTGTTAGGATTTCTGGGTAACAGTACTGTATATTTGCATATCGTATATGTCACAAATGTAACAGTACTATATACCTGTAGTATGTCATGTATGTCACTATGAATTGAAAATGGGGGACCCTGATGTAAACGTGTTTCTCTGGTCTGCATCCCCTTAACAATTGTGTGTATTGAGCTGTACTGTATTGTACCCATTCTGCAATCTGTTAAATATTGATTGATTGTTATTAACAGATTGCAGAATGGGTACAAATACAGTACAGCTCAATACATACAATTGTTAAGGCGTTTGTCTTGTTTACATCATCAGGGTCCCCCATTTTCAATTCATAGTGACATTTATGACATACACAACATACATGATATCATGACATTTATGACATAGGGACATACATGACTTACAGGTATATAGTACTGTTACATTTGTCACATATACGACATGCAAATATACAGTACTGTTACCCAGAGATCCTAACAGTAAATATATACATATGATGAGGAGGAGCCTGTACATTAGGAGGGGGTACTGTGAAGTAACACGACAATGACAAATGTGTTGTTTCTGGTTTTTTGGGTGGGTGGTAAAAAATGTATACATACGGTGGGGAGGAGACTGTCCATTGTTGTTGTGGCATAATTGCGAAACGTGTTTAGTCCCTTGTTTGTATGATAACAAGCCGTTTAGTTCATGGTTCAAAGTAATGGGAAAAGGGTGCTCGCTCACCATCAATCAGAAGCTAGCCACAAGACTTGCATTCACGCTCTCCAGCACACAGCCTCCCTGCCTGGCACAACAACCACAACAGTAGGGTCTATAGTCACAGTCAGGACAGTAGGCTCTACAAGTATGCTCCCTTAAAACGCTAACGTTTTAATATATATATATATATATATATATATATATATATATTATATATTTTTTGATCGGATCGGGAAAGATCGGTATCGGTAGATACTCAAAATCACATGATCGGGATCGGATCGGGAGCAAAAAAATTTTATCGGGACATCCCTAACGGTAACCTGTTGCGTGTGACGTTACCAAGAGAAGCCCCCGCTTTCAGTGCTTTGTGGGCAGCGCTACTGCACGCTCACACAGACACACACAACAGATGAGGAAGTGGACAGATCCGACCAGCATTGCTGGCTCCTCACAATGCAAACGCGAAAAATGTACATTACAGATGAACTGCAGAGAAAATTTCCAATTTATCATCCCGGTTGAGACTAATTGGAAGCGGAGTGCAACACGTGCAAAGCTTGACCATATGTTTATGTGTCTAATAAAGGTGCTGGCGATCTCAAAGCTCACATGGACACAGCAAAACATTACAAACAAAGCAGTGCGAGGCGAGAGTTTGATGGCAAAGTTGACCGAATTGATTGAAGAATGCAGCTATACAGAGAGAGAAAGAAAATAATTGAAAACTATTTTGATGCCTCAAAATGATGTTTTGGTTTGATAAGATGCTTATGATACAATCATTCTAAGGATTATGTGTGTAATAAATTAGTTTAGTACACTAATTGCAACAAATCTGAAACTGCATAGTGCACTTTTAAATTAGTATCTTTGTGAGGTTACTGTTTTATAATTTACATTACATTGAAAAGATAAAGATATATTTTTTAAAGCTGGATTTTCTAATACAGAAGAGGTATTATTTAGAACATTACATCATATTTTTCTTGTTATTTATTTTGTCCAGTAAGACTTGAAAATATATATTATTTTGTCATAGGTTGATTTAGTTATTTTCTTGAGATTTGTCAGATAGATTACTTTAGGCATAATACAGCATGTTGAGTAACTTTGGTTATAGAGAGATATTATTTTGTTATATAAAATAATATAAACAATAATTTTATATCCATACAGAGGAGGTATACTTTAAATATATTATAATGATAAGGCATCTTTGAGTAAACTTTGATTAAGTATCTTGAGGCTGAAGGCAGAGTGTCCTCTTTAAAAAAAATCACAATATGGTCACCCTTGAAGTCGCATTATAATTCACTTAATAAAATAATGACGAGTCAGCCTCCTAAAAAGACAAAAGTTAGTGACACGACTCACACCGCCGCCGCCAACCCAGCCAAAGTAAGGACTATGCTCTGTATCGTCAATCAATGGTCAAATAAATATTTGATTAAGGAATATAATATGCCTTTTTGTATTATTTCTCTGTGTATCAGCAAAATGTATATATTTTTATGTTAGACATTAAGGGAAATTAAGATTCTCAGATTTTTTACAAACCGCCGCTTATCAACTAACCGGTTAATCGGAAGGTGACGTATGTTGCTCAGTAGTTGCTGATGTCTGCTCAGGAGGTTTGAGTGTTTGCTCAGACAGAAAAATAATTAGAGGGAACATTGGTCACAGCAGCAGTTAAAAGTGTCTTTAGTGATTGACAGTTCGGGGGAAGGGTGACAGTGAGGTCACAGCAGCAGTCAGGTCAGAGTGTCTGCCTGGCACAAAATAAAAAGTGTGGGGGGGGGGGTCACAGTTTCGTAGTCCTGGATTTCAGATGGCAGGAGGTTGATGAGTCTGTGCTGGGGGTGTGTACTGTCCTTAATTATGTTATGTGCTCTCCTGGTGGCCCTGGTATGTACGTTTTAATCACTCGCTGGAGTGCCTTCCTGTCCTTAGCAGTGCAGTTTCCATACCAGACCGTGATTGAGCTGGTAAGGACACTCTCAACCGTACTTCTATAGAAGTTGCTGAGAATTTTGGGTGGCATTTTCTCAGCCTTCGATGCTGGGATTCTTTGTGTGGGTGTGGGTGTGTGTGTGTGTGTCTCTCTCTCTGTCTCTCTCTCTCTCCCATATCTGGTCTTCTGAAAGATCAGATGACATCAGAGGAGTTTGATAGTATTTACTGAGGATTGCCAGATAATGTTGATATTTAAACGTTACAAAAGTTGTTGTAGGGAGCG
Source organism: Notolepis coatsorum (assembly GCF_963971535.1). NCBI lineage: Eukaryota > Metazoa > Chordata > Actinopteri > Aulopiformes > Paralepididae > Notolepis > Notolepis coatsorum. The sequence continues at coordinate 41,749,422 of NC_140169.1, read as the reverse complement.
GTTTTAAATTGTGTGTTGTGATGTTTAGACTTCAGAGAGGGAGTAAAGTACAGAAAAAAGGTACCGGTATCGATTCCCAGGTAAAGAAACATTTTGGGCTGCTTTAAATTTTAATTTTTTTAATCGCAAATTTAATCTGTCAGAAAAATCGCAATTAGATTATTTCCCAAAATCGTGCAGCTTTAATCCTCAGTGGACCGGTTCTGACGGTACGCAAACTGCAGAGGGTCCAGTGTGTCTGGGATGGTCTCCTTGATGTGCGACATGACTATCCTCTCTAAACACTTCATCACTATTGGGGTGAGTGCAACGGGACGATAGTCATTCAGACAGGTTACAGTGTTTTTCTTTGGCAGGGGCACGAGGGTGGTGGTCTTGAAGCAGGTGGGCACAATAGCTTGTGCTAGTGACAGGTTGTAAATGTCAGCAAGTACGTCAGCCAGCTCTGAGGAACAGACCCTGAGGGCACGGCCGGGGGTGTTGTCTGGGCCGGCTGCCTTCTGTGGGTTTGTTCTGCTCAGAACCGTACGTACCTCTGCCGTTGTCACAGTGAGTGGTGAGTCCTGCGTGCGCTCCGTGGTCAGAACCCCTCTCTGTTGGTTGGTGTTGGGGACTTCAAAGTGGGCGTTGAGTCTAGAACTGTAGACGACTCTGGACTACACTGTGTTCTTAAACTATAAAACCCAGCTACATACCATTATAAACCTCTTGCATGGAAATTAAGCTGAATAAAATCACCAAATCTCCTTCCTCTGACACTCTTCTCCATCCAGATAGCCGTCCTGTCAGGCCTGGGACGAAACCAAGAGGCTTGGATGGAAGAAAAGGTCTCTGCTGTGACCAGTGTGGAAAAAACTTCAGTTCAAAGATGAATCTCGATAAACACCAGCGCATTCACGCAGGAAAGAAACTCTATTCCTGTCACCACCAGTGTGGGAAGAGCTTTAGTCAGCTGTCTCATCTGAAAGCACACCAGATGATTCACACAGGAGAGAAGCCCTACTCCTGTGACCAGTGTGAGAAGAGCTTTAGTCAACTGTCTAGTCTGCAAACACATCGGAGGATTCACACAGGAGAGAAGCCCTACTCCTGTCACCAGTGTGAGAAGAGCTTTCGTCAACTGTCTCATCTGAAATCACACCAGATAATTCACACAGGAGAGAAGCCACATCATTGTGGTTTGTGTGATAAGAGATTCAGAACATTAGCATATTTGAGTAACATTGAGAAAATTTACTTGGGAGAGAAGATTCAGGGAAATGTCACCTGCACATTCCTAGGAGATAACCCCTACTACTGTGACCAATATAAGAAGAGTTACTCATAATGATGCTCCTGAAACTATACCACTGTGGGGAAAACTTCACATGAAAAATAGGTACCATTGTAACTAATGTAGCAGGAATTTAAAACCATCCAAACTGATAATACACAACACACAGGGAAGAAGGTCTACTATTGTGACCACTGGAAAACGCTTCAGTACGCCATTACAGCTATCAGTCCATCAACAATCATAACAATAATAGTGGTAGTAATATTTGTCCGTTCTTTTTAAATTAAAAACTACTACCAAGAGCTTTTGACCTGCACAGAAGCCTCTGTGAGAGAAGCAGTACTAGCATAGACACGGTTTTCATTGATGACAACAGTTGTGTTTCTGTCGCTCTGAGGAGTAAGACAGACAGTGTGGATGTTCCTGGGACAATATGTCATGGTATAAGAGTGAACACACATCGAAACGGTATAGGGTTGGAATCAATTCACTTTAAATTCAATCAATTAAAAATCAAAACAAGTTGTTTACTTTATGATGATAGAACATCCATTCACATTTACTTGTCATTAGGTTGGATAGCAAAACCTTTTCATGATGGAACAATATTAAAATCAAATCTACATCTTGAATTAAAATGTGAATTGATCCAAACTGAAACATTCTCATTCTCATAATAATATTGGCTCAGGAGGTAGAGCAGTCGTCTGGTAATCCGGAGGTTCCAGGTTCGATTCCCGCTCCTCCGGGGCAGCGTGTCGATGTGTCCTTGAGCAAGACACTTAACCCCTGATTGCTCCTGATGAGCAGGTTGGCACCTTGCATGGTCGCCTCTGCCATCGGTGTGTGAATGTGAGTGAATGGGTAAAAATGTGAGGAACAAATTGTAAAGCGATTTGGATAAAAGCGCTATATAAATGCAACCATTTACCATCGACCATTTAATAATATGGATGAATTGTAAGCGTCAAGATAAGTGGGATGGTGTGAATTGATCTCTTAGAAGTAACTGTAACTCAGAAGTATGAAAATTAAATATTACATTTTAACCTACTTTGTATGAAAGGCTTCATCTAAGTGAAACAATGATAGACTTTTTAGAAAATCTGTTGCAGCGTATCTTGGAACTGTTCAAGCACACCCTTCCCATTAAGTCTTTTTTTTTCTTTCTTTTTTTGAAACGCACATGTAAATGCATTTTCTTAATTTTTTTTTATGTTCTGGCACCATATTTTGGCTAAATAGGCCTCGTTTTATTAAATGTGTATACAGAAACAATTCAGTTGCTTTTGTTGATATTAATTCATTTCATTGATAACATAGTGCTGTAATTTCATTTTCTAATAAATATGCATGATCAAGTTCAACAACGTGTGCTTTTATTTTGATATTCCACGTTGAAATTACGCGATACATTAAGTGTGTGGTCGCCAAAAAAAATCCTAAATAAAATGGGATTGTGGTATAGATTTTTTTTGCATTCCTGGGGGAGGGGATCTCCTGTAGTCTATGACCAGCTTCTCTCCCCCTCCTGTAGTCTATGACCAGCTTCTCTCCCCCTCTCCTGTAGTCTATGACCAGCTTCTCTCCCCCTCTCCTGTAGTCTATGACCAGCTTCTCTCCCCCTCTCCTGTAGTCTATGACCAGCTTCTCTCCTCCTCTCCTGTAGTCTATGACCAGCTTCTCTCCCCCTCTCCTGTAGTCTATGACCAGCTTCTCTCCCCCTCTCCTGTAGTCTATGACCAGCTTCTCTCCCCCTCTCCTGTAGTCTATGACCAGCTTCTCTCGCCCTCTCCTGTAGTCTATGACCAGCTTCTCTCCCCCTCCTGTAGTCTATGACCAGCTTCTCTCCCCCTCCTGTAGTCTATGACCAGCTTCTCTCCCCCTCTCCTGTAGTCTATGACCAGCTTCTCTCCCCCTCTCTATAGTCTATGACCAGCTTCTCTCCCCCTCTCCTGTAGTCTATGACCAGCTTCTCTCCCCCTCCTGTAGTCTATGACCAGCTTCTCTCCCCCTCCTGTAGTCTATGACCAGCTTCTCTCCTGTAGTCTATGACCAGCTTCTCTCCCCCTCTCCTGTAGTCTATGACCAGCTTCTCTCCCCCTCTCCTGTAGTCTATGACCAGCTGCTCTCCCCCTCTCCTGTAGTCTATGACCAGCTGCTCTCCCCCTCTCCTGTAGTCTATGACCAGCTTCTCTCCCCCTCTCTATAGTCTATGACCAGCTTATCTCCCCCTCTCCTGTAGTCTATGACCAGCTTATCTCCTCCTCTCCTGTAGTCTATGACCAGCTTATCTCCTCCTCTCCTGTAGTCTATGACCAGCTGCTCTCCCCCTCTCCTGTAGTCTATGACCAGCTTCTCTCCCCCTCTCTATAGTCTATGACCAGCTTATCTCCCCCTCTCCTGTAGTCTATGACCAGCTTCTCTCCCCCTCTCCTGTAGTCTATGACCAGATTCTCTCCCCCTCTCCGGTAGTTAGTGTGACCAGGTCAAAATGGTTCAGTCGCAGGACAGCAGCACTGCTTTTGCGGGACAATGCGGGACACGTAGGTGAGAAGAAAAAAGTATTTAAATTTTTTTGTATTGCTAATTAAAATGAAAGAAATGTATTTATTATTTAAATGCCTTTATTTCATATTCGACGCAGATGGTAGGCTATACATAGCACATTTTGTTATTAATCTTATTAAACTGTATAGATGCTTCACCAATCACCTTCTCAGCCGCTACTGTCTATGTCACCAACATCTTTATTTAATCACACTTTCATCATTAAGCAGGTAACCATCAATCTTGGTAAGCTGATAAAATCACTCCATTAATCCTATGCAAACAGGAACATGTGCACTCCAGGGAACATTGGCGTTTTGTGACAGAGGAGGAGGGGAGTCTCACCCACTGTACAACGTGCTCCATTATTACTGTACGACTTTAGGATTTTGGAAACGTATGTTATGTCAGTCTTTTCATACGGAGCAGAAGCATGGACGCTGAATGAAGAGGCAAAGAGGATGATAGACTCTTTTGAAATGTGGACGCTGAGGAAGATGCTGAAGATAACATGGAAGGATAAGATCAAGAATGAGGAGGTACTGAGAAGAGCGGATATGCAAGGAGGACAGCTGCTGGAGAGGTTGAAAAAGAGAAAGATGGAGTTGTGCGGGCATGTTCTGAGAGGATCCAGCGGGGAGATGTTCAAGAAGGTGGTGATGGGGATGGTGGATGGAAAGAGAGGAAGTGGAAGACCAAGAAGAGGCTGGGTAGACGACGTCTGTGATTGGAGCGGAGTGAGAGGTGGAGTCACGGAGTTGGAGAGAAGACGTGGGGACAGAATGGGTTGGAGAGTGATAGGCAACCTTCGGAATGAAGAAGCCACCTAATGATGATTAAGTTCTAAACCTGTCTCCGGGAAAGTGCACAGTCACAGTGTCAGGGTCTGTGTCTTCACAACAAGCATCAGTGCAGCACAAGATGACACACTATAGCCACTGTGCCACCAACACTGATAATAATAATAACGGGATACCAACTGGTGACAATGAAGGCATTTGAGACACTCACCTCCGGTTTTGGGGATATTAGCCTCCGGATTCTATTGCCCCCTTCCCTCTGGACAGTGTCCCGGCGATACTCCCTGTGTATTCTGTTATTATAACAAACCGACCCTCTGATTCAGTTCTCAATAATAGTCGGGCCAGACTTGCTGAAGAGGCGCTCCTCTGAACAACTATACGTGACGCTCCCCGTCCCCGAGCCTCTTAACGTCCCCCTCTCCTCCATGGGTGATGGTGAAGCTCCTGTAGCAGATCCTGCATTCTACCTTTTGGGGATCATCTGAAACGGATCTCAGCCACGTATACTTCTTGTCCCAGTCTCTGTTATATGAGCAAAGTCTTTTTTTTTGCCTCCATTTCCTTGTTTTTCTTAGCTAGCTAAACAACTTGTATCAGTAATATTGGCGGTCTTTCTTCTGACTACTCGAGTGACTGACGTCACACACACAGCTGCCCCGGCCTCACTCGGACAGGTGACAGGCAGCGCGACTTCGGCTGCGCAATGCATTGGTTTGTGACGTCGCCCGATTTTTTTATTTGAAATATAAGAGGGTATTGGAACGAGGCATTAAATTAACAACATTTAAAAAAAATAATAATAATAATCTTTGAAAAATTTAAAATAAATAATGTTTTATTTTTTATCTTTGAATTGCGGGACATTGTTTTGTTGTTGCGGGACGCGGGACAAACGTCCCAATATCGGGACTGTCCCGCACAAATCGGGACGTTTGGTCACCCTACCTGTAGTCTATGACCAGCTTCTCTCCTGTAGTCTATGAGCAGCTTCTCTCCCCCTCTCCTGTAGTCTATGAGCAGCTTCTCTCCCCCTCTCCTGTAGTCTATGAGCAGCTTCTCTCCCCCTCTCCTGTAGTCTATGAGCAGCTTCTCTCTCCCTCTCCTGTAGTCTATGACCAGCTTCTCTCCCCCTCTCCTGTAATCTCCTGTAGTCTATGACCAGCTTCTCTCCTCCTCTCCTGTAGTCTATGACCAGCTTCTCTCCCCCTCTCCTGTAGTCTATGACCAGCTTCTCTCCCCCTCTCCTGTAGTCTATGGCCAGCTTCTCTCCCCCTCTCCTGTAGTCTATGCCCAGCTTCTCTCCCCCTCTCCTGTAGTCTATGACCCGCTTCTCGCCTCCTCTCCTGTAGTCTATAACCAGCTTCTCTCCCCCTCTCCTGTAGTCTATGACCAGCTTCTCTCCCCCTCTCCTGTAGTATATGACCAGCTTCTCTCCCCCTCTCCTGTAGTCTATGACCCGCTTCTCGCCTCCTCTCCTGTAGTCTATAACCAGCTTCTCTCCCCCTCTCTTGTAGTCTATGACCAGCTCCTCTCCTGTAGTCTATAACCAGCTTCTCTCCCCCTCTCTTGTAGTCTATGACCAGCTCCTCTCCTGTAGTCTATGACCAGCTTCTCTCCTCCTCTCCTGTAGTCTATGACCAGTTTCTCTGTCTTTTCCACATTGGGGGAGAGGTTGTTCTCCTGGCACCACTTTGCCAGGTTGTCAACCTCTCTCCTGTAGGTGATTCGGCCTATCACTGTGGTGTCATCTGCAAATGTAATCACTGTGTTGGAGCAACACACTGGAGTAACTACACACTGGAGTAACTACACACTGGAGTAACAACATTGATTGATTGATTGAACATTTTATTAACATTGCAGAATTGGTACAATACAGTACGGCTCAATACACACAATTGTTAAGGAGATGCAGACCAGAGAAAGACTTTCGACCCACTGGAGAAACAATAATAATAATAATCTATTCAATTTGTACCGCACTTTATATTTGTGAAAATCTCAAAGTGCTACAGGAGATAGAGCTGCCGCGGTATCGGTATTACCGCGGTATCGCTGTTACATCATGCCCACCGCAGCGTTGGGCTGAATACCGGCATCACCGCTGTTTTTTATTATATTATTATTATTATTACGCTCTCGTTGGGCTTGCGGCTCTGCAGATATACCCTACTTCTCTGTCGAGATTCCAAGCGACCCTATTGGGTACCAGAAAAGTCACATGAAACACTGCAGACCACTGATTGGTCAGAAGAGATACGCGTCACATGCTTGGAGCATCTTGCAGTGCGTTTACTTCCTGAATCTCAGCCATCACAACACGGCTAATAGTACGTTAGCTCCCACCGGAGACCGGAGTGGATTACCGACGCCGTCGCTCCTCAGGGAACGAGGCATAATGATTTTACTGCAACGAAATGTTATAATAAAAGCCCGTCGTTCTATACACTTGTCTGATTGAAAACTTTATTAACAGACCGCAGAATGGGTACAACTCGGCACGCTCTGAGCAAAGAAAGGAACTTAGATATTAATTAGAGTAACGCTTGCCTTGCTATGTGGTCCGGTAAATACGAACGTGTAACTATACTAACGTTAATGCCACAAATCGAATGCCTTTGTAATCATAAGTAGTAACGTTATAATAATAAGAAGAAGAAAGGGTCGGGGGGGTAACCGGCGGGCGCGACACCGAGGGGAGACTTCGAATCCGTGTTTCACTTTTAATAACGAATGCGTGCATGCCGAATCCCAAACAATATTCATGCTGCAAAGTCATCCTCTAAAGATAGACATTTAGACTAGAGGCAGGCTATATGCTATATAAAGAGTAGACTACAAAAAAAATGCATTCAAACTTTTTTTTTTTTGTGTGTGTGTGCGGTAATACCGCGGCGGTAGGAAATATTTTGCAAATGTGTGCGGTAAGGAAAACATCAATACCGCGGCAGCTCTAACAGGAGATAAAGATAAAAAGTTAAATGAATAAAAACAATTCAAATGAATAAAACAACCAATGAAATGGAAGAACATAAAAATAAAATAATAAATGAATAGAAGTAAAAAATTTAAGTAAAATAATAATTCAGGCCTTGTTAAAAATAAATGTTTTTAGGCCCCTTTTAAAAACCTTAACGGACTGTGCTGCTCTCAGATGGTCGGGGAGGGCATTCCACAGCCGAGGAGCAGCTGAGCAGAAGGCCCGGTCACCCATGGTGCAAAGGTGTGTCCTGTGTTTGGGTTGGAGTGTGTTTGAGTGTCCAGAGTGGAGAGAGCGGGTGGAGGTCGGGGGAGCGATGAGCTCCTTTAGGGGCCGTGTCCACAGCCAGCTTTTTATGAGTTGCCAGCTCCTTTCTGTCATTCATTTCTATGCTAAAGACGCGACAGGCGCACTCCTTTTCTCAGCGCCGCGCCTCGTGTTTTAGCGGTCTCGGCGGCTAGCATTTTTGGGTGGAGAGTTTTGGTAATTTCTTGTATTGCTCATCTATGTGCAACACAAGCAGAAACTACAGACTGGTTGTTAAGACAGTGACTCCCCCAACAACGCTTCCTATCGTGTAGTGGTTTTGCACGTGAGAAATCGACCTCTGTGTAATCGCCCTCATTTCCTAAGTAATCATAGAAGCAATTTTTTTTAACAACTCTTAACTGGATCCAGGCACCTAAACGCCATTTTGTGAAATAAAGGTTAGTAAACAAGAAATCAAAGCATAAAAAAAATTATCAAAACACAATTAAACAAAACCGGTTTCCGCTTTACATCATCTATGTTAAAGGAAAACTCCAACATTTTGGGAAATTAGCTTATTTAACATCTTCCCTGGAGTTAGACAAGAAGATACATACCTTTTTTGTCTCTGTGCATGCATTAGGCTTAGGGAACAGCCGCTCCGTTAGCGTAGCTTAGCTTCATCCTTGGAAGTGGGTCAGAGTTGTAGCCTGACGTTCCCTACATCAGTGTTAATTTCGTTGACTAAATTGATGACGAAAGATGTTCGTCAACGAAGGTTTTTTTCATGACGACAACGAGACGTGACGTCACGTTATTGAATACCATGTGACGCTAAAGAGACTAAATAGTTTATTAAATATCGTTGACCAAAACTGAGGACACAAATGTCATTTACAAAAACCAGGATGAAATTTCTCTTCATGTATGTTGATATTGTTGACTAAAACAAGACGAGACAAACTAATTATAACTTTTCTTAATGCCATCGTCCCGACAGAACAGTGTGACGGCTGACGGGAGCTCTGTGTTATTAGCATTAGCTGGAGATATTTGAAAAGCTAGTTTTAGCTGAACGTTACCTTGGCTAAAGTTGGGACTATTCATAATCCAGCTGCAGACCTGCAAGCAAAGTACAGAAAGTTGGCAAAGGAGTATTCCAAGGTAAATCACTTATTCACAAGTAACGTTACATTATTTGTATTTCCATCTAGCTCGCGTTAGCTAGTGGCTAACCTAGCTCACGCTAACGTGGCTAACTGATCGACCTCTCGCACACAATTAATGACATAATGCAGACAGCCATACCGGTGACAATGTTTAGCTTTTAGTGCCAAATGATAAGAGTCTGAGGCGGAGTCTCAAAAGAGAATGTTGAATATTTATTTTGCATTAAAAATCACAACAGATCCTCTGCTAGGAGCTAACTGAACCGGAGCCTTCTGGATAGGAAGTGCGCAACAACGTTTAGCGTCCGTGTGGAACCAATGTACCAACAACCATTCCGTGGGTGAACTCATTGAGCTTAGTTGTCAATTAATGATACTAATACTAATCTATACAATCACCTGTTGAATAAATACCATTACTTTCTAGTTATTACTAAAAAACAGTATATATAAAACAGTAGCTGTAAAAATGAAAAGATTTTTTTTTTATAATTTATATAATATAACTTATTTTTTTTATGTATGCACTGGTATCGTATCAGTATAACCAGACCTAGACCACCTCTAACTCTAACCCCTAACCAGACCTAGACCACCTCTAACTTTAACCCCTAAGTTAGGGTTGTGACTTAGAGGTGGTCTAGGTCCGGATAGGGGTTAAGAGTTGGTCTAACCCAGTGTTTCTCAAAGTGGGCGGCACGCCCCCCAGGGGGGGGCGCAGAGGCATGACAGGGGGGACCTTGAGATTTATTAAAAAAAAAAAAAAAAAAAAATATTGGATTACAGAAAATTATCACTAAAGTGCTATCTGTTGCAGCTGCACTGTTCTCCATGAAAATACCATTTCTCAAAATCTGAAAATCATTATTTAATAAAACAGAAAAGGATCACCAAGTTACTCTGGATAAAAAAAACCTTTACAGACAACATTGAGACAAAGCTTCCTGACACATCTCCATCCAAACTCTTGGAAGAACTCTTTGAAATCTCATCTGATACCACCTAGACTCAGAGCTAGTTTCAGAGTGTGGTGCTGAGTACCAAGTATCTCATCTCATGGCCCACCAAGTATCTCATGATGCAGCAGTTAAGGTGTTGATAGACTCTAACCCTTTACATCCATCTATCTAAATAATAATAATAAATTATAATGAATGCTTAACTACCCCTAAGTTACCCTAACCAGACCTAGACCACCTCTAACTCTAACCACTAACCAGACATCTTCCATGTGGCACTTTAACACTGACCTCAGAATGTGATTTTATATAATGTTTTTATGCAAGCAGATTGCAATCAGTGTGTACTACTACTAGTACTACTGTGTGTTCTGTTTACTTAGTTTACAGTATCCTGTTATAGAATAAACCGCTGCCAGACACAGCAGAGAGAGAGGACAGACAAGACAGAGGACAGACACAGCAGAGAGAGGACAGACATGGCAGAGAGAAAGGAAAGACAGCAAACAGAAGACAGACAGAGTTCAGCGTCGTCTCTCTGGTCAGAAACAACGTCACCACATCCGTAATGCTCTCTTTGATGCATACATTGGACCATGTCTACACCAACATATACTGTAGGAGCAACAATACATTGGACCATGTCTACACCAACATATACTGTAGGAGCAACAATACATTGGACCATGTCTACACCAACATATACTGTAGGAGCAACAATACATTGGACCATGTCTACACCAACATATACTGTAGGAGCAACAATACATTGGACCATGTCTACACCAACATATACTGTAGGAGCAACAATACATTGGACCATGTCTACACCAACATATACTGTAGGAGCAACAATACATTGGACCATGTCTACACCAACATATACTTCCCGTGTATCACTTGTGCCGCCGACTCAGATTCCCCTAGGTTAAAAAATAAAAATGCAATTTTAATCAGAAAATGTTCCATGTTGTTGACTATTTCTCACTTTCTGAAGTTTTTTTCCATTAACTAAAAATAGACAAAAATGTCATCCGTTTTCGTCGACTAAATCTAGACTAAAACAAAAAATGTAGACAAAAACTGACAGACTAAAATGCTCAGACATTTAGTTGACTAAAACTGACTAAACGAAAAATAAATGAAGATGACTAAATATGATGAAAACTAAAAAGGAGCACTTGACACATGACTAAGACTAAAACTAAAATGAAAATAGCTGCCAAAATTAACACTGCCTAGTCACGAAATACACTCCAAATACAACTCAAACATTCCTGTAAACATGTTGTGACCTGTGTATTTACCACGTGGAGAAATAAAAGACCAGCCATTGGAATACTGTTTTCTAAATTGGGGAGGCTTTTAATCATCAAGGTAAGAGGATTTTAAGTCATGGTATCCATAAACTTCAATCGGTTCGGATCCTTTGAATGAATGAGTGTCAACAAACACGGCGACACGTTGAAATCACTGACTGAGCCCAGAGAGGAGTGGTTAGGCAAAAAATAGTTCAGAGTATATTTGCTTAGAAAACGTAATTGTCGAATTCAATTATTTTTTATTTCTCCACGTGGTAAATACACAGGTCACAACATGTATACAGGAAGGTTTTAGAGTTGTATTTGGAGTGTATTTCGTGACTGTAGGGCACTGTAGGGAACTGCAGGCTACAACTCTGACCCACTTCCAGGGATGAAGCTAAGCTACGCTAACAGAGCGGCTGTTCCCTAAGCCTAATGCATGCACAGAGACAAAAAAGGTATGTATCTTCTTGTCTAACTCCAGGGAAGATGTTAAATAAGCTAATTTCCCAAAATGTTGGAGTTTTCCTTTAACTGTTCCCTCTCCACCCTATGTTACGCATGCAGGTAAGCAAATGTGAGTCCAATTGTGGAGGAAATAATGTGAGACAGAGAATGGGTTGCTCTTTCTTCGAGGTGTCTTTTAATATAAGATCACTGAGCAAAAGGGATACCAGGAAAAGACGCAGAGCATCAACTGAGAGAAAGGTAGATTACAAAAAAGAAGCCAGCGCCTGCAGGAGATGTGGATGGACGAATATGCCCTGCGGACAGTGCCTCGAAGTGTTCATGGACACTGTCTCACGGCGAGAGAGAGAAAACATCCGCCCACGGGGTGGAGAGGTACCAGGTCGAAGATTAATGGGGCAGTCGTAAGGTCTATGAGGCGGTTGTGCGTTAGCACGCATTTTACTAAAAACGTCTGCCAGGTCACAATAGACCGCAGGTACTCCTGCTAAATCGGGGTTGGGAGATAAGACGGAGTCTGCAACGCTCACCATCATCCTGGAGAGAGACAAGGCTGAGGGCACCCAGTTGCATCGGTTCGTCACCCAGGCTCTCTCTTGTGTGTGGAAATGCGGGGAGTTCGACACCGGAAGAGGGGCGGAAAACTCCTTGAGATGAGGCTCCCCTCTCGTGCTCACTCTCCCGATGTCGATTATGGACTTTTATTGCTAGGTTGATGAGGAAATCCAAGCGCTCGGGTAGCTCACGGATTGACAGCTCGCATGCGCACAGAGAGACCCTGTGCAAACAGTACGCAACAGGGAATCTCCCGAGCCACTATGCGAAAATCGATCGCATAATCTGCAACAGTGCGAATGCCCTGCCGGCAGGACAGGAGTCGACCGCTGGCTTCGTAAATGGAAATCACCCGGGAGGTGTCAAATACATGACGCATCTCCCGGGTGAAGGCATCCACACTGTTGCAGATCGGCGACCCATTCTCCCATTCAGCAGTAGCCCAAGAAAGAGCACGACCAGTAAGCAGTGTTATTATATAAGCTACCCGAGACACATTAGTGGGGAAAGTGCGGGGTTGTAGCTGAAACACAAGAGAGCACTGGGTGACAAACTCACGACATCCCTCCGGCGCTCCTCCGTATCGGTCAGGCGGTGGCAGCCTTGGCTCGCGGATGTCCTCTCTTCTGTCTGGAAGTCCCAGCTCTTCTCCCCCGCTGGCCAGCGGCGTTCCAGCTGCAGGTCCCCTGGCTGCTTCCGCCTCGGCAGCGGTGGACCGAGCGCCGTTGACCGCCGCCAACGCCGAGTTCGCCGTCTCCCGGGAGGATATTGATAGGTCTCCTAGCCGACCCAGCTCAATACTGACGTCCGACTGGCGCTCGAGCAGGACTCTCAGCTGGTCCCGCTGAACGATCAACTGGTCTCTTGTTTCCTCCATGGAGCTCATTTTGGTCGAGGCTTCTGTTACGAGTGCAGATAAGCAATGCGAGTCCAATAGTTGAGGAAATAACGAGAGGCAGAGAATGGGTTGCTCTTTTTTCGATGGTGTCTTTTAATATAAGAACACAGAGCAATTGGAATACAAGGAAAGACGGCGAGCGTCAACTGAGAGAAAGGTTGTTACAACAGAATAAATAACAACAGCGAGCAGGTCAGCACTTCTCCAGCTCCTTCCACACAAACGACAATCTGAAGCCTTGACAAAGAAAGAGGGAAACAATGAGTCAATATATAGTCACATACCAAACATTCCAAGGCATCAATCAATGACAGGCAAGTGACAGCTTGTGACGGCAACCAGTGGTGACAGTTCAATCAGTGACACAGCAGCGAATAAGGCGTGACCAACAATGAGTGCAGATACCAACCACCAGCTGAACAACTCCAGAATGACAGTTGGGTTCCTAGGTCAAGAACCCAGAACGTTAGTTAACGTTAGTTCGGCCAGAGAAACAAATATGTGACCCAGTCTAGCGAAAATGCCTACAAGTCTCCATTTTCATTTTCCAGATTTGTCCAGATTGTGAAAGTACAGAATGTAAGCTTTCAAATGATGTCATACTTTGAAATCTGAGAATGTTATTATTATGATGTACTTACTTACTTAGGCCTTTTTATTCCTTTCGGAACATAGGCCATTGATGAAAAGTTTCCACCCCCGTCTGTCTTGCGCCATCCTCTCCAGCTGTTTCCACGTCAGTCCCCTTGTCTTGAGTTCCTGCTCAGTGTCTCTTCTCCAGGTGTTTTTGGGTCTTCCTCTGCCTCGCTTGCCTTGTGGGTTCCAGGTTAATGCCTGTTTGGTTATTGCGGTTTTGTGTCTTCGAAGTGTGTGCCCAATCCAGCTCCATTTTCTCCTGGTCAGCTGGACCTCCACTGATTCTTGCTTGGTGCATTCCCACAGCTTGATGTTGGTGATTGTGTTTGGCCAGAAGATCCTGAGGATACGTCTCAGACAATGGTTGATGAAGTTCTGCAGTTTATTGTTGATGTTAGTGGTGGTTTTCCAGGTTTCAGAGCCATATAGCAGAATGGATTTGACATTGGAGTTGAAGATTTTGAGCTTGGTGTTGAGTTTGATGTTTCGGGTTTTCCATATCTTGTTTAACATGTTGAATGTTGCTCTTGCTTTTCCTATTCTTGCCCTTATGTCTTCCTCAGTCCCGCCATCAACAGCTATAACACTACCCAAGTATGTGAATTTGTCAACCTCTTCCAGTGTCTGGCCCCCGATGGTTATGGGGTTTGTGCTTTTATTATTGACTCTGATTACTTGAGTTTTTTGTCCATTTATTTTGAGCCCAAGTCCAGCTGCAGTTGTTTCTAGCAGCTGGGTTTTGTCTTGCATCTGTTGATGGTTGTGTGAGAGTAGTGCGATGTCATCCGCAAAGTCCAGGTCTTAGAGGTGCTCCGTTAGACTCCACTGGATGCCAGTCTTTTTATTGGTTGTGGTTTGCCTCATGATCCAGTCGATGCATAGGAGGAAGAGGAAGGGGGAAAGTAGGCAGCCCTGTTTCACGCCGGTGAGTACTTTGGAGTGTTCTTGTGCACATCCGTTATGTAACACTTGGCATTTCATGTCCTGATACATGTTCTTGATTATGCTGATGTATTTTTTAGGGATTCCATAGTGTGCCATGAGTTTCCAAAGCAGCTCGCGGTCTACACTATCGAATGCCTTTTCAAAATCTATGAAATTGACATAGACAGGTGCGTGCCATTCTATGGATTGCTCGATGATGATCCTGAGGGTGGCAATTTGGTCAGTGCACGATCTACCGTTCCTGAAACCGGCTTGGTTTTCTCTCAGTTCATCATCGACCCCTTTTCGCAGTCTGTCCAAGATAATGCGGTTGAAAACTTTGCCTGGTGTTGAGAGCAACATAATTCCACGATAGTTGTTGCAGTTCTTAAGGTCTCCTTTCTTGGGTATAATAGCAATGAGCCCGTCCTTCCAGTCTGTTGGTACATTTCCTTCTTTCTCCCAGATCCTTTTGATCAGCTGGTGTAGCATGGTGGCTGAGGTTTCAACGTCTGCCTTTAAAGCTTCTGCTGGAATGTCATCTAGCCCTGCTGCCTTGTCACGTCGCAATGCATTGATAGCCTTTTTCACCTCATATCTTGTTGGGGGGGCACAGTTGATCTCCAGCATGTGTGCAGCTGGCGGAATCTCCACCTCTTGGACAGGGGGCTCTCTGTTGAGGAGCTCCCTAAAGTGCTCAGTCCACCTTTGGTGTTGTTCTTCCTTGGTGGTGAGCAGTCGTCCTCGTTTGTCACGGATTTGTGTGTTTGTCTGTCTAAACCTCCCGGTTAGTTTCTTGGTGGTCAGGTAGAGTTCCTTGAGGTTATTCATTCCCGCTGCTTCCTCTGCTTCTTGCGCCAAGTCTTCTATGTATTTCTGTTTGTCGCGTTTGATGCTTTTCTTCACCTCCTTGTTTGCTACTTCGTAGTCTCTGTGAGCTGCTCCCTTTTTTGCTCGAGTTTTGCATTTGTTTATTGTGTCTTTTTTTGCCCTCCTCTCCTCTATTCTTTTCAGTGTTTCAGTGGATATCCAGGGTTTGTTGCTCGTTTTCTTTCTCCCTACCACTTCTAGGCATGTCTCCTTCCATACGGTTTTCAGGTTGTTCCAGTGCTCTTCCACTGGTTTTTGAGCTTGTTCTTGCAGGGCTTGGAACCTGTTCTGTAGGGTGATTTGGTATAGTTCCGTTGTTCCTATGTCCTGGAAAAGCTGGATGTTGTACTTTGCTCTGTTGTCAGTGGGGCTGTTACAGCGCTTCAGCTTGAGTTGGAGTTTTGCAGCCAGTAGGTGATGATCTGACCCCGCATCTCCCCCCCCTCTTCACTCGTACATCCAGGAGGGAACGTCTGAACTTCCTGTTTATACATATATGATCTATTTGGTTTTCTGTGGTGTGGTCAGGTGATATCCATGTGGCTTTGTGAACAGGTTTGTGGGGGTAAACTGTCCCTCCTATGACCAGGTTGTAGTCCGCACAGGCGTTTGCTAATCTTTCACCATTTTCATTCATGTTGCCGATTCCATGCTTTCCCATAATCAGCTCGTATCCATTGTTGTTGTTCCCAACCTTTGCATTCATGTCGCCCATGAGGAGAAAGATGTCTTTTTCTCTCCTGGCCTGGAGTAGATGTTGTAGCTGGTTGTAGAAGTTGTCTTTTATTTCCTCATCTGTGGTGTTGGTGGGTGCATAACATTGGATGACATGTAGGTTAATTCTTTTATGGGTGGTTTTAAATCTTGCGGTGATGATTCTGGAATTGATGGGCTCCCAACTGATGAGGGCCCTCTGCGCTTCTTTGGAGAGCATGAGTGCCACTCCCTCCGTGTGTGGTGCTTTCTCATCCGGTTGTCCAGAGAAGATTATGGATTCACCACTGGTCAGTTTGACTTCTCCTGTCTGGAGCCATCTGGTTTCACACAAGCCGAGGATAGAGAGCTTGTATCTTTTCATCTCTTCTGCGATGACTGACGTTTTCCCCGCTGTGTACATGGTCCTGATATTCCAGGTTGCGATGTTGGTAGACCGCCTAGGGGATAGAAGGTTCTGACGCACCCTCTCCATGTGGTTTTCAGCATGCGTCTTCATAGTCTCTTCAGCTCATATGCTTGAAGAGCTTCCATCTCCTAGGGTGCAGGGTTTCTTACTTTTCTTCAATGTTTCTGTAATCCAATTATCCACTTCACGGGGGATTGGCCCATGAGTTTTACCATTGCCCTATTGGTCAGCTTAACCTGCTTCCCCCTCCCACGACGAGGACGTTAGGGTTGGATTTTGGGAGGATTATTATGATGTGCTCAGTTTAAATCTTGTAAGCAGTCTTTTTTCTCAGAGACTGAAGCAGAGAAAAGGACTTTCAAAGGTGAGGCCATATTTTAACCCCTATGCAAGTTTGTGGTGGGCGTAGACAATACCTCCCAGCCACACCTCGCCCCTGAATAGTATTAACATAATTAAGTGCTGTGACAGGCATGCTGTCATGACCGATCAGATTGGATGCAATCATGCATCCACTCTTACCCCAAAACAGGGGGGGGGGGTAAAAATCTGAGTAGATATTCACACTAGATTCAGTAAATATGAGTAGATATTCACACTAGATTCAGTAAATATGAGCAGATATTCACACTAGATTCAGTAAATATGAGTAGATATTCACACTAGATTCAGTAAATATGAGTAGATATTCACACTATAGGTTCAGAGCTACTGTACCCGCTATCAAAGGAGTAGAGCTTCTCCAAACTAAAACAGACCTTCCACTGGCATCGTGCATTTGATATGCACACCGCGCATAGTTGGGTATAAACTTGTACTTGCGAGTCTGGTTTTCACGCGCACAGCCGCACGTCCTTTGGGGGAATGTTATGAGAGTGTTTGTGGAGAAAAGCCGCTTTATAATTTGGAGCGTCGATTTTGGAAAGATATACATGGCTGTGCGTTCATAGCTTTTGATCCACCGGTGGTGCATTCACGTTGTCGAGTCGGGGGGAATAAGCTATACGAGATCCTAACAGAAAATATATACATACGAGGGGGAGGAAACTGTATTAGGAGGGGGTGGGAGGGGGGTTTGGACATTTACGGGGGCCAGTTTCATTAGTTTTAATTAGTATTAGACTCTAATCCTAATGAGATATTCCTCTAAATATGACTTCGAAAACGGCCACAATTTCAGGAAAAAAAAAGCGTAAAAAAAAAATTCAGGGGGCCCCCATAGCTCTCAGGTGATAACTCGAACCCTGGTTACAAAGACTTAATTCCCTGCATTCTGGTGCAGGATTTTATTTTTACCCTTTAGATGCCAGTGTTTGTGATGGCATCACAAATTATTGTTACAAAAACACAAATGTAAATATTGTCAATATATCAAATGCAAAGTGGATTTTTCTGGGGGGGATTATTACAGGCTAGCATAATGTCAATGATTAGCAACAACACGGATTTCGATGGAGTTTTAATCTGACATTACAATTTTTTTAATGGTTATGATCAGGGCTGAAGTTGAATCAAATATATATAATATTTTTATGGCGTTTTGGAAGAGGATAATTTTGTCCTTGCCTTGACGGGTTAGACCGCTTTTTCTACAGAACTGCAGCCCCCATCATTGCTGAACCTATTTCCCATCTATGTAACCTATCCCTGCATACAGCAGAACTGCCCTCTGCTTGGAAAGCAGCCTTGGTACGGCCCCTGTTCAAAGAAGGAAACAATACTGACCCCAACTGCTACCGCCCAATTTCAATTTTACCCTGTATAGCAAAAGTGCTAGAGAGACTAGTTTGCAAACAACTCACAAGCTTTCTAGAAACCTACAACATACTTTCGGAAAACCAATCTGGCTTCCGCTCAGGGCATGGATGTGAGACTGCTACGATGAAAGTCCTCAATGATGTCCTCAATGCCCTATACTCCAAACTCTACTGTGCTGCTGCCTTTATAGATCTGGCCATGGCCTTTGACACTGTGGATCATGAACAGCTTTTGGAGCGGCTGAGACATTGGTGTCACTAATCACAGTGTAGCATGGTTCGAGAACTACCTCTCTGATCGCACTCAGTCAATAAAAACCGACAACCTATTAACCCAGTCCCTATCCATCTCTAAGGGGGTCCCCCAAGGCTCCTTCTTGTACCGGATCTCCTCTCTGGTAAACAAGAACACCCTGAAGACTCTGGCAGGAGCACTCATTCAGGGGTACTACGACTATGCTTGCACCTCATGGTACCAAAGCACCTCAAAAGCGCTAAAAACAAAATTACAAACATCTCAAAACAAACTGGTCAGACTACTGCTTGACCTTACTCCTAGAACCCACCTCACCCCTGCCCACTTTGACAACCTAGGATGGCTTAGAGTAGACGACAGAGTACAACAACTTGCAATGGGCCTGGTCTACAAGATACACTACACGACCAAGGTACCCATGTACATGTCAAAATACTTCCCAAAGGTCAGTGAATACCACGATCACAACACCAGAGGGAGCTCCACAAATCATGTTAAACCCAGATTCGGCTCAAATAAGGGACTAAACACGTTTCGCAATTATGCCACATCAATGTGGAACGCCCTACCCAAAGCTGTAAAGGAATGTGGATCACTACCCACTTTCAAAACCTCTCTCAAGGGACACCTACGGGAGACTGCAATTCAACACTGGCCCCTGTAAATATCCTAACCCAACCCCCTCCAATGTACAGTCATTTACCTAGCATGGTTGTCAATAGTTCAATGTACAATTGTGTTTGTTTGTACAGTGTCTCCCCCCCCCCCCCCCTCAATGTACAGTGTTACTTGTTTATACAGTGTGCCCCCCGGCCCCCCCCCCCCCCAACCACCTCCAATGTAAATTACCCAGTATGGTTGTCAATATCCCAATGTACCCAACCCCCCCCACCCAACCTCCTCCAATGTACAGTTTCTACGTCAAATGTATATACTCCCTTTTCTTGACTCCTTCTGTATCACAAACAGTACTGTATTTGCAAATCTGGTATGTCATAAATGTATAGATGTAGCAGTACTGACTATCTGTATGTCATGTATGTCATATATGTCTATATGAATTGAAAATGGGGGACCCTGATGGAAACAAGACAAACGTCTTTCTCAGGTCTGCATCCCCTTAACAATTGTATGTATTGAGCCGTACTGTATTGTACCCATTCTGCAATCTGTTAAATAAAGTTTTTCATTCATTCATCCTTACTAGCTCCAATCCTCTTCTCCATCTATATAAACAACATAGGCCAGTTCGCTGGAAACTCCCTAATTCACCTCTATGCTGATGACACAGTCCTGTACACCTCTGGTCCCTCCCCGGATGCTGTCCTAAAAACTCTCCAGGAGAGCTTTCTAAAAATCCAAGCTGGTTTCTCCGCCCTTTGCCTGGTCCTAAACACCAGCAAGACCAAAGTTATGTGGTTCGGCCACAAGGGTACCTCCCAGACTGGCACCATTGTAGCCGCCGATGGCAAAAAGCTTGAACTGGTCACCTCTTATAAATACCTGGGAGTGTGGATCGACACCAAACTCTCCTTCTCTGAACACCTAACTAAACTGCAGGCCAAAGTCAAAGCAAGGCTTAGCTTTCTGTATAGGAACCGTTCCTCCTTCACTAGATCTGCTAAACTCACCCTGGTCCAGATGACTGTCCTGCCGCTATTTGATTTTAGCGATGTAATCTACCGCTTGGCCCGTAAAGGTGATCTAGAGCGCTTAGATATCCTATATCACTCCGCCATTTGCTTCGCTACCAATGCCCCCTACCTACCTACAGGACCCACCACTGCGAGCTATACTCCCTAGTAAACTGGCCCTCCCTGGAGATTAGACGCAACATCCACTGGCTGGCCTTTGTATATAAAACACTTCTAGGCCGTAATCCCCCTTACCTTACTCGCCTAGTCCACCCTCGTCCACTCCCAAATGACCACACCCGGTCAGCCACACATATCCTGGTAAACGCCCCCCATGCCAACTCCTCACAAGGCCGTTCCTCCTTTCAGTACGCAGCAGCTGATAGCTGGAACACACTACAAAAAACCTTAAATATGGAAAACGTTTATTTCAATTCGATTGTTTAAGGAAACTTTAACAAACTCCCTAGAGCACTCATGTAGATGTTTCTCCATGTGCTAACACCATGCTGCCACTATTGTTCTGTTGTCCGCCAGTTGTTGTTCAGTTCAGTTGTTGCTCTGTATGTATGTCCTGCCTTTTTAATAATGTTCCTTTGTGTTTTATTTTTATTTATTTGATTTTATCCCCCATCCCCTTGGGGGCTTTTTACCCCCAAATAGGCCGTTATTGAAAATAAGAACTTGTTCTTAATTAACCTGCCTATTCAAATAAAGGTTTGATGATGATGATGATGAATGGTAAGAGTGTAAGACTTTAGTTTAAATGATTGATTGTCCAGTTTCTTGGCAGCTTTAACATTGGGCTTTTGACAGGGAACGATGATGATGCATGGTAACGTAAGCTATGTTAGCTAGCTAGCATGTTTGTTTTTATGGCATCTCCTGCAAGGGCCTTTGGCCTGCTTCTAAGTTCAGTGGCCTTTTTTTTTTAATCTGCGCAGGCCAGGCTACCCGGAAAACTCCCGGTGCTCCCGATGGCCAATCCGGGCCTGCTGAGGCATGGGTTACAGCTAGTGCACATACATTATGTGGCACAATTCCACACCTAAATTTAAATGAATAGTTAAATTCCACCTATTGCTCATGCACTGTAGAGCTCTGTACACACAGGCCTAACTTAACCACTTCTTCCATAGCAAAATAAAACACTATTAATAATAATAATACATTTCATTTGTAATTGTAATGCACCCTACATTCATGAGAATCTCAGTGCTACAGAGTTAAAAGAATAAAATAAAAATAGATATAAAAAAAATAAAATAAAAATAACACATACTGTAGCATAACAACATACAGTAGGACATATAAGACATACAAATAAAAAAAGGCCTTTCTAAAAAGGTAGGTTTTGAGTCCACGTTTAAAAGTGTCAACAGTTTGTGGTGCTCTCAGGTGGTTTGGGAGAGCATTCCACAGTCTGGGTGCGGCCGAGCAGAAGGCTCGATCGCCCATGGTGACGAGCGTTGAAACGTTTTAAATTTTTTACTCTGGTGTTTAAATTTCTGTGAATATTGTTTTTATTATGTACTGTACAATCGTCGTTTCTGTAAATGAGGGAAACCTCAGATGCTTACGATGAAAAAAAAAGTGTGCAGCTTAGTCCTGGGGACTTTGAGGTAGGCTGTGCCGGAGCGGAGGCAGCGTGAGGAGGACTGGGGGGTGAGGAGTTCCTTGAGGTAGGCAGGGGCACCACCGTGTACACACTGGTGAGTGAGGAGGGAGACCTTGTACTCGATCCTGTGTTCCACGGGGAGCCAGTGTAGTGATCTGAGGGTGGGGGTGATGTGGTCATGTTTAGTCAGGTCAGGTTATTCCCACTTGTCCTCAATGACACTTCATTTTTGCTGTTCATTTCCAAATCAGTCCCTTCTAATATTAAAGGATAATTCTGGTTATTTATATTATCTGGCATCACATCGATCAATTTGATCACATCAAGTGAACCCAGAATGAGCATGCATGCATGCATATATATATAAATAAATCAAATAAAACTCAAATGCCTTTTTTCCCCAAGAACATCATTTGACTCCATTGCCCCATTGTGGCCCCATTGAATCCATTGGATTGAATTGACCCATCTCAAACCCACCCTCTTGATCCTCAAGACAACCATACAGAGGGAAGCAACGGTTGTGATTGGAAGATCATGAAAAGAAGGCGGGGCTTGAACAAGGTCAACTGCAGCCCAGAAAAACACAACTCGGTCATCTGAGGTCAAATGTCTGTCTGATATTTGGGTCAGAAATTATCAGTATGATACCCGATGAAGGAGGCTCGGTGGGATGAAACTAGAAAAAAAGTCAAAATAACGGTAACAATCCTGTAAGTGCTGCACAAACAACCAATTCCATTAGGAATTACGCACATGCAGCCAGATTGTTGTTTCGAGGAGTCTTCCAGCCCTTCAGTAAGGACCGGCACAAGTGATGTCTTCCCAGGTTGAGTACTCGCATGAATTACTTGAGTAGTGCTAGAATAATTGTTTAGGGAAATCCATTTTTAGACTGCATCTTAAAGAGCATTGCAACAGCAATACACACACACACACTCACATGCAGGGGTGTAAAAAGTACCCAGAAATTATACTTAAGTGAAAGTATGGGTAGTCTCAAAATCGTACTCAAGTAAAAGTCAGAGTATCTGGCTAAAAACACACGTGAGTAAAAGTAAAAAAAAGTTTCTACTTTTAAATGTACAAAGCTTGACTGTCTATTCTTCTGATAGCAGGTGTTTATTCAAAGATGCCCGCTTTCTAGTCCTGCACAAGGACCAATCAGCATGTGTATGGGCGGGTTCATTTTCCATTAATGGGGATTTGATTGGCTGTTTTTAAATAAAGAGCGGCCGCAGGATTAATAACGTTAACATTAGTTCGGCCAGAGAAACAAATATACTAATTAAAATGGTTGGACCTGCGAGATTTGTACGTTGTAGGTCTGCATTTTAAATGTAATTGAACAAGTATACAAATCGAATAATACTCGAGTAAAGTACAAATCCCCAAAAGCAGTACTTAAGTATTGTAACGAAGTACATTACTCAAGTACTTAACACCCGTGTTTCACACATACACTCACATGCTACAGATTTGATGACTCGCTCCGCATACATAACGCACAGAAATATACCCCATGCTTAATGCGTATTGTCAATTGGTACAATTTGGAAATGCACAAACACAAACCGCCATTTTCATCTTTTAGATAACGCTAAGCTAGCTGTGCAACAAACATTGACAGTAACGTTAGAAAAGAGGCTGGATATAGGACTTTAGCAGAGAGGCTGGATACAGGACGTTAGCAGAGAGGCTGGATACAGGACGTTAGCAGAGAGGCTGGATACAGGACGTTAGCAGAGAGGCTGGATACAGGACGTTAGCAGAGAGGCTGGATACAGGACGTTAGCAGAGAGGCTGGATACAGGACGTTAGCAGAGAGGCTGGATACAGGACGTTAGCAGAGAGGCTGGATACAGGACGTTAGCAGAGAGGCTGGATACAGGACGTTAGCAGAGAGGCTGGATACAGGACGTTAGCAGAGAGGCTGGATACAGGACGTTAGCAGAGAGGCTGGATACAGGACTTTAGCAGAGAGGCTGGATACAGGACGTTAGCAGAGAGGCTGGATACAGGACGTTAGCAGAGAGGCTGGATACAGGACGTTAGCAGAGAGGCTGGATACAGGACGTTAGCAGAGAGGCTGGATACAGGACGTTAGCAGAGAGGCTGGATACAGGACGTTAGCAGAGAGGCTGGATACAGGACGTTAGCAGAGAGGCTGGATACAGGACGTTAGCAGAGAGGCTGGATACAGGACGTTAGCAGAGAGGCTGGATACAGGACGTTAGCAGAGAGGCTGGATACAGGACGTTAGCAGAGAGGCTGGATTCAGGACGTTAGCAGAGAGGCTGGATACAGGACGTTAGCAGAGAGGCTGGATACAGGACGTTAGCAGAGAGGCTGGATACAGGACGTTAGCAGAGAGGCTGGATACAGGACGTTAGCAGAGAGGCTGGATACAGGACGTTAGCAGAGAGGCTGGATACAGGACGTTAGCAGAGAGGCTGGATTCAGGACGTTAGCAGATAGGCTGGATACAGGACGTTAGCAGAGAGGCTGGATACAGGACGTTAGCAGAGAGGCTGGATACAGGATGTTAGCAGAGAGGCTGGATACAGGACGTTAGCAGAGAGGCTGGATACAGGACGTTAGCAGAGAGGCTGGATACAGGACGTTAGCAGATAGGCTGGATACAGGACGTTAGCTCTCCACGCTACACAGCTTACAGTTGTCTTCCTGCAACAACTCACTTCCTAGCAGGATTTCAGAGCAAGATTTCAGTTTCAGTGGCAAAAGATTTGGTGGTAAACTAATTGTTTTTAAAGTTGGAAAGGCCAGTACTAAAGTAATCCGTTACTCACACCCATCCCTACCCTTTAGACCACTCAAGCAAACAGTGCAGCAGAATCAAGTAAAAACACAGACGTTTGATGTTCACATTTATTGACCCCATCATCACCAGCATATCTGTCACACCTCCTCCTCCTCTTCCTCTCTCATTCTCCTTCTCTACCCACTCCTGTTCAGGAATCATCAGTCTGCGTTAGTGGTTGTGAAATTCTCCCTCGCAAAAAATATTTTAAATAATAAAACAAACAGGTTTCTTCAGTAGCCCACTAAAATAATCGATATAGACGAGCTGATGGGATCTTATACCCCCACGTCTTTGATTGATGGGGAATTATTTTCAAGTTTCAAGCCTCCCCTTTCATTTGGAAATGTCACACGACTCCCTTGACTCCAAAAAGAGGGTAGACCTGGAAAAGGGTTTAAAAATACCTGAACACGTTTCCTGAACAAAGTTCTTTAAATATTCAAGTCAAAAGAAAAGAAAATTGGATAAAAGATAAAATATCAGCCATAATTCATTTGAGCTGAACACAATAAAATAGATCATTTTGAAAAAGAAAAACAGTCCACTCAGCAGGATTCGTCTGGGTATGGTTCAACGCAGGAGAATTCAAGAGCAATGGGGTTCCACTGACGGAAGGAACAGGCAGATTCTGTGTGGGGTTGGTTGGATGGTGTGACGACAGGAGACAGCCGGGGGGGGGGGGGGGGGGGGGTGCTATGTCGGGACGTTGGTCTGGATGGTGGCGGGACTAGTTGGCAGACATGTTGTGGGCTTGTTTCGTTGCGTCGTCGATGTGTTGCAGTTAGTGTTAGTCAGGCTGTTTAAGATGCAGCTACTGCACTGGATGGAGAAATGGATGGATGAGAAGCTGTCAGTCCATTGGATAACAAAAAAAGTCTCTTGAAGAATTGCACTTTTTCTTTTCTTTTAGCAGCCGCATGCAGTCTCCGTCGTGACCGGCTCCGACTGCAGGTCAACGGTCTTCATTCTTTGATCTGTTGAAAAACAGAAAAACAGCCTTTAGCTTCATGCTAACGAGTGGTCCCTAACCATTAGCTTCATGTTAACGAGTGGTCCCTAACCTTTAGCTTCATGCTAATGAGTGGTCCCTAACCATTAGCTTCATGCTAACGAGTGGTCCCTAACCTTTAGCTTCATGTTAACGAGTGGTCCCTAACCTTTAGCTTCATGCTAACGAGTGGTCCCTAACCTTTAGCTTCATGCTAACGAGTGGTCCCTAACCTTTAGCTTCATGCTAACGAGTGGTCCCTAACCTTTAGCTTCATGCTAACGAGTGGTCCCTAACCTTTAGCTTCATGCTAACGAGTGGTCCCTAACCTTTAGCTTCATGCTAACGAGTGGTCCCTAACCTTTAGCTTCATGCTAACGAGTGGTCCCTAACCTTTAGCTTCATGCTAACGAGTGGTCCCTGGCGGCTCTGAAAAAATTTCTTACCAGTCCTCAACATTTTAATTGAAATATTTCCCAGTGCACCGGGACTGAAAACATTTAGGAAGCACCAGACTAACCAACTACCCGGGGGTCCATCTTACCTCAGTGACCACCCCTGCGGCGATGGTGGAGCCCACGTAGCGGAGCATGAAGCGGCCCAGCTCCTTGAAGTCCTTGTAGAGCTCCAGAGACACCGGCCTCTGCGTCTGGATCTCCACCATGGCGTTCATGCCTTTCCCCAAACACCTAGACCACACAGGGAATTACAATAGATTCAAATGTATTGTTATTGTCATCATACAGCACAACACTCCACTAACCACCCCGGCACTCCTTCCTGCCAGCGGCCATCAGGCTCCACAACCGTGGGCGTGGACTGCTGCAAACATCGGCTCTCCTACTAAATGTACTAGCTGCCCAAGGATGGGTATGAGGATTGTAGAGCTGGAGGCTCGGGTTTCTACCCTGTACCAAATTCAACAGGATGAGCGACTCCTTGACTTAGGGCTGGGCGATATGACCAAAAACGTTATCGCGATAAAATTATAAAATTATTTTCATATAATTCGATATCGATAATTATCGTCGATATAATGTCTGTCAAGTTTAATTAACTTCTTATGCTGCTGCGAATGTCTCAAGTCGAGTTGATGTCATCATCAGTCCGCGCACGTTAGCAGTTAGCCGACAAGCGGAGTATCTCATGACAATAAATATGACACTAAAATACTCTCTTCCGCCACAATATATTGAAAGGAACTGTATACCCCACACTACTATAAACGTGGCCTCAGAATTCAAAACACACACATACTCGGCACGTAAATATATAAAACATCGCCGTGCAAGCTAATTAGCCTAGCAAGCCTTGTTGTTGATAAGCGGTGTATTCCATGACAATGTGCTATCGTTATCGTTTTATCGCCCAGCCCTACCTTGACTATTTTTGAAGCTACTACAAATATAGCCAACGATACCATGACTGAGACCTGGCCTAGGCTAGTAGCTACAGAACAGCACCACCCAAAAGACGGTCCTTGGCACAAGCTAGGAGCTAAACCAAAGCAGTGGACCACCGTCAAGGATAAAAAGAGAAATAAACGAACCAGGAACATGACTATTACCTCACCCCCGGCACCGCCAGGAAATAGTTTCAACCTACTCTCGGAACCACACATATCAACACCCAAAGCAAAGAGACTTAGAAGCGTGGCTAACGACGCTAGCGAAGCTAATGCTAGCGAAGCTAACAGCTGGCACACCGGAGCACACGCCAACGACGAGGCACCAAAGGAACGTCGTGCTATCCGGCAAAGAAGCGGTGAAACTAGCAGAGCTGCGAGCGAAACGAAGATGGCAGAGCTAACGAAGCTACTCTGCACAGAGACGACGAGGAAAACAGAGCTACGAGCGACGCGGCTAGCAAACACGACCCAGATTGAGCTGACGGCTAACAGCGAAGAGACTACCATGCGCCGAGGAGCGCTACAGGAACGTTGCGGTATCCAACGCCGAAGGTACGAGACTAGCGTTAACATGACGGCTATAGAGAAGGCTAGTGGTACAGCTAGCGAGGCTATTTCACCAAGGCCACAGGACTGTGGTAAGAACCGGCAGACTAGGCCTAATCCAAAAACAAACGGCCCCAGAACTGTTGGAAAGAAAAATGCTAACTTCACACAGAAAACAGACCGCATACTGATTGAAGATTCCACAACAAGGTATGTGGAAATGGCAAACAGAAAATCTATGTCTAGACAACACATCTGTGAAAGAGTTGGCCGAAATACTTCCAACACTCATCAGATCAGGCATAACAAAAATTGTCATTCACTCTGGATCGTTTGACATCCTGCGAAAGAAAACTGGCACAGAGACACTGAAAGAGGATTTCACATGTTTAATGAACACACTAGACAAATATCAGTCCGTGTACATGGACACTGATGTGTCCATCAGTGGACCAATTGCATGCTTTCGCAGAGGACAAGAAGCCTTTAGGGCTTGGTTAGGGTCTGCCTGTCTTATACACGGACTGAAATTCATTGATAATTTCAATGTCTTCTGGAATAATCCAGAACGCTTTCAAAGAAATGGCTTCTTCCCAAATCGCTTAGGATCGAGGCTTCTTGCCGCAAACATGCGTCATGCCTTAGTGACCTCCAAGGACATCAAACTCATACCAGCACGAGAGATAATAACGAAAGATACACTCACCACGAGGTGCAGCAGCAGCACACGACATCCTGCCCCCCTTATCACACAAGGCCAGCTCGTCTGATCAAATGTCCCCGAAAGAGCTAATCAAATCAACCCACCATACACTAGAGTACAGTAGAGTATAGCACAAGCACCATGCCATCTCAAAAAACATACCGGTAATCTTAACCAGTCAATGGCATGGTAAAAGCTATACACAATCAATGCGTACACCTGCTATTAACCTCAAGGCCATCAAGGTCAAACCAAAGCAGATCTCCTCTCAAGAAGTCCAACAAATAAAATTAGCCCTCCTAAATGTCAGATCGCTGAACAACAAAACATTTTTAGTAAATGATCTGATTAAATAAAATAACTTAGACTGCATCTGCTTAGTGGAGACATGGCTCAATAATGACACAGCTACATCAATAATGATAGGCTGATCCCACCAGACTATAGTTTTCATCAAAAATACAGAGAAAAAACAGAAGAGGAGGAGGTGTTGCAGCAATTTTCTCCTCAAAGCTCTTGTTTAGAATCACAGAACTAGGTGAGTTCATGTCGATGGAATATCTTGCCATTGAACTCAAAACAGAATCAACCATTATCGTCACAATATATCGCCCGCCTAGACACTCACCAATATTTATACAAGAACTCTCTGAACTGATTTCATTATGTGTTACCGGATACAATAAGGTGATCCTAAATGGAGACCTGAACATCCATTTTAATAAGAAAACAGACCCCAGAACTATAGAGCTCAGAAATCTGCTGGATAGCTTTGATCTAACACAGCATATAACAAATGCAACTCACAGGCTTGGAAATACACTAGACCTAGTCATAACAACAACTGGGCTAAGCATACAAGTTACATTTCTCAATAACTGAATTACCTCTCTCCGACCATCACTGTATATTCTTTGATACCCAAATAACCCTTTATAAAACAAAAAAAGAAATCACAGTTCAAAAGAGGCTCCTAAATGACAAGGCTGAATCAAAGTTCATTCATCTTATCAGACACATGAACCACATAATCATGACAGCTCTTTAAATAAAATGGTAGAAAATCTCAACGATGCACTGTCATCTGTATTCAATTCTGTCGCCCCACTAAAAACGAAAAAGAAGAAAACCAGAGCCTCGCCCTGGTTGAACTATAATGCGGTCAACAAAGAAAAAAGGAAATGCCGTGCGGCAGAGCGAAAATTGAGAAAAACAAAAACCACCATCTGCTGTGATATATACAAAGATGCTTTAACTGCCTATAACAAAACCATCCGCTTAGCAAGGAAAGACTACTTCTCTAAAATCATTACAGAAAACGCTGGAAACTCCAGAATCCTTTTTCCCCCACTATTAATCTACTACTAAACACTGCCCCTACACCTCCTCAGTCATCAACGGTTAAGTGTGAAGAACTTGCACTATTCTTTAATAACAAAATAACCTTGATCAGAGCCAGCATTACTCATGATGGAAATAAAACTGATTACAGCAAACCGTGCAATGTAACCATGAGAAGATTCACATGCATCACATTAGACGTACTCTCAAAAACGGTCTCAGAATGCAACTCATCCACCTCAGACATCGCCCTATACCAACAGCCTTCTTCAAACGGGTGTTTAATAGTATCTCAAGCCCTGTGCTAGATATCATAAACACCTCCCTTAGAACCGGCACTTTCTCAGATGGCTTTAAAACAGCAGTTGTAAAGCCATTACTAAAAAAACCTAACTTGGATAATAATGTAATGGCAAATTATCGTCCAATATCCAACCTACCATTCATTAGTAAAGTACTCGAAAAGATAGTTTCAGTTCAAATTAATTCCTTTCTTGAAGAAAACCACATCTTAGAAGAATGTCAATCGGGATTCAGAAAATACCATAGGACTGAAACTGCCCTCACCAAAATAATCAGTGACCTCAGGCTAAACTCTGACGAGAGTAAGATCTCCATCCTTATCCTGTTAGATCTCAGTGCAGCATTTGATACAATTTATCACGATATTCGAATTCAGGGGTGCCCAACCGTTTTTGAACCAAGATCTACTTTTTAATTTACCACCTAGCCGAGAGCTACCAGCCAAAATTGTATATTGTAAGCAGTCATTTGAGGCTTTATAAAAGCAGCATAATGAACACAAATCTGTCAGTGGCGAGTCCGACCTCATCTTAAATAACAAACAGCATTGCTTGTTGTAGTTAAAAAGGAGAGGCAGAGTTGATTTTGCAAAAAAAATAAAATAATAATAATAATAATAATTATAATAACCTAATTTTATTAATCAAGATCTACTTGAAATCAGCCCGCAATCTACCTGTCGATCGCGATCGACTGGTTGGGCACCACTGTTCTAATTGATCGTCTTGAAAACCTTGTCGGTTTCTCAGACCATGTACTAAGCTGGTTTAAAACATATGTAGCAGCCTGAATATTCTACAAAGTATTCAGTAGTGCTAAGTTGCTAACTAACTGTTATTTTTCCTGTGTGTGTATAATGTGTGATTTACAGTGTTCCTTTGGATAGACTAACAGTGTTCCTTTGGATAGCTCGCCCAGTCTAACGATGAAGTGAGGTGCTACTCTTCTCCAGATGCAGTATGGATTACTAGCAATAACATTGAGCCTTTGTTTCCCTTTCTGGAGCGGTCTTTGCGTGGGACCGGTGGAGGTTGCCAGCAGGGGGCGGAGTGCAGTGGTGGCAGGCGGAGCAGTGGAGAGAAGCAAGCAACGAGGAAGAGGGAATCACCTGGAGGTGAGGGGAACAGGAAGCTCTCTTCGACATTGGACTTGGCCGTGAACGGTCGCAGCCACAACGGGAGGTGCTTTGGAATAGCCCCGTTGAAGAAGTCAGTGAAGGGGAGCCCCGCCGGAGCGAGCGACGGGTGATGAGACATACTTGCTAGTGACGGGTTATCCTAGAAGTATCCGTGATAGTGTGCGAGTAAGAGAAACCGAACCCAAGGACTAACGTCTAAGCTAACGAGACTAACGTCTAACGTTATCGGGTTATAGTAGTTACTGTGTGCGGTATAGTAGCATGCCGCTAACGGCTCCGTCTGACTTGAGTAGACTACCGGGCGCGAGGCGCTGAAGAGACCGGTGGTGTAGCCAGCCACGTTGCATTAACAGTATAACCGAATAGCAGGAGGGTGCGCCGAGACCCAAAGCTTAGCTGTGTTTAAGGTAGCACCAAGTATTAGCTCGCGCGACGGAAGCAAGCCAGCGACAACAGCGGTGGACGGTTCCCAGACGGTACAGAGGACGCCTCTTCCCACCAGCAGAGGACGCCATAGAGCACGCTCTGCCCGCTAACCACTGCCTGCTGTTCGCCCAACCTGCTGGCTGTGCTCGCGGATCGCCGACACCATCTTGTCATCCGGACTAGTGGTGACAAGAGTGGGTCCGCCATCTTGGCTAAGTACTAACAGTACCACGTGTGTATCAACAGCAACGTCCATTGAAGTGAACGCCAATCACCAGTGTCTAAGGGGTACCCCAAACAATTTAAGCCGGCTTAGGTTAGGCTTTCTTTGATAACGTGGGACCACATTTATTGGTTATTTTTGTTATTGGTTTATTTGACTGTTTGATTCTGAGACTCCCAATGTGTCTACGTTCTATGCCTGGGTTCCCCCAGTACAAGCGGGGTGGTTTAATGTATTGAGCACTCGGTGCCTATGGTGGGAAGAGCTTCCCCTACATTGATTACAAGAGCACCCGGTGCCATATGAGTAAACATTAACGTTGTAATGTATAATCTGCCCAGGCTTCACTAAACGTAGATTTAATTGGGATCATTGTGTGTGTCTCTTTCTTTGAGTTCCATTTGCTATTTTATTCTCTGGGTAAATATCGTGACGGCATAATTATTTAACCCTTACACCCCATTTACAGAATAGCATTTGAAGGGTCTATACAGGTGGTCAAGGAAGGGTACTGCTTAAAGGGAAGCCCAATAATACTATTGAACTGACAGTCACTGGGTGTGGGAGGGCTGTCAGAGGTACTGAGGGAGTGAGGGTGTGTGGGGAGCTACTGCTGACCGCCTTGGAAGGCGAGGGAGACCAGAGTACCAGTCCCCAGGTTAGTAATTCCTGGGCCCCATCCACTCCAGCTGCAAGCCCTCCAGTACGACGTTCCGGGCCAAAGACGGGGGTACTTATAGGTCCAATACTATAGTATCCTACTACCCAGTGTCTGTGTACTACTACTCCCACAAGCAGGGATAATCCACCCTTCTACACATACATCAGAGGGAGGAAATTCTATGTTAAACTAGGATACCACATGTCTGAGATATATAACAACAACTATGGAGTTGCACAAGGGAGTTGCTTAGGTCCTTTACTCTTCTCCCTTTACATGTTACCGCTGGGTGATATCATCAGAGAACATAATGTAGATTTCCATAGCTATGCAGATGATACACAATTGTACATATCTGCTGAACCAAATGATACAGCGATTAACTCCATTACAGACTGCTTACTGGCAATAAATAAATGGATGAGTAAGAACTTACTGAAACTAATGAATGAATGAAAACTTTATTTAACAGATTGCAGAATGGGTACAATACAGTACGGCTCAATACACACAATTGTTAAGGGGATGCAGACCTGA
Source organism: Notolepis coatsorum (assembly GCF_963971535.1). NCBI lineage: Eukaryota > Metazoa > Chordata > Actinopteri > Aulopiformes > Paralepididae > Notolepis > Notolepis coatsorum. Next base: position 41,716,295 of record NC_140169.1, on the reverse strand, counting down.
AAAAGACGTTTGTCTTGTTTCCATCAGGGTCCCCCACTAAACGAGAACAAAACTGAAATTCTAATTATCTGCCCCAAAACAAAAAAGGAAACGTTAAAGAACCTGGGAGGACTAACCCCTTGGATCAAATCTGAGGTCACTAGTCTCGGGTTATCATAGATTCAGAACTGAACTCCAATTCTCATATTAACAAAGTGACAAAAACATCGTTCTTCCATCTCAGAAATATAGCAAAAGTATGACCATTTATTAATCAAAACGATGGTGAGAAGCTAATTCATGCATTCATATCTAGCCGGTTAGACTACTGTAATGCACTTTTCACAGGTCTCCCTAAGAAAACCACAGAGAGGCTTCAGCTAATCTAAAACTCTGCAGCCCGACTGCTTACTAGAACCAAAAGGAGAGAGCACATTAGCCCAGTCTTAGCTGCTTTACACTGGCTTCCTGTAACATTTAGAATTGACTTTAAGGTCCTTCTCCTTACATACAAAGCTCTAAATAGACAGGGACCTAGCTACATCACCAACACTCTAATAAATTACAGGCCAGCAAGAACACTGCGATCATCAACTGCTGGACTACTAGAGGCTCCCAGAAACAGTCAAAGGAGCGGTAATGCAGCCTTTATCAACTATGCCCCAAAACTATGGAATAAACTACCCCAAAACATCAGAGAAGCTAACTCACTAGATATCTTCAAAATACAGCTTAAAACCTACTTCTTTGCTCAGGCATTTAAATGAAAATTCCTATCAAATTCATGTGTCGGTTCTAGGGCTGTCCCCGACTAAGGATTTGGATAGTCGGCCAAAATTTGCCGTTAGTCGACCATAATTTTCTTTTTAATAAAAAAAAAAAAAAAAAAAAGGATAATTATATATATTTTATCATTTCATTTGGGCTGTGGGGGTGCTTAATGTCTAAAGGAGTCGACTGAAGGCTTCTTGTCCTCTGCTAAAGCATGCAATTGGTCCACTGATGGATACATCTTGATATTTGTCTAGTCTAGTGTGTTCATTAGAGGTGAAATCCTCTTTCAGTGCCTCTGTGCCTGTTTTCTTAGGCAGTTAGCCTCTGGTATGCGTGCCATTAGCGTTAGCCACGCTTCTAGGCCTCTTTTCTTTTGGAAAGAATGATCAAAAAAAATTCTTTATAAATTGTATTTCTTTTTTTGTATTCGACTAAGAGGTTGGCAGTCGACTACGGCTCCTTTCGACCGATTAGTCGACTATTCGACTAATAGGGATCAGCCCTAGTTGGTTCTATGCAAATTATATCTCGCTACCTCCTCCCTCCTCTCTGCCGAGACAAGTCACATCTCCACTCCCTAGACCGTCGAGGTTGTTCCTATGGCCAGCCCTCACTGCCTCCCTGTAACCGGTCTAGACGTGTCGATTCTACCTTCTTCAACGGACTTGACTCCCTACTCAAACTACAATATGGATCAACTAGTAAGCTGGTCATTTGCAGCGATTGATCGTATTTTTTCTTCAAGGAAGCAGAGCGCAGCTGATCCGCTGTGTCCAGTTGGGACATTTCAAGCGGGCTTTGCGATTGACAGCTGGAATAAATGGGGATCAATCTGCTATCGGGATCTGGTTCTGTACAAGATTAATTCGGAAACACGATAACCGTATGGAGATAGCTATGGACAGACTGGAAGCATTCCACATGGAACTTGTAAAGAGACTCGCTGCCCATCAATCCGACGCTGCACGATGCACCCCCCCCCCCCACTCTCAAGTGTGCTGGAGCCTATGGAACTCACAAGGTCACGTCTGGGAGTCGAGAGCAGTCCCATCCCCCACCCCCCTCTCCTCTGCGTTGGCGCTGCTGATAACAAATGCGCATGTTGATGAATTTATGACTGTGTGCCATTATTACTACCAAATGTAATAATTGTGAAAGCCCCTTGAATATTGAATATTACTATAATGAAGAGCACTGCTCTGTTGTAATCCTATTTTATCACTGTTCTATGTTAAATACCCTGTTGTATGTCTGTTCCATTTGATAATTCTTAGACTATTTTTAAACCGAATCATTTTATTACTGAAAACTGTAAACAGAGAACCTATTGGGATACTAGGTCCTAATGTGAAACACTGATTTACCTTACCTTGCTCATGCTCGCTTATGCCTATATTTTGACTGTTGTGAAGCACTTTGAACTGCAACTTCTGTATGAAAAGTGCTATACAAATAAAGTATTATTATTATTATAACAGCTGGAGAACTAACGGCTGCAGAACTCCAGAACTATTAGGAATGTCTGACCGACCACATAGTCGAGCGGAGCGGACTCCGCGGACGTCCGCGCGGACTCAAGTGCAAAGCTCCAATTTTCTAACCGCGCGGACGTCCGCTCACTTGGTGTCACACAAAATGCAGACATCAACCTGCATTTAATGTGACGCCGATCTGCATTTTACTCTGAACACTCGCTCCGTGCCAAGTGAGAGTAGGGCAGGATCATGATTAAATGAGTAGGATTGGTCCGGTAAAATGTTGGAAGGTAGATGACGCTAAATTTTGTTTTACTATCGCTAATCGTCATCCATTCCAATTCATATACATTTGGACCATGTCTTTTTTCATCATCTGAAGAAACTTGAGAAGTTTGAATGGCTTTTCTGTGTGTATAGTGTGTAAAACTGCCGGTTTTATTTCAAAATATTGTAAACGGAGATAACCTAGACTCTTTATTTTGACATCGGATGATGACGACATGACAGAAGTCTAAACAGCGTGGGAAGAATTGTGTAAACTGGCACGACACATGTAGGAAATTGGTACGCGGAGGTACGCTCGACTATGAAAGCTCAAAGAGTCCACGCCGCGTACGTTCTGCTCGACTATGGGAGGGCCATAAGTGTGTGACTCAAAACCTGCATCTACTACAACATATGACATGCATCATGCCAGTTAGGGCACCTTGTGTATACCATCTATACTTTTACTCACTCATCATAGTATATATTCTGATTCAAATTCTTTATTGCCTATATTTTCCCCTCATCTGAACCTTTGTTTACACTGTTTATTCTTCTCATATTTATATATTCAGATCTATTTTTATTGCCTATATTTATGTCTTTCTACTATTACCCTGTTATTAGCTAAATATGAGAATATAGAATTATCCATGCATTCCATTGGAAACCGGCGGATATAGACACGAGGAAATTGTGCCGTCATTCATGTTTGTAGTCCTACAGTATGAAAGAGGAGACGCAGGGCTTCCGAATTTCATAAAACTACACAGCCCCCGTCAAACTTGGAGCCGTCTGGCATGAAATAACTTTTGAAAGTTATTTTCGTGATTATGTCTAACAGGTTGAACAAACCTGAACGTTATTGCGATAAAATAGAATGTTGTTTGTTTCTTTACCTTTCTGTGAACATCTAGGGAAAAAACGCGTCTCAATCTGATGATAAATTTAGCATTTTTGTAGATTTCATTCACAGTCTTTGCTGTCCCGTCAGGGGCGCCTGGTGGTACTAAATCCAGATTTAACTCAGTCATTGGAAAGGGGAGATTTTGGCCCGATCCATAGATGTATGACTTGGCCATAATAAGGTAATTTATAGGCCTGATATTCTATATTAATATTTCAAATTGCATGTGTTCGGATGGCAAAATTCAGTACTGCATCTACAAATCCCCCTGTAAATCATCTGCCCTTTATTCATTTGCTTAAATTTTTAGTACACTTGATCTCAAGAAGGTGCTGAATGAGCTCAGTGGCGTATTTTACACACCTGGTCAAGGTTAGCATGGTGTTATTCACCGTCAAAGATAATAATAAAAAGAAAAGATATAATAATAATAATTGATATTGTCCTTTGGTTCATTACAATTTACTCAAGCCTAGTAACATAATACAATGCATTCCCTGAGGTCCATAGATGTCCCTAGTGAAGGAAACAGGTGATTTTGGGTGTTTTTCAATGTATGTGATGTACTGATTGGGGGGAGATGAGAGCATCTAAAGGGTCGAAATGTGCAGGCTAACGGTGGTGGAAGAGGTGGTTCAGAGCAAGCAGGGTGATTGTGAGCAGCACACTGCCAGCGAGAGAATGTTGACGTTCCAATCTAAGACACAACATTGATAGCGAGTGTGGGCCCAGAGCATAGCAGGGCGGAGAGAGGTTCATCTTAATGAAACGTTTTAATGGTGTGAAAGGTTATTAGCAGTTGTCATGACAGCACGTCGCATGACAACCAGAAGGCGGGGCCGTCGTTGCTACGACGAAGATCTATAAGTCGAACGGTGTTTCCGGGTGTAAGGCAGACCAAGAGCGGCTAAGGGCAGACTACAATCTGACTAGGACTGAGAGACTCTCTCCTCTCATAGAGAGGGGGGGGGGGGGGGGGGAGGAAGAATGACACATCATCATTAGCTTCGGCTAACGCGAGGAGGGTTTAGGCTAAAGACCAGGCCTGACCACCATTGGACTGAATAGCAAAAGGACGATAGACTGAACACACCGAGAGATCATTAGACTAGACTTTTCAAGGACAATACAATCTGTTAACATCTGAGCTGAGGCTTCTGTTTATATCAATAAACAACGCTTTTCCTTGTAAGGTAGTACGTTGTCAAAGTGTCGAATTCTTACGAAGGTGGAGAATTATTATGGTTTGCGGATTGCACTAACGGGGAGAGATAAGGATTGTATTCAGCCAGTATATGAGACGTCAGGACCATTAAAATTACACAACGCAGAGGAATTGGATGGAGAGAGGATAACACAAGAAGACGTGATACTGGCCAGATTGATCAGAATCTAACACTAGATACCAAGAACATGCAAAAATGGACCTTGGAGATGGAAATGGAGAAATCTTCCATTTACTTGGGTATGTACTTTTAGGGCGAGCTATAGGGCTTAACCCTTTCTGCGCCAAAAACGAGTTAACTCGTTATTGCCGTCCAATCGTTGAGTGCCAACAACGAGTCAACTCATTGTTGTGATCGTTATTTCTTTTATTCGCTATTTCCATTCATAATTCATCCAGCAAGGCTCTGGGAAACTCTGGCACTCTGTCTGAGATCGCAACGGCCCGATACCGCCACCTGGTGGTATTCGGTTGATGTTGCACTTAATTTCTGCAGGAAGCATGGCTCTGTGCGGCGGTGAATGTCGTCCGGGCGCAGTTATCTTGTAACGTGGATCCAGATGAACAGTCGAGTGCATTGAATCGCCTTCGAGACGCAAGAATCATTATGCTTTTGGAGTTTATGGCGTCGGCCAAACGGAAATACGATCTAGCAGATGGCAATCAAATAATTGGAATATTCTTTCTGCAGTCTCATCGGCTAGAGGTAAGAGCAATCTAACATTAATTCCAGCTTGATTGTCCATTTCTATCATTGCAATCCATCTGATCAACGTATGCAGTTGTACTAACGAATGGCGTTATTGAAAATCAATTAATCATAAACGCCCCCCCCCCCCCCCCCCATTTCCTGCATGCGTGATGGAACATAATATATACCAATGATATGCATTTGAATTTTTTATTGTAGGGATTAAATGCCAATCGATTAAGTATAATATGCGTCGGGGCCTATAATTAGCGTTCTAGGAATTACCCCAGACCACTCTAAAACTATACTTATATTCACCACGGTATAAAACGACAATGTATGAATGGAAAAAAATATTACTTTCCCACATCTTGAACGATAGATACCCGATGTCGAATGGGCCATAGTATTGCAGATATAGCTATAATATTTTAATAGTTATAGCCCTGCAAACAAGGTGAGCGACACAGTTTACAGCGTTGGCGGTAGAGCTATAAGATGCTGATACTGCGTGGCAGATATTGTGTTAAGAGGTTAAACAAAACAAAACAAATACTTCCTGCTTCTGCTATGCAAGCTGCTTTTCACTGTCGCTCCGTGTTTTTCTACCTATCGCTACCTTAATGATTTATTATAGCCCTTTCAACTCTAAATACTCTGTATGTTAACTCCCAGTTCCTATGGTACTCCTCCAGAACTGTGAATTTATTTATTTAGATTTATGACCGCAGTACTTCACCGAAAGGACGAGTAGCGAGATCTCTCCGTGGGAGGACCGGTGAGATGAAGAATTCTCCGTCTTATCAGCTACACACAAAGGACTATGTCGGGCACTGCTGAAGTCAAGGATATTTATGAAAGGCGAGAATACTTTATACTTCATTTTGAGTTTTAACGAGACGGAAGACGACAGTGGTTTTGGTCGTGTGAGTAATAGCACAGCTCCAGGGCAACGGAACTGCCCCGTGTAGGGGAGAGCGACGGAAGCTGCCCCGTTTAGGAGAGAGCGACAGACAGCTCTCCTGTATGATATTTCATAAAGACCCCGGTTGTGAAGTGAGTGACCCACCATCACCACCACCACCACCACCACCACCACCATCACCACCACCACCATCACCACCACCATCACCACCACCATCACCACCACCACCACCACCAGCTAAGTACCTAGCTTAGCTTCAACTTAGCCTAACCTGAAAAGACAAGAAATAAAGGAAGATGCCGGGACTCGGCTCTCCCACAGAATGTACTAATTGCTTGGAGATGAGAAAGAGGATTGTAGAGCTGGAGGCTCGGGTTTCTACCCTGTACCAAATACAGCAGGATGAGCAACTCATTGACTCTATTTATGAAGCTACTACAAATATAGCCAACAATACCATGATTGAGAACTGGCCTATGCTAGTAGCTACAGAACAGCACCACCCAAAAGACGGTCCTTGGCACAACCAAGGAGCTAGACCAAAGCAGTGGATCACCGTCAAGGATAAAAGGAGAAATAAACGATCCAGGACCTCACCCCCGGTACCGCCAGGAAATAGTTTCAACCTACTCTCGGAAACACGCATATCAACACCCAAGGCAAAGAGACATAGAAGCGTAGCTAACAACGCTAACGAAGAAAACAGCGAGCGTAACAGAGCTCACGCTAACGACACTAATAGCAAGAATACCGGAGCTCACGCTAACACTAGCGAAGCAAACAGCTGGCATGCCGGAGCTCACGCTAATGCTAGCGAAGCACACGCTAACGACGAGACGACGAGGAAAACAGAGCCACTAGCGACACGGCTGGCAAACACGACCCAGACCGAGCGAACGGCTAACAGCGAAGAGACTATCATGCGCCGAGAACGTCGCGATAGCCAACGCCGAAGGTACGGGACCAGCGTTAACATGCCGGCTATTGAGAAGGCTAACGAGGCTTCACCAAGGCCACAGGACTGTGGAAAGAACCGGCAGACTAGGCCTAGCCCAAAAACAAACGGCCCCAAAACTGTTGGAAAGAAAAATGCTAACCTCACACAGAAAATAGACTGCATACTGATTGGAGATTCCACAACAAGGTATGTGGAGATGGCAAACACAGAAAATATCTGTCTAGACAATACAACTGTGAAAGAGCTAGCCGAAAAACTTCCAACACTAATCAGACCGGGAATAACAAAAATTGTCATTCACTCTGGATCGTTTGACATCCTGCGAAAGAAGACTGGCACAGAGACTTTGAAAGACGATTTCACACGTTTAATGAACACACTAGACAAACATCAGTCTGTGTACACAAACACTGATGTGTCCATCAGTGGACCAATTGCATGCTTTCGCAGAGGACAGGAAGCATTCAGTCGACTCCTAAATTTTTATTCATGGTTAGGGGCTGCATGTCTTGTACACGGCCTGAAATTCATTGACAACTTCAATGTTTTCTGGAATAACCCAGAACGTTTTCAAAGAAATGGCTTCTTCCCAAATCGCTTAGGTTCAAAGCTCCTATCAGCAAACATGCGTCATGCCTTGATGGCCTCCAAGAATATTAAGCTCATACCAGCACGAGAGATAGTCATGAAGGACACAATCTCACCACGAAGTACAGCACAAGACGTCCCGTCCCGTCCCCCCCCCCCCCCATATCACACAAGGCCATCTCGTCTGATCAAATGTCCCCGAAAGCACAGTGCAGTCAGTACGGTACAGTATAGCACAATTACCATGCCATCTCTCAAAACATACAAGTAATCATAACCAGCCAATGGCATGGTGAAAAATATACGCCACCAATGCGTTTACCTGCTATTAACCTCAGGGCCATCACGGTCAAACCAAAGCAGACCTCCTCTAAAGAAGTCCAACAAATAAAATTAGCTTTCCTAAATGTCAGATCACTGAATAATAAAACATTCTTAGTAAATGATCTGATTAAAGAAAATAACTTAGATTGCATCTGCCTAGTAGAGACATGGCTAAATAATGACACAGCTACATCAATAATGATAGAAGCTTGTCCACCAGACTATAACTTTTTTCAAATACCCAGAAAAAATAAAAGGGGCGGAGGAGTTGCAGCAATCTTCTCCTCAAAACTCTTGTTTAGAATCACAGAACTAGGCGAGTTCATGTCAATGGAATATCTTGCCATTGAACTAAAAACAGAATCAACTATTATTGTCACAATATACCGCCCGCCTAGACACTCACCAATATTTATACAGGAGCTCTCTGAACTGATCTCACTATGTGTTACCGGATATGATAAGGTGATCCTAAATGGAGACCTGAACATCCATTTTAATAAGAAAACAGACTCCAAAACTATGGAACTAAAAAATCTACTGGATAGCTTTGACCTAATACAGCATATAACAAATGCAACTCACCGGCTTGGGAATACACTAGACTTAGTTATAACAACAACTGGGCTAAGCATAACAAATATCTCAATAACTGAATTACCTCTCTCCGACCATCACTGTATATTTTTTGATACTCAAATAACCCTTACTAAAACAAAAAAAGAAATCATAGTTAAAAAGAGGCTCCTAAACGACAAAGCTGAATCAAAGTTCATTGATCTTATCAGACTACATGAACCACACAATCATGACAGCTCTCTAAATGAAATGGTAGAAAATCTCAATGATGCAATGTCATCTATATTAAATTCTGTCGCCCCATTAAAAACGAAAAAGAAGAAAACTAGAGCCTCGCCCTGGTTAAACTATAATACGGTCAACGAAGAAAAAAGGAAATGTCGCGCAGCGGAGAGAAAATGGAGAAAAACAAAAACCACCATATGCTGTGATATATACAAAGATGCTTTAACTGCTTATAATAAAACCATCCGCTTAGCAAGGAAAGATTACTTCTCTAAAATCATTACAGAAAATGCTGGAAACTCCAGAATCCTCTTTTCCACTATTAATGTACTACTCAACACTGCCCCTACACCTCCTCAGTCATCAACGGTTAAGTGTGAAGAACTTGCACTATTCTTTAACAACAAAATAACCTTGATCAGGGCCAGCATTACTCATGATGGAAATAAAGTTGATTGCAGCAAACCGTGCAATGTAACCATGAGAAGTTTCACATGCATCACATTAGATGTAATCTGCAAAACTGTCTCAGAATGTAACTCCTCCACCTCAGACATTGACCCTATACCTACAGCTTTCTTCAAACGGGTATTTAATAGTGTTTCAAGCCCTGTGCTAGATATCATAAACACTTCCCTTAGGACTGGTATCTTCCCGGATGCCTTTAGAACAGCAGTTGTAAAGCCATTACTAAAAAAACCTAACTTGGATAGTAATGAAATGGCAAATTATCGTCCAATATCCAACCTACCATTCATTAGTAAAGTACTTGAAAAGATAGTTTTAGTTCAAATAAATTCCTTTCTTGAAGAAAACAACATCTTAGAAGAATTTCAGTCAGGATTCAGAAAATATCATAGCACTGAAACTGCCTTCACCAAAATAATCAGTGACCTCAGACTAAACTCTGACGAGAATAAGATCTCCATCCTTATCCTGTTAGATCTCAGTGCAGCATTTGATACAATCGATCACGATATTCTAATCGATCGTCTTGAAAACCATGTCGGTTTCTCAGACCATGTGCTGGGCTGGTTTAAAACATGCATCAGAGGGAGGAAATGCTATGTTAAACTAGGAGATCACATGTCTGATATATACGACAACAACTATGGAGTTGCACAAGGGAGTTGCTTAGGTCCTTTACTCTTCTCCCTTTACATGTTACCGCTGGGTGATATCATCAGAGAACATAATGTAGATTTCCATAGCTATGCGGATGATACACAACTGTACATATCTGCTGAACCAAATGATACAGCGATTAGCTCCATTACAGACTGCTTACTGGCAATAAATAAATGGATGAGTAAGAACTTCCTGAAACTAAACGAGAACAAAACTGAAATTCTAATTATCGGCTCCAAAACTAAAAAAGAAACATTAATAAAGAACCTGGGGGGACTAACCCCTTGGATCAAATCTGAGGTCACTAGTCTTGGGGTTATCATAGATTCAGAACTGAATTTCAATTCTCATATTAGCAAAGTGATGAAAACATCGTTCTTCCATCTCAGAAATATAGCAAAAGTACGACCATTTATTAATCAGAACGATGCTGAGAAGCTAATTCATGCATTCATATCTAGCCGGTTAGACTACTGTAATGCACTTTTCACAGGTCTCCCTAAGAAAACCACAGAGGCTTCAGCTAATCCAAAACTCTGCAGCCCGACTGCTAACTAGAACCAAAAGGAGAGCACATTAGTCCAGTCCTAGCCGCTTTACACTGGCTTCCTGTAACATTTAGAATTGACTTTAAGGTCCTTCTCCTTAAATGGACAGGGACCTAGCTACATCGCCAACACTCTAATAAATTACACACCAGCAAGAACACTGCGATCATCAGCTGCTGGACTACTAGAGGCTCCCAGAAGCAGTCAAAAGAGGATCGGTAATGCAGCCTTTATCAACTATGCCCCAAAACTATGGAACAAACTACCCCAAAACATCAGGGAAGCCAACTCGCTAGACATCTTTAAAAGACAGCTTAAAACCTATCTCTTTGCTCAGGCATTTCACTGATAGATATCTGCTACCACCTAGTGGCAAGAGGAAACATCAGGGATATCCTGACACAACTTGTATTTATTCTTACCCTGCCTACTCTTTTACACTGCCTATCAAATTCATGTGTCGGTTATTGCACTTTTTACTTCTTACTGATGACTATTTTTAAACTGAATCATTTTAAACTATTCTTATTATTTGCTAGATCCAAATGTGAAACACTGATTATTTGTTCATGAATTACAGGAGTATTACTGAATAGAGCACTTTTTACTTCTTACTGATGACTATTTTTAAACTGAATCATTTTATTCTTATTATTTGCTAGATCCAAATGTGAAACACTGATTATTTGTTCATGAATTACAGGAGTATTACTGAATAGAGAGCCTATTAGGATGCTAGATCCTAATGTGAAACACTGTGATTTGCCATATCTTGCTATGCTCGCTAATGCCTGTATTTTTTATGTCCGTTCTATTTTATAATTTTTTGACTATTTTTAAACTGAATCATTTTAAACTATTTTTACTATTTGTGTTACTGAAAACTATAAGCGGAGAGCCTATTGGGATGCTAGATCCTAATGTGAAACACTGTGATTCTACCTGTCTATCTTTTTATGCTCGCTTATGCCTGTATTTTTTGCTGTTGTGAAGCACTTTGAACTGCAACCTCTGTATGAAAAGTGCTATACAAATAAAGTTATTATTATTATTTGGGGAGGATTTTAACACTTTAAGGACCAGCCACGAGTTTATACGTGTTACGGTGCCATGCGTTGTGGACCAGAGCCACGAGTTAACTCGTGGCGAGTTGTTATTGTTTTATTCCATATTAATAACGCCATTAACGTCCCCGATCGACTTGCAGGACCTACCCGCATATTTGATTTTCGAAACATGCAATACCGGCCAGATCCGCTTAGGGGCGCCATCGCTTCACTGCAGTATCATTGAGGGCGATTGAAAAAAAAATGTTTACAGTCTGTGGGCGTTTCATATGAGCCTCGATCCCAAATGAACACCCTCCATCTTTGATCACGTTACCGAACGCAGATTTCAGCCTGGAATAATGGGATTTATGATCAGCCAATGGACATATCGATCTACCAGATTCCGATGACTAATGACGAAATGCTGCCAGCGATCACATGGGCTGACGGTAGGATACTATTCCCCCAAATTACAGCTGGATTGGACATTGTTTTAAAACGCAACGTGATCGACCAGTGAAAATGGCTACTTGAACGCACACTGTATTGCTAATCAATAATAGTAATCGGCGTCCCCCGCCGCCCCCATTTCATCCATAGATGCTCTGTAATAGTCCGGATGCTACGCAGTTTGTTTTATTTCATTCGTATATATACAGCAGAAATGGCGTTTGATATAACGTGACTAGCCTTTAGCCTATTATCTAGCTCCCCAGAAAAAAAACAAGGCGAAAACTGCAATAAACCTTATATTCACGGCGCTATAAAATGACAACCAACCGATGGATTTTTATTTTCTTTAAGCCATTATGAAGGTACGGTTTATGCACTCAAGTGACAATGAGAATGGACAGATAGCAATACTATAAAGTATATATATAGCTGTTAGAAAGTACATCGGTTTGTTGACAACGCTCGGTCCTCTGGACTATAAATCGCCGCGGGACTTTGGTCGCCAAAGTGTTAAGACCATGCGGTGTGTTTTGCTGCGTGCTGAGCGGGACTCACTTGGGCCTCTTCTTGAGCACCTCTCCACTGCTCTTGTGCAGAACACTGACCAGCTTCCGGATGGTGGCCGGCTCACTGACCGTCTGGTAGTGGAGCAGCACCTACACAACACACACAGCGTGCATTTCATTAACCCTTTCACTGCCACACAACACAGGGTTAACCCTTTCACTAACACAGTACCACATGGTTAACCCTTCCACTACCAAATGGTTAACCCCTGCACTGCGACAATACAGAAGGTTAACCCTTTCACTGCCACACGACAAGGTCACATGAAGGTTAACCGTCTGTAGTGTGGTAGTGAAAGGGTTAACCTTCTGTAGTGTGGTAGTGAAAGGGTTAACCTTCTGTAGTGTGGTAGTGAAAGGGTTCGAATGTATCATCATTATATACAGAAGTACAGTACAATGAAAATAACCATTCCAACCAGAGAAGAGAAGAAGCATCCAACCAGAGTGCAAATGTAACATTAAAGTGCAATAGTAATATACAATGTACAGGCGACTAAACTGGGTACAAAATATATAAATCAGTACTACTGAGTAATAGTGCTAATCAGATGTATGTACAGTGATACAGGTATAAATATAGTATTTACAGATATGTAAAAGGGTTATATGCAGGTATGTACAGACGGATATGTGTGTGTGTATATGTATATATATATATATATATATATATATATATATATATATATATATATATATATATATATATATATATATATATATGGTAAGAATCAATTATATATATATTAGAGGTGGGCATAGATACATTTTTTTAATCTAGATTAATCTATCTGCAATCCTGGATTTAATCTAGATTAATCTAGATTAAAATGGCTAAAAAAAAAAAAAAAAACCTGCCGAAGGCATTCAAAATATGTGTGTTCCTTATGTTTCTCAGGCCAGGTGGCCCATTACACCATGAGCCCATCTCCCGTTTCCAAAATGCATTACAGACCGTTTGAAAAAGCGGTTTTGCTATAATTGGTAATGAAATATCAAAATAATGTTCAATAAGATGTACTTGTGTTTAATAAGTTGTTTTATTCAGAAGTTAACACAAATAAATAATATTACCAGTACAGTATCTAGCACACTCTCAGGAGCAAAACAGAAAGAATCATTTCAAACTTGAACTATGTGACATGGCTTGAATCAACTGCTCCAGTGGAGTTGCTCAGTGGCCAATGGTGTCAACTGTGGTTGTACTGGGCAGCTCCCAGGTATGAATGGAACTGTGTGAATGTGAAGCAGGGCGTTCCTGAAAAAGAGCATCTGTGCTCAGCGAACCTACCCTGGGTAAATAAAGGTAAAAAAAATAAAAATGTAATTTTTTTTTTTTTTAGATTAATGCGTTAATTATATTATCGCGCGATACTAGTATAGCGTTAACGCAGCACGTTAACGCCGTTAACGGCCCAGCTCTAATATATATATATATGGTATATACAGCACTATTGTACATCATACAGAGTTTATATGGGTAGACTATTTTGAGTTTGATTATTATAATAATAATATATTTATAATATATACTATATTTGATTTGTAGGGCGCTTTATAGTTGTGGAGCAAATCTCAAAGCGCTACATTGTAAAATAACATAAACAGTAGCAAGAGAGTAAAAAAAGAAAGAAAGAATATAAAATAAGCAAGACTAAAACTAGTAAGGAGTATAAAAAAAAACATAAAATAAGAATGGCAAAAATTGGTAAAAGAACATAAAATGTGTGGAGCTAAAACTAGATAAAAATCAACAAAAGGTCCTATTAAAAGGATGAGTTTTGAGGCCCTTTTTAAAAGCATCCACAGTGTGGTGCTCTCAGGTGGTCAGGGAGAGCATTCCACAGACTGGGAGTGGATGAGCAGAAAGCCCATGATGATTACAGTGTAGGGCAGTTGTAGACAGTGCTGTAGGTAGAATGAACCGCACAAATCCTTCTGAGGGACTCAAACTACCACAGTTCCCACGTTTGTTTTCCCATTAAATTCCAAAAAGTTTCCATAACTTCATACCGTGACAGTAAAGTCTGCTGCGACACTAAAGTTGTTACGATTGTTTTACTGAGGCTAGAGGTTGAAATCGCGCTGGACTATTTTACACTCACAACTCGAGTAATCTGGAGTTTTAGAATTTACATACGGCTACGTTCAAACAGCAAAATCTGAATTTAGCACTAAGGCTTTCAGTGTGAACATCGTTTATAGATGATGGCCATGATTTTTAATTCCCATGACTTTTATAAAACCTTTATGGGTATTTTATAATAAAATCTATTCTCACATTCCATAACCTTTCCAGGATTTGCAAGACTTGGCTCACCGCTCAGACAGTGGCTCAGGAGGTAGAGCAGTCATCTGGTAATCCTAAAGGTTCCCGGTTTGATTCACCCTCCTCCCGGGCAGCGTGTCGATGTGTCCTTGAGCAACACACTTAACTGCTCCCGATGAGCAGGTTGGCACCGTGCATGGTCGCCATGGCCGTAGCCAGCTATGAGGTATCTATTTGTAACTATTAAACAAAAATAAAAAGTATTTATAAATTCCTTTAAAACATTTATTTATTATTATAATTTTTTAAAAGTTTGGTCAACGACCAGCCCACTACTAGGCTGGGACAGCGGCCCATTGGTACTGACTGACACTGGGCTGGCCCAATCACATCTCTTACTAAGCACCCCCTCGCCAGTCGTGCAGGTACATGACTGAGAGGGGGGCTGGTACATGACTGAGATGGGGCTGTGGTACATGACTGAGAGGGGGGCTGGTACATGACTGAGAGGGGGCTGTGGTACATGACTGAGATGGGGCTGTGGTACATGACTGAGAGGGGGGCTGGTACATGACTGAGAGGGGGCTGGTACATGACTGAGATGGGGCTGTGGTACATGACTGAGAGGGGGCTGGTACATGACTGAGAGGGGGCTGTGGTACATGACTGAGAGGGGGGCTGGTACATGACTGAGAGGGGGGCTGGTACATGACTGAGAGGGGGGCTGGTACATGACTGAGAGGGGGCTGGTACATGACTGAGATGGGGCTGTGGTACATGACTGAGAGGGGGCTGGTACATGACTGAGAGGGGGCTGTGGTACATGACTGAGAGGGGGGCTGGTACATGACTGAGAGGGGGGCTGGTACATGACTGAGATGGGGCTGGTATACAGGACTGAGAGGGGGCTGTGGTACATGACTGAGATGGGGCTGTGGTACATGACTGAGATGGGGGCTGGTACATGACTGAGAGGGGGGCTGGTACATGACTGAGAAGGGGCTGGTACATGACTGAGAGGGGGCTGGTACATGACTGAGAGGGGGCTGTGGTACATGACTGAGATAGGGCTGTGGTACATGACTGAGAGGGGGCTGTGGTACATGACTGAGAGGGGGCTGTGGTACATGACTGAGAGGGGGCTGTGGTACATGACTGAGAGGGGGCTGTGGTACATGACTGAGAGGGGGCTGTAGTACATGACTGAGAGGGGGCTGGTACATGACTGAGAGGGGGCTGGTACATGACTGAGAGGGGGCTGGTATACATGACTGAGAGGGGGCTGGTAGATGACTGAGAGGGGGCTGGTATACATGACTGAGAGGGGGCTGGTACATGATTGAGAGGGGGCTGGCTGGTACATGACTGAGAGGGGGCTGGTACATGACTGAGAGGGGGCTGGTACCATGTATTGTGCATCATTGTAGGTCAAACCATTAAAAAGTTAATTTCCACGGCAGCCATTTGGGATTTTGGTCTCTCACAAATTGTCCCGCATTTAAAAAAAATACACCCCGGCTAAATTTGTTTATTAACCCTCCTAGATGACAAATCCATTGAGAAACGTGCCACAGATGACCCAACTACTAGGTCCATATCGTATCATCATAATATTATGAGTGGTACATGACTGAGATGGGGCTGTGGTACATGACTGAGAGGGGGGCTGGTACATGACTGAGAGGGGGCTGGTACATGACTGAGATGGGGCTGTGGTACATGACTGAGAGGGGGCTGGTACATGACTGAGAGGGGGCTGTGGTACATGACTGAGAGGGGGGCTGGTACATGACTGAGAGGGGGGCTGGTACATGACTGAGAGGGGGGCTGGTACATGACTGAGAGGGGGCTGGTACATGACTGAGATGGGGCTGTGGTACATGACTGAGAGGGGGCTGGTACATGACTGAGAGGGGGCTGTGGTACATGACTGAGAGGGGGGCTGGTACATGACTGAGAGGGGGGCTGGTACATGACTGAGATGGGGCTGGTATACAGGACTGAGAGGGGGCTGTGGTACATGACTGAGATGGGGCTGTGGTACATGACTGAGATGGGGGCTGGTACATGACTGAGAGGGGGGCTGGTACATGACTGAGAAGGGGCTGGTACATGACTGAGAGGGGGCTGGTACATGACTGAGAGGGGGCTGTGGTACATGACTGAGATAGGGCTGTGGTACATGACTGAGAGGGGGCTGTGGTACATGACTGAGAGGGGGCTGTGGTACATGACTGAGAGGGGGCTGTGGTACATGACTGAGAGGGGGCTGTGGTACATGACTGAGAGGGGGCTGTAGTACATGACTGAGAGGGGGCTGGTACATGACTGAGAGGGGGCTGGTACATGACTGAGAGGGGGCTGGTATACATGACTGAGAGGGGGCTGGTAGATGACTGAGAGGGGGCTGGTATACATGACTGAGAGGGGGCTGGTACATGATTGAGAGGGGGCTGGCTGGTACATGACTGAGAGGGGGCTGGTACATGACTGAGAGGGGGCTGGTACCATGTATTGTGCATCATTGTAGGTCAAACCATTAAAAAGTTAATTTCCACGGCAGCCATTTGGGATTTTGGTCTCTCACAAATTGTCCCGCATTTAAAAAAAATACACCCCGGCTAAATTTGTTTATTAACCCTCCTAGATGACAAATCCATTGAGAAACGTGCCACAGATGACCCAACTACTAGGTCCATATCGTATCATCATAATATTATTTTTTAAATCATTAGGATAAGGGTTCCCTTGATAAAGGGAAACAATTATAAGTCTACACTACAACCACTTTTTATACTCTAAAAAAGGGCCATAAGGATAGTTCACATTGCAGGTTATCGTGATCACACTAACATATTGTTTTTGGAGTCCAAGACATTGAAGTTAAATGATCTTGTGGAATTTAAAACGGCACAATTAATGTATAAAGCAAAAAGTCATGCACTTCCAAGAAACATTCAAGAATTGTTCTTTGATAGGGAGGGGGGTTATAATCTGAGGGGAGAACACAATTTAAAGGTGCTAAACGTACGCACTACCATGAGAAAACACTGCATCTCGATATGTGGAGTGAAACTGTGGAACAGTCTAAATGTGGTGCTAAAGCAATGTCCAAACATGAGACAATTCAAACTGATGTATAAGGAAATTATGTTCACAAGGTACAGGGATGAGGAAGGGACTTGATATTCATGGGTGTTTACATTTTTATTTTGTTTTCTATTTTATTTTATTTTATACATATATAGTTTTTTGTTTTGCATATATATATATATTTTTCTTTTTTCTTTTTTATGTTTAAAATGGTACACTCATTTGAGTAGTGGAAAAGGGGTAGGATTAAATAAGTGTATACGTCTTCCTACTCCTTTTCGAACATGCAGATCGAGTTGTTTTGCTTTTTGTTATTGTTTGTTGTATTCATTGCATGTTCGAAATAAAGACTTCAAATCAAATAAAAAATCAAGATGCATGAAAAGGCTGTATAATATACAACACCTGTAGCTCAACTGCAAAAACTGCTTTTTTGATTTGATTAGATTTATTTGGAAATTAAAAACACATCATAAAAACTAATTATCTTGACCAATTTGTATTCCTGAGGATATCACCTAAAAACATTGATTAAAACACTTATTTCCAAGGTGGTCCTCGATGGAAGACATAAAAACACAGCACATATAGCCTACTCAACTGCACATTTTTGCTCAACTGCAAAAATGTATGCCTACTTATGTATTAGCCTACAGGGGAAAACACATTCACAACAGGCAGCAAAGTTTATTTTCAGCCAAGTATGGTAATAAGGTAACTATTAGGATATAATGGTATGGATTACTTACTTACTTAAGATCTAACTATTACTCTTCTCTGAACATGAATATAAAACAAGGTGATCTATTAACTGTGTAAACCTTATGGAATATTCATCATTGATATTTGAATACTTGAAATCTGTATGAACTGAGTAGTTAGTATCAAATGAAATAAGATGGAACAGCTCCCTGCATTCATTGAATAAACAACTATTTGCTCATTACCAGTATGGTATTGTTTAAATTGTACAGCTTTTTGCACATCTTTGTCAGGGAATTCCAACAATTCTGGACCTGAATGTACCAGTTAATTGTAATCATCTCTCTCTCCTTATGTCTAGTCAAGCCAGGTTGTGGAGGAGAGAGACAGGGATGAACAGGCTATAGACTACTTTGCCCATCCTGAGCCTGCTATGATGCAGGTGTTTTTACATCACCACCCAAAACAAGATTCAGCTTGTCCGCTTGTCCATGGCACTTACTACCCAGCTTTGTAGTGGGTTGGGGGAATAGTACAGTAGGTACGCATATTTAAGGGGACCGCAAGGATGGTGTACTGGTGGGTGGTGTCCGACCGATTATAGTGGGCCGGTCTGGGCAAAAAAAAATTCTAAACCCTGGCTACGGCCCTGATGGTCGCCTCCGCCTTGGATAAAAGAGATATATAAAGCGTGTGCACTCACTGGAAAGCCTTTGGTGATGGGGACCTCGATGTTGAACAGCAGGATTCTGGCTCTGAAGCGGGTGCACACCTTGACCGGCTCCTTGATGTCGCAGAACACACAGCCGGTACTGGAGAAGACAGAAATTTTTTATTAAACATCAACCTAAATTCCAAAAATAGTTCCTTAGTTAATGTTTACTAAAACACGTAAAAGGTTATCGTTGATAACCTTCTGCGGTCAGGCAAGTGCTATCCGAGTCTCATGGCCAGTACAGAGAGACTCAGAAGGAGCTTCTATCCCCAGGCCATCACGCACAAAACCCACCAGGCGCGGGACGCGGGCGTGAGGCGGGCGGGCGATCAGTTTCACTTTCGCTCCCATGTTAACAGGCGTCGCTGTTCGCACCGTAACAACAGATGAGGTACTCAATAAACTGAGCGCCCTCCAACCGAACAAGGCCACTGGCCATGACAACATCCCCTCCAAATTCCTCAGAGACTCAGCAGCCGCCATCACCCCAGTCATCACACACATAATAAACCTCTCCATAAAACAGGGACACGTCCCCAAGGACTTCAAAATTGCGAGGGTGACCCCTCTGCACAAAAAGGGCAGCAAATTAGACCCAGGCAACTACCGCCCTGTTTCTATTCTCACCTCCATCTCGAAAGTCATGGAAAAAATAGTCTACGAACAGGTCGAAAAGTACCTAGCGGAAAAAAATCGAATCTACGAATTCCAATCTGGCTTCAGAACATCCCACTCCACTGACACATGCCTTCTCTATTTGAATGACCACATCAAACAAGAGGTGGACGCGGGCAAATACTGCGGCATGGTCATGCTGGACCTACAAAAGGCCTTCGACACTGTCAATCACTCCATTCTGATTGACAAGCTAAAAGCAATTGGTTTTGATAATCTATCAGTGAGCTGGATGCAATCCTACCTTGAGGGGAGGGAACAGATGGTGGAGGTAAACGGTACCCTATCCCCCCCCCTCACAGTGAGCTGTGGTGTTCCACAAGGAAGCATACTAGGACCGCTACTGTTCCTAATTTATGCACATGACATGTCGTCAGCTTGTGACTGCAACTTGTTCCTGTTTGCGGACGACTCAGCCCTGCTGGTCTCTGACAAGAACAAGTTACAGGTTGAAAAAACCCTCAGCTCGGAACTAGGCAAAATCTGCATATGGCTCGCTGATAACAAACTATCATTACACATGGGCAAAACAGAGTCCATTCTCTTCGGTTCAAATAACAAACTCAGCAAGACCGACGGCTTCTCAGTTACAGTGGGTGACAATATTGTCACAAGGAAAGATGAAATTACCTACCTGGGTTCCATCCTAGAGGCTAATCTCTCCTGTGACAAAATGGCATCCAATGTAATAAAAAAAGTCAACCAACGAACTCGATTCTTGTACCGGGAAGACTCTGGCAGGAGCACTCATTCAAGGGTACTACGACTATGCTTGCACCTCATGGTACCAAAGCACCTCAAAGGCGCTAAAAACAAAATTACAAACATCTCAAAACAAACTGGTCAGACTACTGCTTGACCTTACTCCTAGAACCCACCTCACCCCTGCCCACTTTGACAACCTAGTGTAGCCGGTGTGATCTTGTCTGCGTTGTGTTTAAAGTCGATTCGACCCCTGTTAAGGGATCGCCCTGAGTGGGAGTTGAACCCCGGACGCCCGCATCGCGGGCGGCATCACAGACCACTAAGCAAGAAGTGAATTCACTGCTTGCTTCCGGGTCTGGATGCCTCTGGGGAGTGAGTTTACTTGCAGTACCGCTTACCATCCACAGCCACGTCACTACTTGTGCCCGTGACTGTGGATATACTGCGGTACCTCCGTTACACTAGGATGGCTTAGAGTAGACGACAGAGTACAGCAACTTGCAATGGGCCTGGTCTATAAGATACACTACGCGACCAAGGTACCCATGTACATGTCAAAATACTTCCCAAAGGTCAGTGAATACCACGATCACAACACCAGAGGGAGCTCCACAAATCATGTTAAACCCAGATTCGGCTCAAATAAGGGACTAAACACGTTTCGCAATTATGCCACATCAATGTGGAACGCCCTACCCAAAGCTGTAAAGGAATGTGGATCACTACCCACTTTCAAAACCACTCTCAAGGGACACCTACGGGAGACTGCAATTCAAAACTGGCCCCTGTAAATATCAAACCCAACCCCCTCCAATGTACAGTAATTTACCTAGTATGGTTGTCAATAGTCCAATGTACAATTTTGCTTGTTTGTACAGTGTCTCCCCCCCCCCCTCAATGTACAGTTTTGCTTGTTTATACAGTGTTTCTCCCCCCCCCCCCCCCCCCCAACCACCTCCAATGTAAATTACCCAGTATGGTTGTCAATATCCCAATGTACCCAACCCCCCCCCACCCAACCCCACCCAACCTCCTCCAATGTACAGTTTCTACATCAAATGTATATACTCCCTTTTCTTGACTCCTTCTGTATCACAAACAGTACTGTATTTGCAAATCTGGTATGTCATAAATGTATAGATGTAGCAGTACTGTCATGTATGTCATATATGTCCTGATGAATTGAAAATGGGGGACCCTGATGTAAACAAGACGAAAGTCTTTCTCTGGTCTGCATCCCCTTAACAATTGTGTGTATTGAGCTGTACTGTATTGTACCCATTCTGCAATCTGTTAAATAAAGTTTTCAATCAATCAATCAATCAAACCGGCCGTGAGCGGGCAACTCGCGGGTGGGAAGCGAATTTAATCGCTTTGGTTGGATTCAGAGGCATGCGCCATGCGCATTTTCACTCAATAACTGCATTATTACCACACAAAGATGTTGTTCAACCAGCTAATGTGTCTGTATCTTTCCCAATACAAATAAACCATACTATACTTTTTCAGGAGTACAGTCACACTGATTTCATCATTCTAAAATTAATTATTCTATTCTAATTCTAACATTCTAATTAATTATATAATAACTGGTTATACATGCAAAATGGACAATAGAACACTGGAACTGGAAATCTTTAAACAATCTTCAACGGGGACTGACTTCGCATATAGACTAGGCATTTACAGCTGTTTTTTAGTTTTTTTTTTTTACCTTTATTTACCCAGGGTAGGTTTGCTGAGCATGAATGCTCTTTTTCAGCTACGCCCTGCTTCACATTCACACAGTTCCATTCACACCTGGGAGCTGCCCAGTACAACCACAGTCTGACACTGTTGGCCACTGAGCAACTCCACTGGAGCAGTTGGGGGTTTAGTGCCTTTCTCAAGGGCACTTCAGCGGTTGGTGTTAAGGGTATGGGAGAGAGTTATTCATTCACTTTCCCAGTCCAGATTTTTCCTGCCGGCCGGGGGATCGAACCGGCGACCTTCCGGTCACAAACCCGCTTCTAACCTTTAGGCCACCGCTGCCCCCGTGCGCTTTCGCCCGCTCTGAAGTCGGGACTCGGTGTGGATGGTCAAGCGCGCTGTTCTCGCACGAAACCCGCGAGTGCTTGCGCCCGTGCCTGGTGGGTTTCGTGCATCAGGATGCTCAATGACTGACTATCTAACATCGTCAACCCATCCATCTACACTATATCTAGGTCGTCCTCGGACGGGCCCTCCATCGGTGCTTCCAGTCATCCCGATCCTCCATGCATCTGGCTAGCTCGCCGGTGCTTTCTGTTCCCACATCTCTCCTGAGTACGTCCACGTAGGTTAACGTGGGACGTCCTCGTGATCGATGCCCGTGTGTTGGTTCCCACAGCACAAGTTTGCTGGTTGGCATCTCATGGTTTCTCTGGCAGTGACCTGCCAGCCTCATTCTCCTGACTGCCACTTTATCGCTCACCTTTAGCACCCCCCCATACAAGATTGCATTAGTGACATGCTCATCCCTGTTGATGTTGAGCACCACGCGCATCATTCTGGTGTAGCACCCATCCAAGGACTTCTGCAGGGTGGGCTTCAAGGTCCAGCATTCACTGCCATACAAAAGGACAGACTCAACTGTTGCATGAAAGAAGTTGAGCTTGATTTGACGGGGGAGGTTGGATTTCCACACTCATTGCACACATATCCACATGCAGACACTCACTTTAAACAAACACTCACCTTAACACTCAATTTAGACACTTTAACACTACATTATATTTATCTATTTATTAAAGAGATTTGCACTACATTCATTCCTCATTTGCATCTTGCCTTAAAAGTTTTGTACCTCATTAAGTCTGCATTTGTACCTCATTGTCTTTCACTGTATTTAGGTTGTACTTTAGTTTGTATATTGTATTGTAGTGTTATTCCTACTTTACTTTTTTTTACTGTATTGAGAGATGGCACTTGTTTTTCATATGTGTACATAATGTAAATATCTGTAGATGACAGCAGACATCTACTCTGACACTCAGGCTTTATAATTAACACCGAGAGGGCCTTTGAAGCTGAGACAATTGAAGGAAATCATGGTGTATAACCTAGATCTATAGATCTTAAATAAGGAGGACAGCTTCCATGTACGTGTGTGTTTTCAAGTTAGACTGTGGGAGAGCCACAGGCAGGCCCTGTGAGAGATAGAGCCACGGTCAGCATCGAGAGCAGGCCGCTGGTAGGGGAAGAAATAGAGAAAGAGCGTTTGATTTGGGTCAGAGGTGCCACCGCCATTGCTATAGTAACAGTCATCAGAGAGCGAGAGCGAGAGAGATATCGCGAGACTTGAAGACGGTAAGCTGCGAGTTATTCAGAAGACTAACCAGACTAGGAGACGAAGCAGACACATCGACAGAGAGACATCAGTAAGCTGGAGGGTGGGGGATGGGAGGCCCCGGCCTCCACCCTCCGGTTGCCACGAGATAGCTAGCTTCGGCTAACAGGGAAGGCTTTTGGCTAACCACTGTATGTTATATGTGACAAATAAAAACAAACTTGAAGCTTATCTTAGGAACAAGAGAAATCGACCATTTGCAACATTTCCGAAAGTCTCATCGTTATTGTTACCTATGTTCAAAGAACTTAAACCGGCACTGTCCGCTTCCATTCATTGTGCTAAGCTAGGCTAACGTGCAGCCAGATAGCTTTCTACTGAAGCACAGAGAGGAAACTGGTCTCTCTCTTCTTGTCTCTCTCTCTCTGGAGAAGACGGGAAGCTAATTTACCAAAATGTTGGCATGTTCCTTTAATTTTCCATGATCTTCAAGTACCTTTGCTAAGCTACATCGAATGCTGCACTATACCAATCATTGTTTTGAAAACAGTAGTGGTGCATGACTTGCATCTTTGGTTAGCCTTGGATGCGTTTGCTGCCAGACCCGAGATATCTCGGGTTTTGGTCGTTTACTCCTTTATTCAATATTTTTATTCATTATTCCTCCAGAGACCTTGGTGTTACCAATTACCATAGGGAATGAGTCTGAGATCGCCAAAGTGCAATACCAGCCGCATCCAGCTAGACGGCGGTATCGAGCACCCTTTGTAACATTGTATCTTGGCCTGTGTAACGGCCACATGTCTCCGGGCTCACTTTTCTTTGTTGGGCGAGTGGAGCGGTTCTCTCGGTTGGATTGAAGCGCGGCAAATATCCCCGATCCATATGTTGTGGTAGGTTGTCGTGGACCAAATGGACATCGGATGTACCAGATGGCGATCAAACAATTGGAATACACAGGTAAGGACTATCTGACGTAAATTTTTGCTTGATCGTGCAATTATTTTATACCGATCGGGCTGATAAGCGTTTTTAGTGTTCAATACGAATGCCGTTACTGGCAATCAAATAATCAGAAACGACCCCCCACCCTCTTTCATGCATTCATGATGAAACATAATACCTACGACATAGATTTGATTTGGGAATAGTAGCGTGTACAGGAAAGAAACGGCAACGTTTATAGTAGAATTGACGTATAAGGCTATAACTCAGCATTTTGGAAATGACCCCAGACCACTCTAAAACCATACTTATATTCACCACGGTATAATACAGGAACGTATGGATGGAAAGATTTATTCTTTTTCACATATTGAACGATAGATCGGTGATGTCAAATGGGCCATAGTATTGTATCCATAGCTATAATATAGAATATAGTTATAGCTCTACAAACAAGGTGACGCACTCCTATCTTTTAAAGCGTCAATGAGTTAAGAGTCGGTTTTACTGCACTTGGGACACTCAAGAGTCACTAAACGGGAGTCAACGCCAACTCTCAAGAATGTAGGAGTCAAGTCTCCATCACTAGCAAACGGTGATTCCTTAAAGGATCACACTGGTATAAAGTGGTTACTACACAGCACGCATATTTTACAGTACTCATACCCATTATTACAAATTATGCACCTATGGACATTAGGGAGGCTAGATCTCTAAATATTTTCAAAGATTTGCTAAAAACATACCTCTTCACCTTAGCCTTTTAATTACACTCCGCTGCTTGATTCTATTTTACTCTGACTATTGTATTTTACTCTTTTATTACAGATCTTATTACAGATTTTGTCATTGAGAACTGCACTATTGCATAATTTTTAGGGCTGTACCGAACAGTTTGAAGCTTCATTCATAACGATAACAATCAATTATTATTATTATTTGTATGCGTCTATTCATTCTGTCTAAACCAATGGGGTTTTTCTTCACAGTTGCAGATAAAGATTAGGCTACACTAATATTATACTATTATAGTATATGACTAGTCATAAAAATTTAAATAAAACATTTATCATAAATGATGTAGCCTATCTGCATCCGCTTGGCGCTCCATCAAGACATCCGGGACAGAAGGATTAGATTGTGGGGTACCTTAAACCACGGCCCTGGACAGACGGATTAGATTGTGGGGTACCTTAAACCACGGCCCTGGACAGAAGGATTAGATTGTGGGGTACCTTAAACCAGGGGTTCCCAAACTTTTCAGGCCACGACCCAAAAATAACGGTGTCAGAGAGCCGCGACCCCCACTATTATAGGAGGTAAAAAAAACATTTTTTAAACACGTTTCTTTTTATAAATGGAAATGTATGGTTGAAACATGCACACGTTCAAACGCACACACACTAATAAGCATTGGAGGCTTTTAACCAGGGCCGGACTGGGGAAATCATTCAGGCCAGGAAATATAGTGCAAAATATAGCCCCAATCAGGCCACTTTTTAAGCAGGGGGTCTGGGGGTCCCCCACCAGGACATTTCTTGTTACAAAGACTTAATTTTCTGCATTCTGGTGCAGGCATTTTTTTATTTGTACCCTTTAAATGCCAGTGTTTGTGATGGCATCACAAATTATTGTTAAAAAACAGGCTAGCATATGTATGATTAGCAACAACACTGATTTTGATGGATTTTCAGTTTTTTTGTAATGTCAGATTGAAAATAATACAATCTTTTATTGAACTTCAGCCCTGATCATAACACCACATATTAATTTAATAATTCTAATCCTTTAAATGCCAGTGTGTGTGATGGCATATATTTGCAATATATCAAATGCAAAGTAGATTTTTCTGGGGGGGATTATTACAGGCTAGCATGTGTCAATGATTAACAACAACAGTTTTTTGTAAGGGTCCCGCCTCCACCAATCACATGCGGCTCGTTTTGTGTGTGTGTGTGAGAGCAAGAGAGAGAAGTGGGCGTGAGATGGGATAGTCGTGTGTGAGAGAGGCTCCACTAAACTCCAACAAAAGTGTACAATTTAAGAAGGCAATTCAAGTTTTCAAGTTTCTTTAATAGTTGTCATACAGAAGTACAGAATACTTTCATACAAAATGCTTCTTACTGTTACGCTCCAGAGACTGTGCTAGACAAGATAGTATCAAATAACATAGTATAGCATGTAATTTAGAAGAAGAAAATGAGGTCACAGTGTTCGGTATAGACATATGTACAATGTTCTGAGTTACCATATAATATACAATACTATGCAGTGTACTAATGTACAGTACTATATAGTGCAAAGCAGAAATGGGATGAGGTACAATTTAGGTACAATTTACAGTAAGGTGTACGAGTTGTAGTGCAATCCTTCATCAATAAATATAAAGTGTGGGGAGTGGGTGCTACAGTGTGTTTGTTTAAAGTGGGTGTGTGCTATAAAGTGTGTGGAGTGGGTGCTACAGTGTGTTTGTTTAAAGTGAGTGTGTGCGTGTGGATGTGTGTGCTATGTGCGTTTGGTGGTTGTTGTTGTGTAGTGTTCATTGTTCGTTTAGCAGCCTGATGGCCTGGGGATAGAAGCTTCTTCTGAGTCTTTCTGTGCTCGCCTTGAGACTCCGGTATCGCTTGCCTGACCGCAGCAGTTCAAAGAGGCAGTTGTTCGGGTGACTGGAGTCTTTAATGATTCTCTTAGCCTTGCCCTTGCAACGCTTGTTGTAAATGTTCTGGAGGGTGGGGAGCCCCCCTCCAATTGTGCGTTCGGCTGAACGTGTCACTCTTTGTAGTCTGCTTCGGTCTTGTGCAGTGCTATTCCCAAACCAGGAGGTGATGTTGCCGGTCAAGATGCTCTCTATTGTACATGAGTAGAAGTTCTTAAGGATCTTCTGACTGACTTGGAACTTCCTTAGGCGCCTGAGGAAGTAGAGGCGTTGTCGTGCCTTCTTCACAACACTGTCAATGTGTGTGGTCCATGTCAAGTCCTCGGATATGTAGGCTCCGAGGTACTTAAAGCTGTTGACTCTCTCAACCGGTGCCCCGTCGATGCTGAGGGGGCTGTAGTCCTTGACCCCCGACCTCCTGAAGTCCACAATCATCTCCTTTGTTTTGCTGACGTTCAGGGAGAGGCTGTTTTCCTGGCACCATCCCGCCAGGACCTTGACCTCTTCCAGGTAGGCCCTCTCGTCGTTGGCAGAGATCAGGCCCACCACCACTGTGTCGTCAGCAAATTTGATGATTGTATTGCTACTCCGCTGAGCCACACAGTCGTGTGTGTACAGGGAGTAGAGGAGGGGACTCAGAACACAGCCCTGGGGGGCCCCTATGTTGAGGGTGATGGATGAGGAGGTGCAGTTGCCTGCTCTCACCACCTGGGGTCTGCCAGTCAGGAAGTCCAAGACCCACTGGCAGAGGTCATAGTTCAAGCCCAGGTCCCTGAGCTTGGCTATGAGTATGGAGGGGACTATGGTATTGAATGCCGAGCTGTAGTCGATGAATAGCATTCTCACATAGTTCCCCTGCCTCTTGTCCAGGTGTGATGCTGCTGTGTGCAGCACATGGGCTATGGCGTCCTCCGTGGACCTGTTGGGGCGGTATGCAAATTGCAGGGGGTCCATGTTGATGGGGAGGGAGGAGCAGATGTAGCCCTTTACTAGCTTCTCAAAGCACTTCATGGCTATGGAGGTGAGAGCTACAGGGCGGTAGTCGTTGAGGCAAGCAGGCTTGGATTTTTTGGGTACAGGGATAATAGTGGACTTCTTCAGGCAGGTGGGGATGACAGCCTGTTCTAAGGACAGGTTAAATATGTCAGTGAATACTGGGGCCAGTTGGTCGGCACAGACTTTTAGGACGCGGCCGGGGATGCCGTCCGGACCTGCTGCCTTCCTGATATTCACTTTTTTAAAGGTCCGCCTCACCTCATGCTCTGTTACCCTGAACACTGCGCCTCCATCAGCAGCCGACCCCCCCCCCCCATTGCCGTGGCTTGTGAGCTGGTGTTGTTATTACCAGCATCAAACCTTGCATAGAAGGTATTGAGGTCATTTGCTAAGGAGATGTCACTGTTCAGTTTGAGGGAGGCGCCTTTGTAGTCTGTCATCGTTTTGAGCCCCTGCCACATAGCTCTAGAGTCAGCTTGTTCAAACTGGAGTTCAATTTTATCCCTGTAGCGCCGTTTGGCCTCTGACACTGTCCTCCTTACGTTGTATCGCGCCACCTTGTGGTCATTCATGTTGCCTGCCACTAGGCCGTCGTTGTATGCTTTGGTGCGCTCTCTCAGAGCTTCACGGACGGATTTGTCTACCCAGGGTTTTTGATTTGGGTAAACTATCATTTTGGTAGTGGGGATTGTTTCTTCCACCACAGTACAAACATAGTCCAGCACTGTCTCCGTGTAGACATTAATGTTATCTGTGTCGCGGAACACATTCCAGTCTGTGCAGTCAAACGCAGACTGGAGCGTCTCCTCTGACGTCAAATCCCATTTCTGCACCTCTCGCGAGACTACAGGAGTACTTTTGATTCTCTGTTTGTACATAGGTGAAAGAAAGATGGACGCGTGATCTGATTTACCAAAGCCACTATCAGAATGAGCCTTGTAGCCACCTTTAAATTGCGTGTAACAGTGATCTAGGATGTTACCGCCTCTGGTGTTGCAAGTCACATGCTGATAGAAGTCAGGTAATACCTTTCTCAGATTGGCGCTATTGAAATCACCCAGCACTAAAATGGCGGCGTTAACGTTCGCCGCTTGTATTCTATTTACCTCGTCGTGGAGTCTGGAGAGCGCGACGTTGTTACTGGCTTGCGGTGGAATATACACTACTACAAGGATGATCGCCGTTAACTCCCTCGGGAGGAAGAAAGGACGACACTTGATGGCTATATATTCCAGGTCTGGGCAGCAGTGGTTGGATAATTCCTTCACGTTAGTTGGATCGCTCCAATTGTTGTTAAACATGAAGGCAATACCTCCTCCACGTTGTTTACCGGACTCTGCTGTACGATCCTTGCGGTGGATAAATTCAATGGTAGAAGTAAAAAGAAAGTTGACAATATAAGTTGTAGATGCGCAACTGAGCTATGCCGAGACAGAAGAAAGACCGAAAGGCTAAAAAAAAGTCTACAACCGAGGACGCTAGCAAAGAAGCTAACGATAGCAGCAGCAGCCGGTCGGAATCAGAGGAAGAACAAGCTGAAACTACAGCGCCGACCACGACGGACATAATGACCGCTATTAATCGACTGAATCAAAATGTCGATTCAAGGTTTGAAAAGTTGGATGCATCACTTGCCGGTCTGAAACAGACAATGGATAATATTGATGAAAGGGTAGCCGCAAACGAGGATGCCTTGAATGAACATGAAAACCGAATCAAGATTCTGGAAGGCAAATGTGCCGTGTGGGAGGAGGAGGCCAAGACGCTCGGTGAGCGAGTGGACGACCTCGTCTCGCGCTACAGACGACAAAACATCCGGATCATAGGTGTAAAAGAGGGCACGGAAAAGGGCAATCCTACAGACTTTATTGCAAAACTTATAACAACATTGCTGGGAGATGAGAACTTCAACAACAAGCCTGTTAAAATCGACCGAGCATATCGGGTTAATATGAAGACGGCAACAGATGGCACTCCACGCCAAATTATAGCACGGATCCACCATGATTCAGTGAAGGAGCGCATTCTGAGGCTTGCAACACAAAAGTTCCCCTTACAACATGAGGGAACGCGCATCTACATTTTCCCGGACCTGGGACCGGCAGTATTGAAGCTACGGAAGCGATTCGACAATATCAGGACCAGATGCAAGACTGCGGAGGTGAGATGCGGATTCCGACACCCAGCGACGTTCGTGGTATCGGTTGGCACAGACAAGCGCACGTTCAACGACCCGAAGGACGCGGAGAAGTTCCTAGATGACAACAAAGTGCCGCGCTAACCCAACACGACGGTACAGACGACTGCTTCAATATGTGATCACTCACGAGTTTACAACGGCTCATTGCGCCCATCCTACCTACTTCTCATTTGCTTTTGTTGGACAGGTGGAGACGAATACATACACAGACTATCATGGTATGTTTACTAGCTCTTAAGGTATTTAGATTTAGAGGTGTTTTGTTCGCAGAGGGGACTGGAGGGAGGTAAAGAGGGCCCCGGAGGACAGCGTAGTGTTTTTCATGTTAGTTTGCGGCAGTACATATTATTTTTATTTTTATTTTTTATTTCTAATGGCGGAATGTATACAACACTTTGGGCGATTTTTTGATCATGGATAATATGTCATGTCAGTAAATAACAATGGGGATAGTACAAGGATTGTAAGCTGGAATGTAAGAGGTCTAAATCACCCAGTTAAAAGAGGTAAGGTAATGGCTCATCTAAAAAGCCTGAAAGCTGATGTTATATATCTTCAAGAGACACATATTAAGAATATAGCCAGGAACAAGTTACGCATGGGATGGGGATCACAAATATTTCAATCAAACTTCGGGGCCAGGGCCAGAGGGGTCGCTATTATTATCAAGAGGGGTGTGTCGTTTGATCATGAATGCACAATCGCGGATCCGAATGGTAGATTTGTAATTGTATCAGGGACACTTAATTGTGTTCCTGTAACATTGATAAACGTGTATGGTCCAAATTTTGATGATCCACTTTTTTTTGAGACAGTTCTGAATAGAATTCCTGACATCGGTAATACAAATATTATATTGGGTGGCGACTTCAATTGTGTAATTGACCCTGTGTTGGATAAAAAGTCATCAAAGGTATCCGTGAACAGCAAAGCCAGTGAGGTGTTAAAAAGTGCCATGCACAATCTAAACCTGGTTGACATATGGAGGCTACGCAATCCTACCAATAGAGACTACTCTTTTTTCTCTCCAGTGCATAAATCCTATTCTAGGATTGATTTCATGCTGTTAGACTCTAAACTGATATCCAATGTTGTGTCCACACAATACCATACTATCCTGATAAGTGATCATGCTCCCATGTCACTGGATGTTAGGTTCACTAGACATAGAAAGGAACGCACCTGGAGATTTGACAACACAATCTTAAAAGAGAAGAGTTTCTTAAAATACATGTCAGCTAGGCTACCTGACATTATAGACACAAATGATACAGGGGATGTGGATGACTCAACACTGTGGGAAGCTATCAAGGCAGTGCTTAGAGGCAGCATCATGTCATACGTGGCAGGTAGGAGAAAACAAATGTCAAAAAGACTAGTGGAGTTGGATGATTCTGTGTCTCAACTAGAACACCTGTACAGGGTCTCTGCGGATCCCGACATCCTGAATTCTATAGTATCTCAAAGAGATGAGTATAATACTATTTTATCTGCACAGGTCAATAAGCAATTGAATATGATAAAACAGATACAATTTGAAATAGGTGACAAACCTCAGAAACTGCTGGCACGTCAATTAAGACAGGCGCAAGCTTCCCGTGCAATACTAAAAATAAAACCAGACACAGGCACTGTTCTTACAGACCCTAAAGAGATAAATGCACGTTTTACGGAGTTCTATTCAAAATTGTATACATCAAATGGCAACCATGACATTGATGCTATTAAGGCATTTCTCTCTGAATTAAACCTACCTCAGCTTGATGGCAAGGCAGAAGCTGCATTGGAAAGGGACATCTCCATAGGAGAAATAGTAGAGGCAATTACAGAATTACCGAACAATAAAGCACCTGGCCCTGACGGCTTTACTGCAGAATTCTACAAGCACTACTCTAAGGAACTATCTCCGCTGCTGCTTCGCATGCTACCGTCCTGTCTCTCTTCTCTCCTTCCTTTCTAAAACACTTGAACGTGCTGTATCCAACCAACTTACTGCTTATCTCTTACAGAATGACCTCCTAGACCCTAATCAGTCAGGCTTCAGGACTGGTCACTCCACAGAGACAGCCCTCATTGCGGTCACAGAGGCACTTCACTTAGCAAAAGCGAAAGGCCTCTCCTCTGTCCTGATTCTCCTAGATCTATCTGCAGCCTTCGACACAGTCAACCACCAGATCCTCCTCGCGGCCCTCGCAGGAATGGGAGTGGCTGGCTCTGCGCTGACATGGTTGTCATCATACCTCAATGACCGCTCCTACCAAGTGTCATGGAGAGGGACCCTGTCGGCCACCCGCCCCCTGCGGACGGGTGTCCCCCAGGGCTCGGTTTTAGGACCCCTTCTCTTCTCCCTCTACACTAAATCACTGGGTAACATTATCACGTCTCATGGCTTCTCCTACCACTGTTATGCCGACGATACTCAACTCTTCCTCTCCTTCCCTCCCTCAGATATCCACGTCTCTGAGCGGATCTCGGCCTGTCTGTCCGACATCTCCGCCTGGATGACGACCAACCACCTCAAACTGAACCTAAGCAAAACAGAATTGCTCCACCTGCCGGCCAAATCCTCCCCCCTGACCGACCTTTCCATCACAGTCGAGAATGCAGCTGTGACCGCGTCCCCGACCGCCAAGAACCTTGGTGTTGTCCTCGACGACCAGTTGAACTTCTCTGCTCACATCGCAGCGACAACCAGAACCTGCAGATTCCTCCTGAGCAACGTCAGAAGGATACGCCCCTTCCTGACAAAAGAAGCCACCCAACTCCTCGTCCAATCAACAGTCATCTCCCGCCTCGACTACTGCAACGCACTGCTCGCTGGCCTCCCGGCCACTGCCACTAAGCCTCTTCAACTCATTCAGAACGCAGCGGCCCGCCTGATCTCAAACCTACCGAAGTCGGCCCATGTCACCCCACTTCTTAGGGACCTGCACTGGCTCCCCATTGCTGCACGAATCCGCTTCAAGGCCCTCGACCTAGCATACCGTGCGGCAAAGGGAACTGCTCCCGCCTACCTCCGGTCAATGGTCTCTAACTACACACCCTCAAGACCCCTACGCTCTGCATCTTCTGGCCGCCTCAGACCTACTCCTATCCAAGCTCCGGGAGGGTCATCAAAGAGAAGTCGCCTATTCTCAGTCCTTGCCCCACAATGGTGGAATGAACTACCCACCCCAGTTAGGACAGCCGAAACGTCCAATCTTTCGCCGTCGACTAAAGACGCACTTCTTCAACCATTATCTGAATTAAAAAAAAAAAAAAAAAAAAATCTAACCCTAACTAACCATACTGTCATGCACTTGTCCTAATAAACTAACCTACACTGTAGCACTCAACACTTTGATGAACATTGTTACTCAGCTGATAGAGTTGTGCTCTTCCTGATGGCTTGTCGTACAGAACTTGTAAGTCGCTTTGGATAAAAGCGTCAGCTAAATGACTAAATGTAAATGTAAATGTAAATGCATGTTTAAACATGCCGCATCGGATGGTAGACTACCTCAAACGCTGTATAATGCAAATATTTCATTAATTTTAAAAAAGGACAGAGATGAGTTAGAACCATCATCTTACAGACCTGTGTCACTGATTCAAATTGAAACAAAGCTGCTTAGCAAGATTCTGGCCAAGCGGCTAAAAGCTCACATTCAGAAGATAGTGCACCCGGATCAAACGGGCTTTATTCCTAATAGACATATTTATTACAATTTAAGACGGTTATTCAATATACTTTATACGAAACACAATACAGAGACAGTGGTGATTTCAGTGGATGTTCAGAAGGCCTTCGATCAGGTCGAGTGGCCATATATGTATGTGACCCTAGAGGCATTTGGTTTCGGGAAGGTATTTATTGACTGGATACGGATTTTGTATGCTCATCCCACAGCAAGTGTAGTTACTAACCAGGATATTTCCTCTCAGTTTCCACTATACCGTGGGACAAGGCAAGGAGATCCATGCTCTCCTTATCTTTTTGATTTAGTCATAGAAACACTAGCTACAAAAATTCGACAACATCCTAGAATATCACCTGTCTCCATAAAAGGGCAAAAGCATCATTTATCAATGTATGCAGATGACATTTTGTTATACGTATCTAACCCACAGGAGTCCCTTCCTCCAATTATGGAAGTGTTTAATTATTTTGGCTCTCTTTCAGGTTTTCAAATTAATTGGGATAAAAGTGAATTAATGCCAATACAAATAAATAAGGATAGCTCCTCATTGAACTCTATCCCCTTTAAGATTACCAAAGATAGATTTACTTACCTAGGAGTGACCGTTACTAAAAAACCTGAACTCTTACTGGAAGAGAATTGGAAAGTAAAAATAAAACAGTTGAAACAGAATATAGATTTTTGGAAGACCCTCCCACTGTCACTGGTTGGGAGAGTAAACGCTATTAAAATGGTGGTTCTTCCGAGATTTACATACATATTTCAGTCAATTCCAGTATTCATACCACAGCGGTATTTCAAAAAGTTAGACTCGATTATAATCCCCTTTATTTGGCAGAATAAAGCTGCACGTATTAGCAAAAAACACTTATGTAAAACAAAAAATGAGGGTGGCTTTGGTCTTCCAGACTTCAAATGTTACTACTGGTCTGCACAATTAAACAATATGGCTTTCTGGAGAAGTGCTAACCTTACGGAGGGCATGGAGGAGGTCACTCCTGCATGGCTCTCAATAGAGCGAGCAGCCTGTCAGGGAACCTCTCTCCTAGCCCTTTTGAATAGCCCTGTCAAGATAAACAAGTCATTATATGAAGGGAATTTTATAGTACATAGCTCCTTGAAGGTATGGAAACAGATTAAAACATACTTGAAAGCTCCAAATATGTATACAGACACTCCAATCTGTAATAACCATGCCTTTAAGCCATCCACTATGGACCAAGGGTTTGCTCAGTGGAAGGTGAAGGGTATAGGGAGCTTGAAAGACTTGTACCAAGAGGGCCAGTTCCTATCATTCGAGCAACTGAAGGTCAAATACGATTTACCGTCAACACATTTTTTCCGCTATCTACAGATGCGGAACTTCGTAAGGACTCATGTAGATACATGGTCAGACATTCCTCAGCATCAAGCACTGGAAAATATAATTAATGTTAGACCAGGTAGTAAAGGGGCGGTGACAATAATATACCAGACACTTTTCAATCAGGTAATAGTTAGCACAGAAAGATATAGGACTGAGTGGGAGTCAGAACTGGGGATACCCCTCAATGAGGAATTCTGGGAAACTCTTACAAATGTCTTACAAATATTCACCGGTGCTCTGTAAATGTTAGAATCAACTTGATTCAATTTAAAGTGATACACAGGTTGCACTACTCAAAGGTGAAAGTGAATAAGATGTATCCTAGCGTATCACCACTGTGTAACAAATGAAAAATCAAGATGGTACCCTTACACATGAAAATGAAACAGACCATTTTAAAATGATGCAATAATGCAGTTCTGAGAATAGACGAGACAGAGGCGTCAATACAGGATATAAAGACAGACCTTGGGTGTTTTGAAAGGCGCCTCCAAATAAAATGTATTATTATTATTATTATTATCTGTCGCTGCCTGTACGTTACTGCAAGCTTGGGCGTGGTTTAAGGTACCCCACAATCACTCATCCTTCTGTCCAGGGGTTCTGACCGTAGTTTAAGGTACCCCACAATCTAATCCTTCTGTCAAGGGCCGTGGTTTAAGGCAGGGGTTCCCAAAGTCGGGGTCGCAACCCACAGGAGGGTCGCGAGCCGCCGCAGGGGGGGGGGGGGGTCGCCAGATGATATTTTCTTTAAAAAAAAAATAAAAATAAAAAATTGTGCAGTCAGGCCACTGAACTTAGAAGCAGGCCAGGACAGTGTTTCTCGTCTATTCATCAACTCTGGTCTTGTCCCAACTTACACACGTGCTGGTCTGATATATTTGACTTTTATTCAAAAGTTTTTAATAAACAGTGGGAACCCTGCCCCTTAGTGGCCATTTTGGGATATAGTGACGATGTCACTAAGTACTCTGAAAATGAAAAAAGGCTGATATATCTAGGTGCTGTGTTGGCTAAAAAGCTCATCTTGAGACTCTGGAAGTCGGATGCAGCACCTTCATTTGAAATGTGGATGAGAGAGCTGGTGAGACCCTCTACTTAGAGAGGCTTAGATTTAAAAAATACAGGACGGAGAAAGGTGTTTGATACGACATGGGGACCGGTGTTGGATTACTTAAAGGGTCTGAGGGAGGATGAAGAGGATATATAAGTTCAAAATGTTACTCGTATTACAGCAATGTCTGAAGGTATAATCTCTGTGGTGTCTTGGCTTTTGGCCTTTTTCTAATGATATATAAAATGAAATATAAGTTCAAAAGGTCACTCATACTACAGTAATGTCTGAACTGAAGGTATAGTCGCTGTTGTGTCTTGGCTTTTGGCCTTTTTCTAATGCTCTGTTTTTTATTTTTTTATTTTTTTTGTCTCTTTTTTCTTTTATTTCCCAGCAAAAATCTAGCTTATTTAACTATCCTGTTTATATGTATGTATGGACCCGCCAAAAGAAAGAGAATGTTTATTCTTACTTTGAATATTTTTTGTTATATGCCGCTGGACAATTGTTTTTGAACAAGGAAAAAATAAGATTGCATGTGTGCATCAATATGGAATGTAACTAAAGGAATGTGCAATAAAAATACTTATAAAAAAAAGAGAGAGAGAGAGAGAGAGAGAGAGAGAGAGAGAGAGAGAGAGAGAGAGAGAGAGAGAGAGAGAGAGAGAGAGTTCTCCAACTTGTGTGAGTTGCAGTGATCTCCTGGTTGTTCCCCACCTAGGTTATCTAACTATTGCGCTGCTGCAACTAGAAACACTGTCCTGGCCTGCTTCTAAGTTCAGTGGCCTAACTGCACAATTTTTTTTTTTTTTTTTTTAAATAAAATATCATCTGGCGACCCCCCCCCCCCCCCCCTGCGGCGGCTCGCGACCCTCCTGTGGGTCGCGACCCCGACTTTGGGAACCCCTGCCTTAAACCACGGCCCTTGACAGAAGGATTAGATTGTGGGGTACCTTAAACTACGGTCAGAACCCCTGGACAGAAGGATGAGTGATTGTGGGGTACCTTAAACCACGCCCAAGCTTGCAGTAACGTACAGGCAGCGACAGATAATAATAATACATTTTATTTGGAGGCGCCTTTCAAAACACCCAAGGTCTGTCTTTATATCCTGTATTGACGCCTCTGTCTCGTCTATTCTCAGAACTGCATTATTGCATCATTTTAAAATGGTCTGTTTTATGTGTGAGGATCAAGCCGAGAACAGGGAGGCCTGTTGGGATGTGAATGAATGAATGATTTTATTTCGGTCCTCTTTTACAAAGCAATGTACAGTAGTAGAACATTTATAAAAGAAAGAAAATTACCGAAAAGGTGTAGGCTGAAGCCGAGGCTTATAATTGCCTACCCTTTTTACATTATTTTTAAAAATAAAATAAAACACTTCAGTACATAATTTTGGAAAAACAAAAAGGTTACAAAAGTTTCATAGTTTTATATACAAAACGTATACACATTTATTTATTATTTATTAATTAATTTATTTGCTCATCTTGGGTTGTCTTTTTTTTGCTGTTGTGAAGCACTTTGAGCTGCATTTATTGTATGAAAGGAGCTATGTTCCTCCCACCTCTTGCAGAGACAAGTCGCATTTCTTTCCTCTCTCCCTAGGCCTTCAAGGCCGTTCCTACCGCCGCCTCTACTGCTCCATGGAGCCCGACGCTGCTATGCCCTGCTTCGTGCCGGTGGCCGGACTATACTCAAATCAACTCTAAATGGATCTAATCAGTGGATTGCATATTTTCTTCAAGAAGCAGAATAAGGCTAACCCTCTCTGCCTATTGGGACATCATAATCGGGCTACCAACTTGAAGACGTGGTCATTTTTGGATTATCGAAGCTTTTGGACTGCAATAAGAAGATTTTGGATCTGTTTACCGTGCACAGGATCTACCAAAATGAACTGATAAGACACTTGGACACTTGGACTAATAATGCATTCAGTCATTTGGATGGAGTTGTTAAAACTCACTCCACTCAAATCAATAGAGTTATATTTCACTCTATTCAAAT
The DNA here is from genome assembly GCF_963971535.1 of Notolepis coatsorum. NCBI lineage: Eukaryota > Metazoa > Chordata > Actinopteri > Aulopiformes > Paralepididae > Notolepis > Notolepis coatsorum. The sequence goes on along the minus strand of NC_140169.1, from coordinate 41,677,258 downwards.
CAAATTTAAAGTGACGTGGCTGGGATAAATTGTGCCAGTCAGCCAAAACAAATTCCTGGACCAAGGTCGAACCAGAGAGCTATGGAGTCGAAGGCCCTCTGGGAGATAAGAGTGGCGAGCGGCTTCCCCTACCCGCAATCCCTACCTCCCCCACCCAGGACTTGGCTTGTGCACTCCCCCCCCACCTCCCCCCCCCCCCCCTTCCTCTGCATTGGCGCTGCACTGTCGGCTGCCTCGTGTGAGGGATCACTCCCCCCCTCCCCTACAGCCCTGTAACAACCCCAACCCACTCCCCCCTCCTTCCGTAAATGGCGCTGCCTATGACGGCTGCCAGTCTGTTTGCGGTGGTGAATATGCATATGTTTGTCTCAAGGCTCTGTACCATTATTACTATCTAAAATGTAATCATTGTGGAATATTACTGTAATGAGCTGTATGTGTATGATCCAAGCGTCCTATGATCCTCATAGGAGCATAACAGAAAAAAGCATTCCATGTGAAGGTATTCTGTATCTTTGCATGTCAACTAATAAAAAAACTTGAACTTGAACTATACAAAAAGTTTAATCATTATAATTTTTTATTATATATATAAACTTTGTTTACCTCTTAACACTTTCCGGGGCCCATCTATTCAGTGCCACGCTGTAAACGATAAGAGTCCTTCACCTTGTTTGTAGAGCTATAACTATATTCTCAGGGATTAAAGCAAAAAGAAAATCTCCCGACTGCTTTTTTTCAGGCCAAGTCATATTCTTATTCTTATCCCACTGTATTTATTTTTTTATTTTTTTTATAGCGTTAGCGTTTCAACACATTGGGTGCCAAAACGAGAAATCTCGTTGTTTGCCGCCATGCGTTGGTTGCCAATGACAAGTTTTCTCGTTATTTAATCGTTATTTCTTTTATTAGCGATATCCATACATTTTTCATCCATCCAGCCTCACGTTATCATTGGAAATGGCTCTGACCTCGAAAAGGGCAAATACCGCCCCCTATCGTCTCCCGGATGGTATTGCACCCATTGGAATGGAGTCGATGGGAATGCATCAGAAAAAAACTGGAAGAAGCGTTGATTATGTGTTTCGAGGTATAACGTTTAACGTTGGTAAACGCGATCGATATTTGGAATGGCGATCAGGAATTGGATTCATCTTTTTGCAGAACATCTGATCTGAGGTAAGGACTTTATTTGACCAGTATTGGGTTAATCAGATTTTTTTTTCACAGCGTTCACGTGTCTCCTGTGTGTGTACAGTGTGTGCGTAACGTTAGCGCCAGGCACGGCATAGATAATCGATCAGCCCGCTTCTCTAGCGTGCATAAGTACACATATACTATCGATAATCTAGCGTTTATTTGAAAACGATTCATAAATCAGCCGGAAAATGACAACGTGTTGTGTGTATTCCAGTAAATGGCTATTACTACAGAATCTTTTTTTATTTCTAGAAATTTCCAAAACTACGTATTCAAAACGGTATAAAACGGAAATGTACTGATGAAAAAACAATCCGTTTCGTACATGTTGACTGCAAGCAAGTCAGTTGATAAGCGACGGGTGTATTAGAACCATAGCCATAATTTAAGATATAGTTTAAGCGTTCGCAAATGTGCTCGTCCTCTCATTGATTAGAGTGGTGGCAACCAAGCGATAATTCCGTCATTCATCGTTGGCAACCAATGTGTTAAGGGAGCCTACTTGTAGAGCCTACTGTCCTGACTGTGACTATAGACCCTACTGTTGTGGTTGTTGTGCCAGGCAGGGAGGCTGTGTGCTGGAGAGCGTGAATGCAAGTCTTGTGGCTAGCTTCTGATTGATGGCGAGCTAGCACCCTTTTCCCATTACTGCCACACTGTAATTTCCTGTGGCATACGTTGCAAAAACACACACCTGGCTTCTTTAGTTTTTTTGCACCATGAACTAAAAGGCTTGTTATCATATAAACAAGGGACTAAACACGTTTCGCAATTATGCCACAACAATGTGGAACGCCCTACCCACAGCGGTAATTTTTTTTGAATCCTATTCCCTACCCACATTCAAAACCGCTCTCAAAGAGCACCTACGGGAGGCTGCAATTCGAAACTGGCCACCGTAAATGTCCAAATGTAACAGTACTATATACCTGTATCTGTATGTCATGTATGTCCCTGTCATAAATGTCATGTATGTTGTGTATTAGGGGTGGGGGGGAAATCAATACATAGTAGTATCGCGATACTGTATCGATACAGGGACTCCCAAGTATCGATATTTAAATATTTATAAAAAAGAAAAAATATATTTTTGTAATATTTAAAAAAAAAATTATAAGGAAGTTGCATTGTTCATTTCAATACCTGTAATAGTACAGTAGTCCACACACACATGTGCATTCAGTTAAGTTGGAATATGACTGTAATACAAACAGTTCAGTTTGTCAGGTACATGCAACACAGATTACAGTGTTTACTGTCTGCTTGAGAAAATACCATGTTCTGCAATAAAAAATTATTGAAGTGAGATGAACAGACTGAACTTTATTTTATTAGATAAAACATGTTGACAGTTTTACTTTGCAGTTGAAAAAAGCTAATAAATCGCAATATATCGCAATATTAATATCCCAATACTCAGCATATCGCAATATATTTAATATCGCAATACTATCGTATCGTGAGGCCTCTGGTGATTCCCACCCCTATTGTGTATGTCATAAATGTCACTATGAATTGAAAATGGGGGACCCTGATGTATACAAGACAAACATCTTTCTCTGGTTTGCATCCCCTTAACAATTGTGTGTATTGAGCCGTACTGTATTGTACCCATTCTGCAATCTGTTAGATAAAGTTTTTCATTAATTCATTCAAGTTTCCACGCTCATATGGGCTCCGATGAGTATCATAGGTAGATCAACGTGTGAGAAATAAGTTTTGTTTGGGTTTTGTCCGCTAAAGTAGGCCTAATGCAGGATTTGTGCACATGTGTTTTCTGACATAGCCTAATGATGTGAATGTGTTTCTGCTACTGGATATACCAGATCCAGAGAGATACACCTGTGTGATGTTGCTACAGAGTTAAGCTAATAAAGGATACTCACAACCACAGCAGAGGACTCACGTATTTGTACTGTGAAGTAACACGACAATGACAAATGTGTTGTTTCTGTTTTTCTTTTTGACATAGTTGCGGCACACGGAACAAGTTAACAACTGACCACTACAGCCCCCAGTAGCCTAGCCAGTCTCTTGAAACACCGCTATCTTCAAACTTCCACTCCTCTCGAAACTTTATTTTGTTAGGTGGTCCCGCTAATCCTTTTCGTCTGAGAAAACCGTGGTGGGTTTTCTTTTTAGCAGCCGGCTTACTCCTTCCATTTAACGCTATTAAGCTAACGTTAGCTAATCGGTATAACAGGCGTGCGTAACGTTACAGTGCAAGTAGGTGGTGGATGTGACGTCGGTAAACAAGGAGAGATTGGGGCTGCTAAAAAGGCGACTGTCGTAAGACCAAAACACATGCAGTTTTAATTATTTTACATGACTATTTTGTTACCCGCCATGTGGCGGACAGACCTCTCATTGTCACTCGCCAAACCTAAAACCTGCCTGCCATTGGCGCTGGGCGGGTGCTTATGTTGTTCCCAGTCCACAAATCATATTATACCAGGTAGCCAATTGACGGAAAATCCGTCACGACTCCGAATCAAATTGACAGAAATCCGTCTCATGACGGAGCGCTTTAATCCCTGTATTCTATATTATAGCTCAGGATACAATACTATGGTCATTTGACACTGAGTTTCTTCCGGTCAAGATACAAAAAATAAATAATTTCTCCATCCATACGTTCCGGTTTTATAAGTATGGTTTTAGAGCGGTCTAGGGTAATTCCTGGGAGGCTGGTAATAGCATGCAACGTGTATTATACTAAATGCATTGGCATTTCGTCCCTACACACGCTACAATTAAAAGATCAAATGCATATGATAGGTATTATGTTCCATCATGAATGCATGAAAGGGTGGGGGGTCGTTTTTTGATGCTCTGATCGCCACCAATGGCATATGTTGTGGAGTAACGTTACAGTACCACTTTCGGATCGCAATGAAGGCATGCTCGGATCAACGCAAGATTGATATCATATAGCCCTTACCTTGACTATGATGTGCCCCAAAAAGAATATTCCAATTATCTGATCGCCATTCCAAGTAATTATGTCCATCGTGTCGCCAACATAATCCATCACAAAACACGGATCGGGAGTACTTGATTCTTCTCAATCCGATCCGCTTCACTTGCCCAACAAAGAAAAGTCCGCCCGGACCCATATAAATCGACGCACAATGTTTCAAAGGGTGCTCGTTACCACCGCCTGGTAGGATGCAGCCGGTACTGCACCTTCAGAGTCCCAGTATGTCTCTGCCTATTGGGACATCATAATCGGGCTACCAACTTGAAGACGTGGTCATTTTTGGATTATCGAAGCTTTTGGACTGCAATAAGAAGATTTTGGATCTGTTTACCGTGCACAGGATCTACCAAAATGAACTGATAAGACACTTGGACACTTGGACTAATAATGCATTCAGTCATTTGGATGGAGTTGTTAAAACTCACTCCACTCAAATCAATAGAGTTATATTTCACTCTATTCAAATCAAATTTAAAGTGACGTGGCTGGGATAAATTGTGCCAGTCAGCCAAAACAAATTCCTGGACCAAGGTCGAACCAGAGAGCTATGGAGTCGAAGGCCCTCTGGGAGATAAGAGTGGCGAGCGGCTTCCCCTACCCGCAATCCCTACCTCCCCCACCCAGGACTTGGCTTGTGCACTCCCCCCCCACCTCCCCCCCCCCCCCTTCCTCTGCATTGGCGCTGCACTGTCGGCTGCCTCGTGTGAGGGATCACTCCCCCCCTCCCCTACAGCCCTGTAACAACCCCAACCCACTCCCCCCTCCTTCCGTAAATGGCGCTGCCTATGACGGCTGCCAGTCTGTTTGCGGTGGTGAATATGCATATGTTTGTCTCAAGGCTCTGTACCATTATTACTATCTAAAATGTAATAATTGTGGAATATTACTGTAATGAGCTGTATGTGTATGATCCAAGCGTCCTATGATCCTCATAGGAGCATAACAGAAAAAAGCATTCCATGTGAAGGTATTCTGTATCTTTGCATGTCAACTAATAAAAAAACTTGAACTTGAACTATACAAAAAGTTTAATCATTATAATTTTTTATTATATATATAAACTTTGTTTACCTCTTAACACTTTCCGGGGCCCATCTATTCAGTGCCACGCTGTAAACGATAAGAGTCCTTCACCTTGTTTGTAGAGCTATAACTATATTCTCAGGGATTAAAGCAAAAAGAAAATCTCCCGACTGCTTTTTTTCAGGCCAAGTCATATTCTTATTCTTATCCCACTGTATTTATTTTTTTATTTTTTTTATAGCGTTAGCGTTTCAACACATTGGGTGCCAAAACGAGAAATCTCGTTGTTTGCCGCCATGCGTTGGTTGCCAATGACAAGTTTTCTCGTTATTTAATCGTTATTTCTTTTATTAGCGATATCCATACATTTTTCATCCATCCAGCCTCACGTTATCATTGGAAATGGCTCTGACCTCGAAAAGGGCAAATACCGCCCCCTATCGTCTCCCGGATGGTATTGCACCCATTGGAATGGAGTCGATGGGAATGCATCAGAAAAAAACTGGAAGAAGCGTTGATTATGTGTTTCGAGGTATAACGTTTAACGTTGGTAAACGCGATCGATATTTGGAATGGCGATCAGGAATTGGATTCATCTTTTTGCAGAACATCTGATCTGAGGTAAGGACTTTATTTGACCAGTATTGGGTTAATCAGATTTTTTTTTCACAGCGTTCACGTGTCTCCTGTGTGTGTACAGTGTGTGCGTAACGTTAGCGCCAGGCACGGCATAGATAATCGATCAGCCCGCTTCTCTAGCGTGCATAAGTACACATATACTATCGATAATCTAGCGTTTATTTGAAAACGATTCATAAATCAGCCGGAAAATGACAACGTGTTGTGTGTATTCCAGTAAATGGCTATTACTACAGAATCTTTTTTTATTTCTAGAAATTTCCAAAACTACGTATTCAAAACGGTATAAAACGGAAATGTACTGATGAAAAAACAATCCGTTTCGTACATGTTGACTGCAAGCAAGTCAGTTGATAAGCGACGGGTGTATTAGAACCATAGCCATAATTTAAGATATAGTTTAAGCGTTCGCAAATGTGCTCGTCCTCTCATTGATTAGAGTGGTGGCAACCAAGCGATAATTCCGTCATTCATCGTTGGCAACCAATGTGTTAAGGGAGCCTACTTGTAGAGCCTACTGTCCTGACTGTGACTATAGACCCTACTGTTGTGGTTGTTGTGCCAGGCAGGGAGGCTGTGTGCTGGAGAGCGTGAATGCAAGTCTTGTGGCTAGCTTCTGATTGATGGCGAGCTAGCACCCTTTTCCCATTACTGCCACACTGTAATTTCCTGTGGCATACGTTGCAAAAACACACACCTGGCTTCTTTAGTTTTTTTGCACCATGAACTAAAAGGCTTGTTATCATATAAACAAGGGACTAAACACGTTTCGCAATTATGCCACAACAATGTGGAACGCCCTACCCACAGCGGTAATTTTTTTTGAATCCTATTCCCTACCCACATTCAAAACCGCTCTCAAAGAGCACCTACGGGAGGCTGCAATTCGAAACTGGCCACCGTAAATGTCCAAATGTAACAGTACTATATACCTGTATCTGTATGTCATGTATGTCCCTGTCATAAATGTCATGTATGTTGTGTATTAGGGGTGGGGGGGAAATCAATACATAGTAGTATCGCGATACTGTATCGATACAGGGACTCCCAAGTATCGATATTTAAATATTTATAAAAAAGAAAAAATATATTTTTGTAATATTTAAAAAAAAAATTATAAGGAAGTTGCATTGTTCATTTCAATACCTGTAATAGTACAGTAGTCCACACACACATGTGCATTCAGTTAAGTTGGAATATGACTGTAATACAAACAGTTCAGTTTGTCAGGTACATGCAACACAGATTACAGTGTTTACTGTCTGCTTGAGAAAATACCATGTTCTGCAATAAAAAATTATTGAAGTGAGATGAACAGACTGAACTTTATTTTATTAGATAAAACATGTTGACAGTTTTACTTTGCAGTTGAAAAAAGCTAATAAATCGCAATATATCGCAATATTAATATCCCAATACTCAGCATATCGCAATATATTTAATATCGCAATACTATCGTATCGTGAGGCCTCTGGTGATTCCCACCCCTATTGTGTATGTCATAAATGTCACTATGAATTGAAAATGGGGGACCCTGATGTATACAAGACAAACATCTTTCTCTGGTTTGCATCCCCTTAACAATTGTGTGTATTGAGCCGTACTGTATTGTACCCATTCTGCAATCTGTTAGATAAAGTTTTTCATTAATTCATTCAAGTTTCCACGCTCATATGGGCTCCGATGAGTATCATAGGTAGATCAACGTGTGAGAAATAAGTTTTGTTTGGGTTTTGTCCGCTAAAGTAGGCCTAATGCAGGATTTGTGCACATGTGTTTTCTGACATAGCCTAATGATGTGAATGTGTTTCTGCTACTGGATATACCAGATCCAGAGAGATACACCTGTGTGATGTTGCTACAGAGTTAAGCTAATAAAGGATACTCACAACCACAGCAGAGGACTCACGTATTTGTACTGTGAAGTAACACGACAATGACAAATGTGTTGTTTCTGTTTTTCTTTTTGACATAGTTGCGGCACACGGAACAAGTTAACAACTGACCACTACAGCCCCCAGTAGCCTAGCCAGTCTCTTGAAACACCGCTATCTTCAAACTTCCACTCCTCTCGAAACTTTATTTTGTTAGGTGGTCCCGCTAATCCTTTTCGTCTGAGAAAACCGTGGTGGGTTTTCTTTTTAGCAGCCGGCTTACTCCTTCCATTTAACGCTATTAAGCTAACGTTAGCTAATCGGTATAACAGGCGTGCGTAACGTTACAGTGCAAGTAGGTGGTGGATGTGACGTCGGTAAACAAGGAGAGATTGGGGCTGCTAAAAAGGCGACTGTCGTAAGACCAAAACACATGCAGTTTTAATTATTTTACATGACTATTTTGTTACCCGCCATGTGGCGGACAGACCTCTCATTGTCACTCGCCAAACCTAAAACCTGCCTGCCATTGGCGCTGGGCGGGTGCTTATGTTGTTCCCAGTCCACAAATCATATTATACCAGGTAGCCAATTGACGGAAAATCCGTCACGACTCCGAATCAAATTGACAGAAATCCGTCTCATGACGGAGCGCTTTAATCCCTGTATTCTATATTATAGCTCAGGATACAATACTATGGTCATTTGACACTGAGTTTCTTCCGGTCAAGATACAAAAAATAAATAATTTCTCCATCCATACGTTCCGGTTTTATAAGTATGGTTTTAGAGCGGTCTAGGGTAATTCCTGGGAGGCTGGTAATAGCATGCAACGTGTATTATACTAAATGCATTGGCATTTCGTCCCTACACACGCTACAATTAAAAGATCAAATGCATATGATAGGTATTATGTTCCATCATGAATGCATGAAAGGGTGGGGGGTCGTTTTTTGATGCTCTGATCGCCACCAATGGCATATGTTGTGGAGTAACGTTACAGTACCACTTTCGGATCGCAATGAAGGCATGCTCGGATCAACGCAAGATTGATATCATATAGCCCTTACCTTGACTATGATGTGCCCCAAAAAGAATATTCCAATTATCTGATCGCCATTCCAAGTAATTATGTCCATCGTGTCGCCAACATAATCCATCACAAAACACGGATCGGGAGTACTTGATTCTTCTCAATCCGATCCGCTTCACTTGCCCAACAAAGAAAAGTCCGCCCGGACCCATATAAATCGACGCACAATGTTTCAAAGGGTGCTCGTTACCACCGCCTGGTAGGATGCAGCCGGTACTGCACCTTCAGAGTCCCAGTATGTCTTTTACAGGCAACATACAGCTCCCTGATATTGAATAAGGTAATAAAATAGATTTCTTTTTTAAACGACCCAGAAACGCGTCGGGGCTCAGAAACGTGTTAACACGTGAATGGCAGTGAATTGGCCATTTTAGTTTTCGTTTTTGAGGACTGCATACTTTTTTTGCAAACCAAAATACTATACTTTATACTTATACCACATGCATGAGCTTGGTCTCTTTTGAAAGATGACATTCTGAAGTTTCTGATACAATAAGGAAAACTCACCTTTAGTGGTAATGAAATAGAGTAACAAGTTACTCAAGTTTTTCTGTAGTAGTTTGTAGTCCAGAAGTAGTATTTCCCCAGAAATTCGTATGGCTTAATAAACTCCCGAGATCCATAGCCTGAAGTCTTATGTAGTACATGTCCAAATTTCATAAAGATCTGTTCAGAAATGAGTGATTAGGAGTGATTTGGTAAACTGTACAAAAGAAAGGCTCTGTTTTCTCATAGACTTCAATTCATTCAGCGGTTTTTCTCTTCCTGTTTTCGCTCGTAACTTTTCACCTAGATCCCCGATTCGTACATCCCCAGCTGGGGTATCATTGGAAAGCCACACTCATTGGCTACAACCCTGTCAAAGTTTTTCGAGATTGCCAAATGATTGACAGAACTAGAGCCCCAAAAGTCGGCATGTAACTCGAGAACCGCTGAACGGATTTTGTCACCTGAAAGGGCTATCGACAGGCAACAAATGGGGCTTTAATTCGATATATATATTGTATTATAAAAAATTTGCACAACTGAGCCACTAGTGGTCGCCAAAGTGCCGGTGGGCAAATCGTCCTAAGGAGTTGCAAGGTAATAAAAAAAATGATTATAATATTATGGTGATAGATCTGAATTATTTATTAGAAACCTACACAAGAATTCTAACAAAGGATGCGCTCCTTGGGGGGGGGGGGGGGAGAGACAGAGAGATAGACAGATAGATAGATAGACAGATATACAGATAGACAGGACAGACAGAGAATCCTTTGACCAGGAGATTGATTTAAGCTAGGTTCATCATCAATGTCAGCGTGACCAGAAGATCAATTTAAGCTTGGTTTATCACCAATGTTAGTGTGACCAGGAGATAGATTTATCACCAATGTTAGTGCGACCAGGAGATAGATTTATCACCAATGTTAGTGCGACCAAGAGATAGATTTATCACCAATGTTAGTGCAACCAGGAGATAGATTTATCACCAATGTTAGTGCAACCAGGAGAGATTTATCACCAATGTTAGTGCGACCAAGAGATAGATTTATCACCAATGTTAGTGCGACCAGGAGATAGATTTATCACCAATGTTAGTGCGACCAAGAGATAGATTGATCACCAATGTTAGTGCAACCAAGAGATAGATTTATCAACAATGTTAGTGCAACCAAGAGATAGATTTATCACCAATGTTAGTGCTACGAGGAGATAGATTTATCACCAATGTTAGTGCGACCAAGAGATAGATTTATCACCAATGTTAGTGCGACCAGGAGAGATTTATCACCAATGTTAGTGCGACCAGGAGAGATTTATCACCAATGTTAGTGCGACCAGGAGATAGATTGATCACCAATGTTAGTGCAACCAAGAGATAGATTGATCACCAATGTTAGTGCAACCAGGATAGATTTATCAACAATGTTAGTGCAACCAAGAGATAGATTTATCACCAATGTTAGTGCTACCAGGAGATAGATTTATCACCAATGTTAGTGCGACCAAGAGATAGATTTATCACCAATGTTAGTGCGACCAGGAGAGATTTATCACCAATGTTAGTGCGACCAGGAGATAGATTGATCACCAATGTTAGTGCAACCAAGAGATAGATTTATCAACAATGTTAGTGCAACCAAGAGATAGATTTATCACCAATGTTAGTGCTACCAGGAGATAGATTTATCACCAATGTTAGTGCGACCAAGAGATAGATTTATCACCAATGTTAGTGCGACCAGGAGAGATTTATCACCAATGTTAGTGCGACCAGGAGAGATTTATCACCAATGTTAGTGCAACCAAGAGATAGATTGATCACCAATGTTAGTGCAACCAGGATAGATTTATCACCAATGTTAGTGCAACCAGGATAGATTTATCACCAATGTTAGTGCGACCAGGAGATAGATTTATCACCAATGTTAGTGCTACCAGGAGATAGATTGATCACCAATGTTAGTGCGACCAGGAGATAGATTTATCACCAATGTTAGTGCGACCAGGAGATAGATTTATCACCAATGTCAGTGCTACCAGGAGATAGATTGATCACCAATGTTAGTGCGACCAGGAGATAAATTGATCACCAATGTTAGTGCGACCAGGAGATAGATTGATCACCAATACTGGTATGGTCCTTTAAGACCATTAAATACTTGAACTCCTTAGACTGGTATGTTTACTTGATCTTGATGATGTCCATCCCAGTGACTGTGAGGCTGACATGGTCTCCAGCCGCAGCCCAGTCCAGAGGCTCATCATGTAGGGTGATACCTAGAGAGACAGAGAGATATGAGTGTATATATATTTGATTTGATTTGTATTTGTCTCGAACATAGAAACATAAAACAAGTTTAAAAAACAAAAAAGGTAAATAGTCAAAGACTATTTCCATACAATAAGTGTTCAAGAAGGAACAGGGGGAAGTAAAACAACTTATCAAGCCCTGCCCCTTCCTTACAATATTTGACATTATAATTTAATAAAAATAATATAACAAATAATAAAAAATAAAATAAAAGTACAGTTTTTATATATCCAAATGAGAAATAATAATAGGGTCACATTACTGCTCAAGCTCCTCTCTCTTACTGTATATGTGTCCATAAGTGCTTGTTTATAGCTACCTTTAAATGTATTGATACTTTTGCTTAATTTTATACTCGCATCCAGACCATTCCAGAGTGATACCCCACAAACTGCAATGCACAAGAGTTGTACGTTTTAAGAATGTTGCTTGGTAATTTGTTTTTTATTGCCAGAAACATAATTTGTGCATTTGTATATAAAGAGAGAGAGGGAGAGGATAGGAGAGAGGGAGAGGGAGAGATAATCTGACTGCCACAAGATGGCACTGTTGTGTTACAATTTAAAGGGGAACTATCTTATAAATGGCCTTTTTCAGTGTTTAGCATTGTTTCCTAGCTATGTGGACTTATATTAATATGATCTATGTCTCTAATTCTCATATTGGCACATTCTTCCAATTCTCCTCTCACAATATTCACCCTCACTGAACTGAGTCATCTGAAAATGTGCTGATTTGTGATGTCAGAGAGACACCGCTGCATGATAATGTGGCCCCATGTGCTGAGACTCGTACCCACTCCACACAGTCAGCTCAAAACGGCTTAAGATCTTGAGGTAGAAAAATGCTGTTTTGAGGACTTGATTAGAAATACAAAACAATGAATTAAAAAAAAAAATTAATTACAGAGGTGTTCCATAAACTCACAGGAACTGTGTAAAAGTGCCCAAACAGTGAAAGAAATAGTAAAATAGTTCCCCTTTAAGATAACTACAGGCTCACCAGTTGCCTGCCAACCCTGATTCACTATCATCACATACACAGAGACATTCAGACAGACAAGAGAAAACACACCCTAATAGTAATGCCCTGGGGCATTGTATCAATATTACTCGTACATCATATATCTATGTCATAGTCTGTGTGTTGTTTTTATATATATATATATATATATCGTAAATTGTGATGCACAATTGTGTGTTCTCTAAATTAGTGTCAAGTCACTTTTCTCACAAGATTATTACTGGATTCTTCTTCGATAAGAGTTTTTGCCTTAACTTTGGATATCATGATAATGTATCAATAGCGCAAAAAAAGTCCTTCGTAATATCATGATACTTATTTTTGTTTATCACGTTGCCCACAGGTTCTGGGCAATATGTAAAAAAAATAAAGAAAGAAAGTACCTTTGACAGTGCAGGTCTCGTTGGGAGGCATGGCCAGTATTCTTTCTCCCGTCTGGATATAGCCAGCCTCGATCTTCCCCGTTACACAGAAGCCTGACCCCTGGTCTGGGATCAGATGATACAAGTTACCAGACAGTTTACCTCTTACACAGAAGCCTGACCCCTGGTCTGGGATCAGATGATACAAGTTACCAGACAGTTTACCTCTTACACAGAAGCCTGAACCCTGGTCTGGGATCAGATGATACAAGTTACCAGACAGTTTACCTCTTACACAGAAGCCTGAACCCTGGTCTGGGATCAGATGATACAAGTTACCAGACAGTTTACCTCTTACACAGAAGACTCCTATAGACTAATTAGGGTGCGAGAGGTGAGAGTAGCAGGAATGGACACAGGACAGAGAGTGACATTTCAGTTCAGAAAAAAATCTATTTGCCCATTCTGGTGACAACAGGATTTACATTTAGAAGAATGTACTCCGTGTACAATTGTATATTGTTTACACTGACTTTTTATTCTATTTTTACTTCTCCACTGTGTAATTCTGTGACCTGTACCTGTATGTCTTCTACTACCTGTACCTCCCCCCTCCCCCATGCTGCTATGATGCCTGAATTTCCCCAAGGGGATCAATAAAGGAATATCTTATCTTATCTTACTCTAGCTGGGGGATCTCAGTTGCAACAAGCATAGCAGCTGTGCCAATATTGCACATTATATACATATTATTGCACGCTATTATGTATTCATACCAGATCTATTGCATTGCTGAGAAGGAACGTGCATGTGTATATGTTCTTATACCAGATTCACTGCAAGGTTAACCCTTTCACTGCCACACTACAGAAGGTTAACCTTTCACTTTAACCGTCTGTAGTGTGGTAGTGAAAGGGTTAACAATCTGTAGTGTGGTAGTGACAGGGCTAACCGTCTGTAGTGTGGTAGTGAAAGAGTTAACCTTCTGTATTGACACAGTGAAAGGGTTAACCATTTGGTAGTGTGGTAGCGAAAGGGTTAAGTGGAGGCCCGTAGGTAAAGTATCTTAAGAGCACAGTGATATACAGGAGTATCACTGATACTGGGCACAGGCACCACCCGTCCTCCACCCATCCTCCACCCGTCCTCCACCCGTCCTCCACCCAGCCTCCACCCGTCCTCCACCCGTCCTCCACCCGTCCTCCACCCGTCCTCCAACCGTCCTCCACCCGTCCTCCACCCGTCCTCCACCCATCCTCCACCCGTCCTCCACCCAGCCTTTACCCGTCCTCCACCCGTCCTCCACCCGTCCTCCACCCGTCCTCAACCCGTCCTCCACCCGTCCTCCACCCGTCCTCCACCAGTCCTCCACCCGTCCTCCACCCATCCTCCACCCGTCCTCCACCCGTCCTCCACCCGTCCTCCACCCGTCCTCCACCCATCCTCCACCCATCCTCCACCCGTCCTCCACCCAGCATCACGTGAGCATGGAGGGTTAACCCTTTCACTGCCACACTACAGAAGGTTAACCCTTTACTATCACACTACAGACGGTAACTGTAAAGGGTTAACCTTCTGTAGTGTGGGGGGTGCAGTGGTAATATCAGAAGTGCCTGTACTCTGTTTAAATGACGGCGTGTGCACGGGCGCGCTCCTGCATGCACATACATGTTCCCTCGGGCGCGCACGCACATACATGTTCCCTCGGGTGCTACACGCACATACATGTTCCCTCGGGTGCTACACGCACATACATGTTCCCTCGGGTGCGCACAGAACAGATGATTATTATGCACAAATAGTAGGAAACATGTTTGTATAGGAAATTACTAGTTTTAGTTTAGTTTTTGTAAATATCGCCTTGAAATAGAGAAGCTGAAAAAGGTAGCAGGATGTAGCCTTCAATATATAAAGAAATTATATTGTCAACAGATATGGTTGAAAAACAAACAATGGTTTAAATGTAATTGTAGATACAATATTGTAGTTACAATTTCTTTAATTGAATTAACTTAAACTAGAAAAGTAAATACAAACTAAATTAACAATGTAACTTACAGTTTACAGAAGGACAGTTTCCTTCTGAAGCACAAGAAATGTCTCATCCTTCCAGTCGGGACCATTTGTCTCAGCTCCACAGCTCAAGCAAACCCCCACCAATTGGTACAGGGCTTGTATTTTGGTCTTGCACTTCTCGTTCTTTGTTATGCTATTGTTATGCAAAGACTAGGTGATAGCTGAGTACCGGTACTTGACTTGGCGCACGGACGACGAGTCGAGTGAAAGTTGTGAACGCATTTTTGCGTGCACATCCGTGCGCCTACTTCTGCTCAGAAAAGTGCTGGGACGGCGTGGTACCGCGTGGCATGACCACTGCACCCCTGGTAGTGTGGCAGTGAAAGGGTTAACCTGCTGTTGTGTGGCAGTGAAAGGGTTAACCTTCTGTGTATTGTCGTAGTGAAAGGGTTAACCGTTTGGTAGTGTGGTAGTCTGCCACCTGAAAAGGATCCGATTCAGGTTGCGAAGCAGAGGGCTATTTAACTGAGTTCACATCAGGGTTCACACCATGTGGCTTCAGCCTCATCACACATACTGTACACACAGGGTTCCCAGACATTGCTAAATGAAATTCCAAGGACTTTCAAGTAGTTTTCCAAGCACTATTTTTCATTTTAAAAGGGCATTTAAAAGGATACAATTTACTTTTAAATGCTGTTTTTTTTATAGCATTTTTTTAATATCCAAAACAATTATTGGATCCAATATGTATGGCTTAAAACCAATTTCCCCACAATTAGTTACACTTTAAATAAAAATAATTACATTTCTTGATTCAGAAGAATTCTATTATGGATGAACGAAACTTTCAATGCCAATGGTCGATTTGAATTTCAAGCACTTAAAAAATGAGTGGTGTTCAAGGAATTCTAGGCCTTGAAATCAAGCACTTTAAGCACTTCAATGACCTTGTGTGATACACATACACATGTGTTCACCATATGGTAAAGAAAACCTGAAACTTGAAATAGGCGTGTGTGTGTTTGTGTGTGTAATGTTACCTTTAAACACATCAGAGACACACAGTCTGAAGGGCTTGTCTACAGACCTCTGGGGGGATTTGAAGGCATCTTGGGAAGAGGAAAGGAATGAGAGAGGGAGGGAGAGAGAAGGAGGGAAACGGAGAGAAAAGAGGAAGGAGATGCTGAAGAGGGAGAACAAGTGAATGTAACCACACTTGTGGCGAGAGCATCGATACTGAGTCACTTTCTCTGCAGCTGGGTTGAGTAACGCTGGCCGTCTGTGTCAGCACTTTCTATATTACAGACAGTCACACACAACACACACACACGTGCACACACACACACACACACCAACACAATCACGCACAGACACGCACATACACACCAACAGCCACGAACACGCACATACACACCAACAGTCACGAACACGCACATACACACCAACAGTCACGAACACGCACACACACACCAACAGTCACGAACACACACACCAACACAGTCACGAACACGCACATACACACCATATCCAATCCTCTTTTTGTGGGTGTCCGCCCATGCAAAAATGTAGATTGTTTAAGCAAATGATGGTTTACATTTTCAAATAACCCGGTGATGACTGACAGCCTTTCAGAACAGGGGCTGTGTGTTTTGTTGTCAAAACATACACAAAAAAGGAAGGTTTACACACTGATGGGGGAGTTCCATCAGAATGTTCTTTTATGTTGAAAATCTCCAGCTCCGCCCCTCTTTTCTCGACCCTCCAATCACAACTGTAGCTTTTCTCGACCCTCCAATCACAACTGTAGCTTTCCTCCGACAAACTCAAGATTGTTTACTGGACCCTCAGTCGAGCTCAGAGAAGGCGGGATCAGTAAATTCTACTGACTTTTGAGTTATTATGAACTCTAAATGCCACTGAAATCTAACCCTATGTATCCATGAACTGCAGTGGCTGAGATGTTTGGTGTTCTATGGTAAGCAATCCCTGCTCATAACAGAAAGGGAAAAAAAGGTTGGCATACAGGGAAAAAAAAGGTTGGCATACATGAAAAAAACAATGTAAAATAAAAGTTATTTCCCATTTTAACATTTTGTTAACTCAAAGTGGATAGACTGTGTTAGGCATAGCTTGACTTTTTTTTACATGCTAAATGGCTAGAAATAAACTTCATTCATTCATAACTGCAAAAACGCGTGGAGAGTGGGTGACCGACACAAAAAACACTCACTCGTTCACTAAAGTGCCCTCATTTGGGATCAAAAGGGTGACTAGTTTGCAGGTATGGTTCAGGGAAAATCAGGAGGTGGAGCCAAGAATAGTCTCAGTTTGAGTTTAGTCAGACATATATCAAATAAATGTATATTTCAATTATAACAATTTGTATAAAATGTAATTCCCCCCCCCCCCCCCCCACCAAATCATTCAATAAATTACAGAACATGGTAAAACCCTATTCAACTCAAGAGACTGCTCCTGGGTGCCTGAATACTTTAGACAACAAATGTTTGTTTCCGCGTCTCTGATTGGCCCACGCGTTTCTGGTCATGTGACATGTGCGCCAATCGTGGGACCGCAAGTGTCTACACTGGTTAAGCTTAGGCGCTCTTTCGAAGTTGGTTAAGGTTAGAGTTTGTCTTAGCGCATGGCGATAGAACGCCAGGTAGTTTGCAGGCTGTTAGACCCGGAAATAGGCGCAGAACTTGCTGTCCCACGATTGGCGCACATGTCACATGACCTGGCCAATCAGAGCGCAAATCTCGAACTTGGAAACAAACATTTGTTGTCGAAAGTATTCACGCCTCCTGGGTGCACCCCTAGACGTCCAGTAACACTGTGGTCTACGTCAGCATGCTGCAGTACCGATCTGGTCCAGCAGGCAGGGTCCAGAGTACCAGGATATTAGCTCCGGTACAGAGCTCTTGGTGGTGAGGTTCTCTCCAGACAGCCCGCTGGTGGGGATGTAGAACACGTCAGACTCCTGCAGGGGGCGACAGTGAGACACACAAACACGGAATGATCCAACCCAACCATTTCACTGTCTGATAGCGATCATCTCAATGGGTGATTCAATGTACCGCGGCATCTTTTATGTTTTAACCACAGTTCAGGTTTCATTTGACTTGGTTCGGTACATTTTGGTGCGATAGGCATAAACAGATTGAATCAGCGATCATTTAGTACATACAATTCAAACCTAGCAGTTCGTAGAAATATGTTTATAAATCATATAATATGATGACGACATGAATTAATTAATTTCACACACACACAAACAAACAGACAAACAAACAAACAGACAGACAAACAAACAGACAAACAGACTGTAATATCCCAGGCAGTTGGGAGTCAACAGTGAACTCACTTTGAAGCCGGCCTGTTTGAGGAAATGGCCAAGTTTGGAGAGGATTTCCTTGAAACGCTCTTGTTGCCAGTTCACCTGTTGTGGCACACGCACACACAACACATGGGACAGAGCAAAATACATACAGCAAATACATATCCCATATAGGGCTTTCACAAATACATATCCCATATAGGGCTTTCACAAATACATATCCCATATAGGGCTTTCACAAATACATATCCCATATAGGGCTTTCACAAATACATATCCCATATAGGGCTTTCACAAATACATATCCCATATAGGGCTTTCACAAATACATATCCCATATAGGGCTTTCACAAATACATATCCCACATAGGGCTTTCACAACTACATATCCCACATAGGGCTTTCACAAATACATATCCCATATAGTAGGGGTGGGAATCACCAGAGGCCTCACGATACGATCACGATACTTGAGTGTTACGTATTACTTTCACACGGTGGAGGGATACTTACTGTCTGTGGTGCATATTCACATTGTGGTTGTAGTGTGCTGTCACTAATTGGTGGTTTGATTGACACACTGTTTTTCTTTCTGTTGTCATTTTGCTTGTCATTAAAATGGCCACTTTTCTAATTGATCACAGGTGTGGTGATGAGGCACCACCCTACAAATGCAGAGTGCAGGCTGCAGTCAAGTTCGCACTACACAGAGCTCGTCCTCGTCACAGCTCTCCAGCATCTCACCTGCTCTCACTGCTTGTTGTATTTTTGCCTATGTGCATTCCTTTTGTTGTTGAATTATGGAGTCTGGATCACCCAGCTCCCCTTCTTTTTGTTCCCTAAATTAGCTGTGCTAATAAATAGTTATTTTTGATAAACTCCTGTCTTGTGCTGTGTCCACCACTTTACATTCAAGGCCTACACGAGCCATATTTTAGGATTGAATGTAACATGGGGGCTCTAGCCGGTCTTCCTTGTACGGTTAACATGGAGGCTTGGATCCGGTCTTTCACGTACGGCTGACGTGGGGGGCTTTAGTCCAGCTTTCCATGTGCTGTTTACATGGGAGCTTCAGTGTTCTTTTTCCATGTGCTGTTAATATGGGAGCTTCAATTTTTTTTTTCTCTCCGTGTGCTAGTAGCATGTGCTTGAGCCGGTCTTCAAACAGCTGAGTATGCTCTTAATTTATCATTTGATTTGACTACTTGTATGCTGTTAAAATATTTAGTTTAGTGGACACCACAAGTAGGTAATTTCATTGTTTTCTGGTTGTTGTTAGCTTCCTGTGTACCACTTAACCCTGGGGCGGTCATTGCAAGGATTAGTTCCATATACTTCACGGGTGTATGGCCGATATGATCTTTGGCTGGTAGCAGGTGTGGTTGAAGAAAGCTAGGTCTACAGTGCATTAGCTTTCAGTATAGGTAGGTTAGGGGGCCAGAACATATAATTAGTGTGTTAGGACCTGATGTAAGTATTTTTGTTAGATTAGACATGTAGTGGGCCTAGCAGTCCTTCATTGACTGCAGTGTAGATGTTAGAAGCTATTTGTGGTCATATCAGATTATAAGGAGCACCTGTTAGAATTTGTTTGTTGGTTGTTTCTTGAGTGTAACATGAGGTTTTTTCCTCACTTTGTTTGTGTTACTGAAGGCGTTTGTTCCAGTATTGGATAAGTGTCTATATATATATATATATATATATATATATATATATATGACTCCACAGGGTTAGTCTTGTGGGTGGTTCATCTCAGCAGAGGCCTGTAGCTAGTGTCCGGTAGCAGTGTCTGCTGTGATTCTCTAGTATAGGATCTGTGTGTAGTTAGTAGTGTGTCTAGTAGTATTGCGATACTAAATATATTGCGATATTCTGAGTATTGCAATATTAATATTGCGATATATTGCGATTTATTACCTTTTTTCAACTGCAAAGTAAAACTTTGTCAACATGTTTTATCTAATAAAATAAAGTTCAGTCTGTTCATCTCACTTCAATCATTCTTATTGCAGAACATGGGATTTTCTCAAGCACAGATGCCAACACTGTAATCCGTGTTGCATGTACCTGACAAACTTGTATTAGTCATATTCCAACTTAACTGAATGCACATGTGTACGTGTGTGGACTACTGTACTATTACAGGTATTGAAATGAACAATGCAACTTCCTTATACAAAAAAAAAGAAATACAATTTATTTAAAAATGTTATGAATAATTAAATATCGATACTTGGCGTCCCTGTATCGACACAGTATCGCCACACAAAGTATCGCGGTACTACTACGTATCGATTCCCCCCCCCCACCCCTACCATATAGGGCTTTCACAAAGGACAGTACTTCCCCTCTGCTTGGTTCAGCAGAGATCTGACTAGATGTCTGAAGAGAAAAAACTGGGCTATGGAGGATGATATCACTGCGCCCAGGCAGCAGTGGTTCGGCAAAAAATAGTTCAGACTATATATCTGCTTAGAAAATTAAAATGTAAATTTTTATTTATTTCTCCACATGGTAAATACACATGTTTACAGGAACGTTTGAGTTGTATTTGGAGTGTATTTCGTGACTGTTGGGAACTAGGCTACACTGGCACATACTTCCAGTTAATGATGCTAAGCTAGGAGTGCGGCTGTTCCCTAATAAGCCTAATGCATGCACAGAGAAGAAAAGGGTATGTATCTGCTTGTCTAAATCCAGGGTAGATGGCAAATAAGCTAATTTCCCAAAAAATTTGCGTGTTCCTTTAAGATCAAGTTACTGTATGGTTCTCAGTCTAAGGAACCGTTGTCTTTAAGTGTTAAAACCAGCTCGTCTGATCTCACCTGGTCCATCTTGTTCACGGCCACGGCCAGCTGAGTGACGCCCAGCGAGCGGACCAGCAGCCCGTGTTCTCTGGTCTGACCCCCGGCCTCGAAGCCCGCCTCGAACTCGCCCCTGCTGGCGTCCACCACCAGCACCGCCACGTCCGCCTGGGACAGAGGGAGAGCGTGAGAGAGGGAACAGACCCCAGAACCTGAATGGATAGAAAACACCTTTCCTAGTATATACAGTATATACACAGGGTTCCCACGGACATTGCAAAATTAAAATCAAGGACTTTCAAGTACTTTCCCAAGCACTATTTCATTTTAACAGTCTGTGCCAAAAAGTCGTTTTTGGATCGTTTGATCTTTTTACTTTGATCCCCGCTCTACACAGTTGCCCAGAGCGATCTGAATCATTTAGGCACATCCCGACACATTGGAACTGCATTCTGATAGACTATCAACAGGTGGCAGTATCATCCGTGTCTGAACTGCATGGGGCTCTGGGCTGATGGTCAGCTTCACTTTCATTCTCCCCTCGGTTAGTAGCCCCTCCTTCTCCTGGGACAGAAATTCACAGTCCTCACCTCGGAATTCCATTGCATAAGCGTATTTGACCATCGAAACGTGTATAGACATATACACTGGTAATCGCGATGGCGATGCGATCACTTGGAATTATTCTTTTGGAATACCTTCTGGCTAAGGTAAGGTACATTCTATGTCTATTTTACCGAATCTGAAACGTGTTTTTCTAACGATCACAGTTCTGTGTTTCACCGGACGAAAAACATGCTTGGTGTTAAGAGCCGATGGGCTTGTCTCTAATTATCTCAGATCACTTACTTGAGATATAACCCTTTGGCCGCTCGATATCCCCCAGCGAGGTGCTAAACTCGCCAAGTTCTTGAGTCAATTACTATTTCTGTCACGTTTACTTCATAGTCACTGGTCTAGTTATATCCAGTTGATATGAAATGTAAGTATAGAAGAGTTGTTAACCTCTTCTTGCTTGTAATAAACCGAATGTATGTCTAGGAGAACTCTCATTGCCTATAATAAAAATAATATTATTATTACCATCATCATCATTATCATCATTTTACGAAAGGGCTTGTAATACTGCTCATTTGAAAGCTTGGTTGTATTACTACTTTTTTAATAAGTATTACCACTGTTAATAATATAACATTAGCGCACTAACACATAATCATTGTTTGCACGCCCCAGTACCTCCTGTCAATCCGACAGATCCATCGATCCGTGGTACCGGAATCCGCAAACAACAAACATTGCTATGTATAGTATTTATACAGTACATAGCATATATATATATATATATATATAATATATAACTTTTAGCTGAAAAGCATTAACCAGTCAATTGATTCAATCCGTAATAGTCACCTTCAATACGAAATCAGGGCGCGGCCGGCATCGTGGCACATTGCTGGCAGAAATCAGTCCAAGGATTCAATGGATAATTAGAAAAAAGTAATCTTTATTTCAATGAAGTTACAAAAAAGGACTGTATTGGATATGTCCATTACAGTTTAAAAGATTATATAATACAAAACATCTCATCTCTAAGATTGCAAAGGCCTAACACGGCTTGTGCCTGCCATAGCAAAATCCTGCATCGCAACAACTCTGTAAAATCTAAAAAATTTGTCTCATAGCAAAAAACTGTCATTTTGAGCGAAAGAGCAAATGAGCTAAAAAACAAAGCTTTGTCCGGGGGACTCCACTTTGAAAAATAGACCGATTCCGTTCCTTACGGTATCGGCCGCTAGAAGAAAGTGTCTGCAAGCAAAATCTGAAAATCTGAGCTCTCGAAGTTGGAGCAGTCATTTTTATATCATATCAGGACCTCTTTGCCATTGGTCCAAAAACAGTGATGTCACAGCTATGTCATTCCACTAGCCAATCAACGTATAACACACATAGTAAGGATGGACTCCTCCCCTTCTAGTCGTTACATCTACTGGAGAAGTAACAGATTACCTTGTGTTGGAAAATCCCTATCTGTTACTAGCAGGCTACCAGAGGCCCCAAGGTCGTCTCACATTCTTAAGGGGCCAAGCAGTATGGAAGCAATTGCCCTGTGTTGCATGAATAGCAATTGCCCTTCTTGCATGAATAGTCTAACACGCCTATATATACAACTCAACACTCGTATACAATAACACTGATTGATCACACATCACATATGTATTTTATTTTGTAGTTTAAAGTATAATATGCATGTATATTTTTGTATTATAATGTATAAAGGGTTAACTTTTGTAGGCAGAGATTCACTCCTCTGCTCAGAGCAGTCTCCCAGGCCACATTCCTAGCTCCACTAATAGTAAGATAAGACGAGGAAGACTGCTGTAATATACAGTACATGGTCCTTCTAGCATGAATAGCCTAATATAGTATATATATATACAGATATATTCATACATATATATATACCTGTACTATTCAATACTCATACACAATAACACTGATTGATCACACATCATATATGTATTTTGTAGTTTAACTAAGACAGTGATTCTCTCCTCTGTTCTCATCTCATCTCTGTGCCACCCTGCTCTTAGCTCGAGCTGGTCAGAAGGCCACATATAGAGGGAGCACATTCCTACCCAGAACAGAGACTGCATATTAACTGTAACATAGTTTTAAAGTGTATAAAGAATATACAGGTTATATAAGAATACAAAAAGACATCCGTCATATCATAGGCCTATTCCATTCTCCAGGATCACGCAAGATATTGTAGTGTACACAAGTTACTGTTCCAGAGTCCACAGTCCATAGTTCTCACAGTTTCACACAAGTGGGAGGAAGAATATACAGACATTCCTCATAATCATATATAATAAACATAAGAACAGGATGTCATAATAACCAGTGTCACTAGTTGGCTGTGACACTTCACACCCCCTCTGTCATCCTGGTCGGTCATTTTCCATTGTCTTAATAGCGTCTGTACTGGGGGACGAGATGGCGATTGCGGGGTCACGTGGCCGTGACTCTCCACACCCCCTCTGTCATCTTGGTACCTCGGTACCCTGGTAGCCGGCGGGAAGACTTGCATCTGTTGTTCCCTGGCTGGACGGCTCGATAGGATAGGGGCCACGTCGTTGCTTGGTATCCGGCGGGAAGACTTGCATCTGTTGTTCCCGGCCAATGCACCCAGGTGTTGTCGTCTGAAGACAACACCTGGTGGTCATCTTGTGATCACCCCCTCTGACCTCTTGGATCTCTCCCATAGTTTGAGGTAGGTCGAATTGTCACTTCTCGGGCGACCCCACGGGTCCCCGAGAATTGTAGCAGCAGTCCTCTATTGAAGTGTGGTTGGCCTGGTCGTGTGACCCTGTCCGTAGGCCACGCAGGACATCACAGATATAGTCCACAGAGGACTCATTTCTTTTCTCTCTTTCAGGTCCAGTCAGGGCTCTCGTCGCCCTGTAACCTGGGTCCAGGCCGATGTCTCTCTGTCTCCATGTCACAGGATATGCAGGCCTGCTTAGCTCTCTTGTTCGGTCTAGGAGGTCTAGGTCTAGTTCGGTCTAGGAGGTTTGTCCCTTGGGTACCGAACTCTCTCCCTAGATCTTGATCTAGATGAGGACCCTGAGGATGCTCTGGAGCTTGACCTATCCCGGTCTTCCTCCATTTCTGAGTTTTGATCTGATTCTTTATAGAGCGTACAGCTCTCTCTGCCACCCGTTCGTATTGGGCTGGTAGGGTACAGAGTATTGGGCCATTAGACCCGCTTCCTCCAGTAGTTTCAGTCCTGCTTTCAGATACTGTTATTCGTCCCGATGGCACTGGTTCAGGTTTTGTCCCCCTTACCATCGCACATTGTTCACAGGCCTTTCGGACTGTTGTTTCCATCCATTTCCTTCTTGCACAGGGGGTCAACCCTGTGTTGTGCTCGTCTTGGTCCAGACTGGGTAGTTAGTGACTGTTATGTCTGGTGTTAGCTCTGGCTAGTTAGCCTGCTTGTAGATTCAGGCTATGTAGCCTCTTATAGACTCGGCTCCTGCCGATAACACCAGCCTGTATGATTACGCTGGTTCCACTTCCGTCACAGTAGCAGGACTTATGCAGGACTTATTCTGACTTTAAGTAAACATTAGGTTACTTCTAGTTCAGGTGACCCGTTACCTGTACATTACGTTACCCTTTAGTCGTGAGTAATCGCTACTGTAATCACAAAAATAGAGCTTTCTATTGAAGTGTGATATTCCCGAGTAGAGCTTTCTACTCGAGTATGACTTTAAGCCTTTTATTTTAAGTTTCTAGTCGCTAGTAGAGCTTTCTACTTAGGTTTCGACTGCAAGTAAACATTACGTCACCCTTTAGTCGTGAGTAAACGTTACTGTAATCACAAAAATAGAGCTTTCTATTGAAGTGTGATATTCCCGAGTAGAGCTTTCTACTCGAGTATGACTTTAAGCCTTTTATTTTAGGTTTCTAGTCGCTAGTAGAGCTTTCTACTTAGGTTTCGACTGTAAGTAAACATTACGTTACCCTTTAGTCGTGAGTAAACGTTACTGTAATCACAAAAATAGAGCTTTCTATTGAAGTGTGATATTCCCGAGTAGAGCTTTCTACTCGAGTATGACTTTAAGCCTTTTATTTTAGGTTTCTAGTCGCTAGTAGAGCTTTCTACTTAGGTTTCGACTGTAAGTAAACATTACGTTACCTTTTAGTTGCAAGTAAACGTTACTTTAATCACAAAGATAGAGCTTTCTATTGAAGTGTGATATTCCCGAATAGAGCTTTCCACTCGAGTGTGACTTTAAGCCTTTTATTTTAGGTTTCTAGTCGCAAGTAGAGCTTTCTACTTTAGGTTGACTGTAAGTAAACATTACGTTACCTTTTAGTCGCAAGTAAACGTTACTTTAATCACAAAGATAGAGCTTTCTATTGAAGTGTGATATTCCCGAGTAGAGCTTTCCACTCGAGTGTGACTTTAAGCCTTTTATTTTAGGTTTCTAGTCGCAAGTAGAGCTTTCTACTTTAGGTTTTGTCAAATCTGTAATTAATTTTACTCCAGAGGCATTTGACAGTAGTCATGTTTTCTTCGGCTGTTAACACCTATTCAATTAGTATAAATGCCCAACGCCAGGGACGCCATGATATATGCCCACGCTAGGTCTCAGGTCAGATTGATAACTCCATAACTCATTGGTCTGCTCATCTTGACATCAAGCAGCGTCCTGCGATGTGGTTGACATGCAGAACCCAATGAGTCTACAAAATGTTGTTGTTACACCTGACCGACAGAGATAGCGAATGCACCGTTCCGACCCCCCCAGTCATTGACCATGGTCAAGTGATTGAAGTTGCGGAATCTCTTATTTTATTTGATCACCGGGAAGGATTTATCTGACCAGTATGACACTGTCGTTAATCAGATGATATCCATTTCCCTAATCCGTCACACGGCAACTAGGAGAGAGTTACTCATACGAAGTCACAATACAACGCTTATTATCCAGAGTCAAGATTCTATATAATTTTTAATAAGCCCATATTATCTACTTCTTTTTTCTTGGTCTCTGTGAGAAGAAAGACATATGTGATCATTACCACTAGAGTTTTACATCATAAACATCACGGGGCAGTGTTTCTGCCGATCCTCCTTCATCATGCAAAAAATGGGTAAAGTTACAAGTGCAACATATTTTAAAGCTTACCAGGACGGTCAGAAGGATACACACGAAGTAGGTTCCAAAAGGTTTTATTTTAAAAATACAAGATTACAAAGAAATGCAAATTCAGGTTTACAAGTACAAAAGGTTCCTCTTAAACATGTCAGAATGCAAAATCCAAAAATCTCTCTTGAGATGGAGCGAGTTAGTCCTTATAAAAGAAAGATCTTTTTGCCATTGGTTTAAATACCGTGATGTAATTTCACTAGCCAATCAACGCTTAACACATCAGTACATATTATCCAATCATTGTACTGTACATATACAGTAAGTACCATCCCCTTTCCCCTACTTGCGTTACATGCAGTTACATAGTAATTCAAGTATGGAGAGTCCCTCCACACACTATTTAACAGGGCATGCAAGGGTTACTCTGTTAACCATGTGTCTGCCAGTGCAGCGAGGCCTTCTGGGAAACCTCCCATCTCGACTCTCCTCAGAGTTGCTCTCAGCCATTGTGAACACAGAATTTACACAGTACATATTATTACAGTATAGTAATATATAGTATTACACACTTTCTTTTTAAGAATTATAGAAATTAGAATAGAATAGAATTATGAAACATAATCAATTCAGCAGTATATGTATACACCTTTATACCAACATTTCTGACTGTAGCATAACATTAACATTTAACTATATAGTTTTAAGAGTGTATAAGTTTATTACACAGGTGGCGCTCGTTGACTTGTGGCACACATAACGTGTTTCTTCTCAACTCCTTCAGTTATTTGTTACTTTTGCAGTTATATATCAGAATAGTGATTCACAAGAACAAAATCCCTTCTTCAAGGAAAGAGGCCCTGCCTGCCAAGGCCACATTCTTATAGTTAACTCCCTTTCTACATGTTGCTCTTAAGACACATCTGTACAGACCAGGCAAATCATTCTTAAGCAGAAACATATAATTTGCCGATGAAACATATAATTAATATAGCATTATACATATATATACCTTTATACCAACAGTATATATGTTTCCATAATTATTACATGTGAAAAATAGGTTATACGGCTATAGTGGCCCCTCCCTTCTCCCTGGCCTCACATTTATTACATACACAAAATGGTAGAACAGGAATCACTGTTCACACAACAATATAATCACTGTCTTCCAACCAGGGTTTAGAAAACAGGGCGTTGCTTTTGATTATATTTTTACCAACATTTCTTTTATTGATAAGGCTTGCTGTTTGTGTTGGCTGTCTTTCTTGGCTTTTTTGGTCTCTCATAATCAGACCAACATCTCGTCATGGGGGGGGGGAGAACATGTGGCCTCTGGCAAACGCGAAGTCCCTGGTTGTCGAGAGGTCATCAATCTTGGGTCTTGCTGGCTGTGACCCTTTTCACTTGGCAAACGCGATCATAGTTGAGTTAAAACGATGATTTTGTGATGATACATATATACAAGTCATATACCTGTGATTTGGGAGTTTTCAGGGGATCAGCCAGAACGGTTTGGGCTTATTGCACATAATGCGTTTTATCTCGCGATCTATGAAAAAAGACTTACCAAACAGCGTGGCACTCAGTGTTAAAAGGGCATTTAAAAGGATACAATTCACTTTTAAATCCAATATTTATGGCTTAAAACCAATTTCCAGACTTCCGGTTTGCGACGTTCTGGTGAGCAGCCACAGGAAAGAGCTCCCGGTCAATGAATATCAAAAAAAGGAAGTAAAACAATTCAAAATGAAATAAAAAGTGAAGATTCGAGGACACAAGAAAGAAGGAAGAATGAACACGAGGACAAATGAAAGAAAAGCAACCCCAGATGAAGTAAATACACAGATGGAAAAGACTCAACACGAGGCAATGATGCAACAGGTAGAACAAGCTAGCGGGACGCTGAACTAGTTTACAAGCTAACAGAGGCTAACCAGGCCACCACGCAGATTGGATTAGGAACAATGCGGAGCATACAATGTAACACTGAAAAATCCAACGGAGGTGGCAATGAAGCGTCGGAGCTTTGTAGAAATAAAGAAAATTCAGAAAAAGAAAGGAACCAGGTCCCGACAACGTGCAGGAGGCGGCAAAGGGACACGGCGCGGAGAGGATGGAAGGTGCCGGGAGTGGAAGGAGAGAGGCCTACGCTGACGCAGAGGATGGAGAGGGCGCACAGGTGGACCAGAATCGAGAGATGAGGACGAGGAGGACGGGAGGAGGAAAAGAGGGGACCTGAACCGATTCAAAGCAGATCAACTATGAAGAATGACAAAGGGACACGAGAAAGGGGCATGAAGGGCCACGGTGATCCAAGACAAAATCAACGTGGAAGAGTACCCAATACAAACATACACACAGGGGACCTGGGGATGAGAATAGATGCAACAGAGGAAAGATAATTGAACAGTTACCCCAAGAAGTATAAAACTATAACATCAGAATTTAGAATAATTAACACTATGATCGCAGATGACGAGTTAAGACGTCATTCCTAGCCATGCTCATTCTGCCGAAGACGCCGTAACTCGTCTTTGATGTCAATATTTAAAAAATCTGTGATCGAAATCATATTTCCCCTCCGGAGCCCTGAGCCACACTGCAAAGTTCCACTCAACTCTCTAGCGGTTCAAGAGCGCCATCTGGTGGCCGATCGGCAGATCGCCAACCGGAAATGACCCTTTGAACCGGTAGTGCTCATCCATATGTGGTCCGGGCACTCGCTATCGTTAGAGAGACTCCGTCTTGACACAGTGAACATTGATCGGTGCAAATAACTCGAAAAACAACATGATTTGGACGTATATACTATTATACAACCTGGAAATGGATCGGGCATTTCTCCATCCCATAATAGAAAAAATTCTGTTTCACGCTCATCTGCCAGCGGCGCGAGGAAGCCACGGTAAGATTCAGCGTTATATAATAACGTGTTCCATATAAACTGCTATGATGAACATATGACCCACTCTGGATGAATCATCTAACGCTGCCCACGGAATTATAAACGATCCCCCGCCCATCCGGTCATCATCAGATGATATGTAGTAACTCCAAGAAGCACATCCAGTTGAAATTTTTTATCTTGCACAGATTCATACCAAACTGTATTTGATCATCAATATAATGCATTTAGGGCTATAAATCACATTCTGAAGAAGGCTGCAGAAAACGATAAAAACATACTTATACTTTAGACCATATTTTAGTATGAATATGTGAATGAAAAAGTTTAACGTTGCTACACCCTGAACAATACATATAGGACATTGAATGGGCAATTTAATGGCAATTTAGCAATATAATTTAAAAAGTTATAGCCCTGCAAAGAAGGGGAACTTCTCCATAGACAAATAGAGCTGGCTAGGGATGGTAAATTATGAATTTAACCCATGGCGATCAAAGTGTTAACACTATGATTTACAATACACACATTATACGATTTGAAATTTATTTTAAAAAGGGACAGGCCGATTAGGAAACAAACAGTATTGGGGAATAATACACAATGGACTGGTATGAAGGAACTACAGGATTACACATGACACACAATACAAATGAACATGAGCATAAGAAAGACAAATTCAGAACATTGACCGGGAGCTCTGAGGCTGTCCACAGAACGAATGTTGGATTTATATAGTGCACACTTCGCCACTAGGGGGAGCCCTCTCACTAGGAGAGCCATTACTCCTCACCCTTCCAACAGGGAACAGAGGGATACGATTAAGATCCTCTAACACCGGTGGCTAGGCGAGCAATGGAGTAACACACTGTTTGTTCTAGCTCCCGTCGAGCCTCTACTTTTTTTTATCTTAATTTAATAAGTTTACGGATTTACAAAACTTAGTGAATCTTACTCAGGGTACATTTGTTCAAACCGATGGTCATTTTTTACACGGACAGATGGCATCAAACCTACGCAAATACGGATTCGTCCCGACTACAAGTAGGCCTGAAAAAGCCTCTACTTCCATTTCTGGGCCACCACCGTCCACACCGTCAAAGAAGTCCGGCGTGGATACCACAGCCTTAAAGGCGGAGATTCTCCTCGCGCTGAAATCGGAACTCGCAGAGATAATACAATCGGAATTGAAAGGTGCACTTTCCAAAGAGTTCAACCTTATCAGAAATTATTTGAAAGTGATGAATGAGGAAATGCGAAGCTATGTAGCGACACTGCGTGTGGACATGAACAAAATGGAGGCTGCAGTTAAAGACGTGGAGGGTGGTCTCTCGATGTGGTCGGACGAGGTGGTAACGCTACAAACCACAGTCAAAGACTTAAAGACGGAGGTGGCCGGTCTCAGGGGAAAGTGTGATGACATGGAAGGAAGAATGAAGAGGTGTAATGTAAGGATACTCGGAGTGGCTGAGACGGATGCCTCGAGTTCCACTGCGTCATGGAAGGAAGAATGAGGAGGTGTAATGTAAGGATACTCGGAGTGGCTGAGACGGATGCCTCGAGTTCCACTGCGTCATGGAAGGAAGAATGAGGAGGTGTAATGTAAGGATACTCGGAGTGGCTGAGACGGATGCCTCGAGTTCCACTGCGTCGGTCTCAAAACTACTGAAAGACGTGCTACAAATGGATAATGAAGTGCTGGTAGACCGCTCGCACAGAACACTGGGGCCGAGGAGGACAGACGGGAAGCCCTGTGCCATCGTGGCTAAACTCCACTACTACCAGGACTGTGTCGAGGTGTTGAGCCGGGCGCGCGCTCAGGCTCCATTACAGGTCAACGGAATGTCTATTGCAATCTTCCCCGACTATGCCACGGGCTTCGCGATGGCCAGGGCTGCGTTTACGGAGGTGAGGAAGCTACTACGCGGTCGTGAAGGCACCCGGTACGGCATTTTTTTTCCAGCCCGACTTCGCATCACGCACGGGGGAAAAGATAGAGTTCATCGATGCAGGTGAAGCAATGAGCTACGTCAGAAAGAACATTGTACACGCAGCAGCGGGTGAGACCACATAGAAAGAGAGATGTATCTGTGTGTACGTGCTGCTTATGATATGCAGGTGATGTGAACAATGTATCATTAACTTCAACAGGACAATATATGTATAGAGGCTACTGTAATGTCTACTGTGTGATCATCTATGTGTAGCATCATCTGCCTAGCGTTGAGAGGACGCCACTGGACACCATTTATCAAGCTAAGTGACTCACCAATCTCCAGCAAATTCATTGCCCTCTACTTATGATGTACAGGTGATGTGAAGAGTGTATAATTTTGGCCCCAATAGGACAATGTGTGTATACACATACATAAATATGTACACACATGCTCACACCTACGATGACGCACGTGCTCACACACCTAATGGATGCACTATCTAGAGATTCTAGGCGTACCACACACACGTGGGCACATATTACGCACATGCACAGACACGCATGTAGACACACATACACGTTTACACATTATACAGATACGGGGGCATGGACCCACACACTCACGCCTACACACCCATACGCTTACACCTTGGCTGTGTCCGATACATCCATACACACACACACACATAGGTTCACGTGCACGCAACTGCACGAACACTGAAGGGCATATGCCCAGGTACACACCCATTTGTAGACTCATGGACACACGCACACTCCCACACCTCTTCCAATTTATTCTATATCACCCAATCAGACACCCTTTTTTGTGTTTAACGGGGCATGTTGGTTGCCCTTGCTCGGGAGTAAGATGTCTGCCTTATTTCAGGGCCTGCTTGATGTGAGGTTGTTAATGTTAATATATTATTGTTATGCTTACCGTTTACCGTTGCCACCTATATTACCTTACCTGGTTGGGTGTATCCCACTGGACAGCTGAAGACCTTATATAATACCAAGATCTGAGTAAAAACTTTTACTCTTACTTTTCTTTTCTTTCTCTTTATTATTTTCTTTTACCTAAGGGGCTCGACGGGGCCTGAACGGCTGGATCCATGGGTAGAACACCTCCAACACAAGCACATTATGTGTGGATTAGTTTCTGAAGGGTATTTTGGGCACCTTGTTTTTTTATAGGTGTCGGGGGGGGGGGGATTACCGGACTTGTACATTCAACATGCTTAAATGATCAGACGTCTGTTTTGCTCTTCACCTGCGGTTGTGCTGAGCTCTCTCTAGGTTCCAGATGCATGGCCTCTCTCATCTACTATGATCGACACGGGTGATACCATGGGGCTGGAAGGGTGCTCTGTCAATTTCATGAGTTGGAATGTTAAATCACTCAACCACCCTGTAAAGTGTAAGAAGGTACTTACACATTTAAAATAACTCAAGGTAGACATAGCGTTTTTACATGAGACGCATTTAAAAACTGCGGACCATGCTCGACTGGGGGGGGGGGGGTGGGTGGGACAGATGTATCACTCCAACTTCCACACAAGGGCCAGGGGAGCAGCCATTTTGATAGATAAAAACACGCCATTTACTATGTCAAGTGTAGAGGCCGACCCTGCAGGGCGCTATATTATAGTGGTGGGGAAACTGCATTCATTTCCGGTCATTCTGGCTAATATCTACGCACCAAACTGGGACAACCCTTCGTTCTTCAGCCTTTTTTCTCGCCTACCGGATATGACCTCGCACCATCTCATCCTTGGCGATGAATTGTGCACTCTCCCCGGTGCTGGACCGTAGCTCGCCCAGAAAGGCCCCCCAGTCCAGCTCGGCCTGCGCAATCCGGCGCTTTCGTAAATCATATGGGGTAGCTGACGTGTGGCGGTTTCGTAATCCTACATCCAGAGGATACTCCTTTTTTTCCCCGTCCATAATACCTTCTCGCGCATAGACAGCTTTCTCCTGGATAAGAGACTCCTTCCCCTCGTAACCAAATGCGAATACGGAGCGATAGTTATCTCAGACCATGGTCCCTTAGTTATGAAAATGAGTATCCCGAATACACGGCTCGGCCACCGCCAGTGGAGACTCAACCCGTTGCTCCTGTCGGAGGAAGCCTTCACAAGCTTCATCACCTCTGAAATTACATTATTTCTCGACATTAATAAGACTCCGGGAATGTCTTCTTTAACCATTTGGGAATCACTGAAGGCGTACTTAAGGGGACAGGTGATTTCATATTGCGCCAACGGCACGCCTTAAGCAACTGACTGACGAGATTTTGGAGCTAGATAGACTACATAGCCACTCGCCATCAACCGACACGTTGAAAAAACATATATCGCTGCGAACTGAGTTTGACCTCCTGTCAACGCGACAGGCTGAGTACCTCATTACTAAAACGCGACAGGGGTACTATGAACATGGGGAGAAGGCCGGACGGATACTGCGACAAAGAACTGCCAACCAGTCCATCCCCACTATCAACGACGAGCAGGGCTCAAAAGCCACTGACAACATTAAAATTTATAAAAGCTTTAAAACGTTCTACTAATAGTTATACACCTCGGACTCGCAAGTGGGGCCCTCCACGCTAGACGATTTCTATAGGACCCTCTGCGTCCCGACAGTCGACCCAGAGAGGGCCGCAGATCTGGAGGAGGAACTTACGGTTGCGGAGATTACGTCAGCGATTAGATCTATGCAGAGTGGCAAGTCCCCGGGGCCAGACGGTTACCCTACAGACTTCTACAAAAAATTCTCAACCCAGCTGTCCTTACTGCTGCTAGCCGTATTTGACGAATCATTCTCAACAAATTCTCTTCCTCCGACCATGCGCCAAGCGGTTATCTCCTTAATCCTTAAGAAAGACTAGAACCC
Source organism: Notolepis coatsorum (assembly GCF_963971535.1). NCBI lineage: Eukaryota > Metazoa > Chordata > Actinopteri > Aulopiformes > Paralepididae > Notolepis > Notolepis coatsorum. The sequence goes on along the minus strand of NC_140169.1, from coordinate 41,642,705 downwards.
CCTGGAATGCGGCTTGTTCCGTCCAATACCCTCCTTAACGCCGATGTCAAGGTTCTCGCTAAGGTTCTGGCCCGTCGTCTGGAGGGGGTTCTCCCCTCAATTATCTCGCCGGACCAAACAGGCTTCATCAAGAATCTGTACTCTTTCTTTAATATCAGACGCCTCCTAAATATCCTGTATAGCCCCTCTCCACCCGGAACACCTGAGGTGGTCCTCTCCCTTGATGCGAAAAAAGCGTTTGATCGGGTGGAGTGGGACTATCTTTTTCACGCTCTGGAGAGGTTTGGGTTTGGCCCCAAACTCATAGCTTGGATTAGAATTCTATATACGTCTCCGATGGCTGCCGTTCGCACCAACAACAATCTATCCACCTACTTTCAAGTCAAGAGTCAAGAGTTTTATTTGTCACGGCATACAAGTATACAATGAAATGCGGGTGGTCTTGCCTGCAACGATGTGCAATACAGTGGTACAACATATAATAGAATCCAATAAAAACAACATTGTGCAATAACAGGTAACAGGTAACATGGTGTGACATCTCGGTATCTGTACATAGTTATTTACAGAGCATATAGGACATGCTAGGTAGCTTTGGTAGTGCAATACACTGTTACTGTTGCTATACTAATTTAAAGTGGCCTTTCCTTTTGGCAATAAGTGTGGGTGAGTGCGGCATGAGTGTGTGCCCGCTCATGTTAAAGTGGCTGCTAGTGCACAGCGTGCGTGTCGTGTGTGTGCTCATGTGTGCTTGTGTGTGGATAGTTCAGTGTTCTGTGGCACTCAATGTTCATTGTTCAAGGCTCTGATGGCCTGGGGGAAGAAGCTGAGCCTAAGCCTCTCTGTCCTAGTAGCTGGGGTTCGCAGGCATCTGCCTGACCTCAGCAGCTGGAACAGGCTGTTATTGGGGTGGTGGGGGTCTTTCATTATTCTGCAGGCTCTGGATTTGCACCTCTTGTTGTATAGAACCTGCAGGGGAGGTAGTGCAATACCCGTGGTATGCTCGGCTGAGCGCACCACTCTCTGTAGGGCCTTCTTGTCCTGTGCCGTGCTGTTTCCATACCAGGCAGTGATGTTTCCGGTCAAGATGCTCTCTACAGCTCCTGAGTAGAAGGACTGGAGTATCTTCCCCGATACTCTGAACTTCCTTAACTGTCTCAGGTGGTAGAGGCGCTGCTTCGCCTTCTTTACTACTGCCTATGTGTGTTGACCATGTCAGATCCTCTGAGATGTGGACCCCCAGGTACTTAAAGCTGCTCACCCTGTCCACGGTAGCCCCGTTAATCCTCAGTGGTGTGTGTGTCTCCTGCTGTCCTCTCCTTTGAACTCCATAGGGGTACGAGACAGGGATGTCCTTTATCTCCACTCCTTTTCGCAATGGAGCCCCTTGCGCTGGCTCTGAGGCAGAACACCGATATCAAGGGGATCATGTGCGCGGACTCGGAGCATAAAGTCTCGCTCTACGCGGACGACATGTTGTTGTATATATCACAACCCCAAACGAGTCTTCCTCGGTTGATGACCCTACTTGCGGACTTCGGCAAAATATCCGGATACAAAATCAACATTAAAAAAAGCGAACTGATGCCCGTCGGCACCTCGGCGGATCGGATACCTCTGAGCACATTCCTGTTTAAAATTTGCCCTAAAAAGTTCAAGTACCTCGGGATATGGATCACGCATGAACATAAGGACCTATATATGGCTAACTATCAACCTTTACTGTCTAACCTGGCGAGAGATATTGAACGTTGGGACCCCCGGTCGCTATCCCTGGGTGGGAGAATCAACACAATAAAGATGAATGTATTGCCGAAATTTCTATATGTATTTCAGAGTCTTCCAGTCTTCCTGACCAAGACATTCTTCTCCAAGATAAACAACCAGATATCTTCCTTTATCTGGAACAAAAAACCGCCCCGGATCAAAAGATCTATGCTGCAGAGACCCAGCGTAATGGGTGGGATGGCGCTTCCAAACTTTATTTACTACTACTGGGCAGCAAACATAAGATCGTTATTATACTGGGTAAATGGGGAGGACACATGATTACGTTTTGGGGGGGGGGGGGGGGGGGGGGGGGGGGGGGGGGGACCCTGCATATATCGGTATCGGTTGATATCGGTATCGGAAATTAAGAGTTGGACAATATCGGTATATCAAATATCGGTAAAAAAGCCAATATCGAAGGTCTAGAGAGGGACACACACACGGTGTGGTCAGGTCTGTACTAAGATGTACCAGAGGGGGAAGGTTTAGAGAGGGACACACACACGGTGTGGTCAGGGGGAAGAGGTTGTGTGGTACCAGAGGGGGAAGGTTTAGAGAGGGACACACACACGGTGTGGTCAGGGGGAGGAGGTTGTGTGGTACCAGAGGGGGAAGGTTTAGAGAGGGACACACACACGGTGTGGTCAGGTCTGTACTAAGATGTACCAGAGGGGGAAGGTTTAGAAAGGGACACACACACGGTGTGGTCAGGGGGAGGAGGTTGTGTGGTACCAGAGGGGGAAGGTTTAGAGAGGGACACACACGGTGTGGTCAGGGGGAGGAGGTTTAGAGAGGGACACACACGGTGTGGTCAGGTGGAGGAGGTTGTGTGGTGATCACCTGTGCAGCTCCAGTGATCATGTTGGGGATGAAGTCCTTGTGGCCTGGGGCGTCCATCAGGGTCACCACCTTAGAGCTCGTCTCAAATTTGGTCATCCCAACATCCATGGTCACACCTCTGGAAGAGCACACACACACACATTAGGGCTGAGCCTAAACGTTCGGACCTTCGTTCGTTACGTTGGCATTCAAATTCTAAATCAACATTCTAATTTTTAATAAATAAATAAAAGTTTTTTATATATATTTTTTTATGCGTCTATTCATTCTGTTTAAACCAATGGGGTTTTTCTTCACAGTTGCAGATAATTTAATCAGATTAATCACTTTATTCAAATTGAGGATTTAGTTTGAGGATATTTATAAAAAAACATTTAAAACATTTTAAGTTATTTTGAATATTAAAAAAAAATTATTTAAACAAAGGTTCGAACGTCCGTTCGAAAAACCCTGACGAAGTGCGAATCCCAAAAACAGGCTTCGGGGACAGCCTTAACACACATTAGTGTTCCACTAAAACCTCAGATATCCAGAGGAAGATTGGTCAGTAGGTCATCAGCGCTGCCTGCGTACCTGTCCCTCTCCTCGCCGGTCTCGTCCAGGACCCAGGCGTAGGCGAAGGAAGCCTTGCCAGCCTTCTTGGACTCCTGCTCGTACTTGTGCATGGTGCGCTTGTTTACGTTACCCAGCAGGTACAGCAGGTGACCCATCAGAGTGCTCTTACCTGCATCGACATGACCTGGAGGGAGAGGGGGAGGTTCAGAGTCAAGAGATTTATTTGTCACGTACATACACAAGACATGTAGTGATATGGAGGTGGCCATGCATGTCAATTGTGCAAAAATACAAATAAGATAGAATAATAAAATAAGATAAAAATATACATGCTAAAAAGTAATACGAATTAAATACAATGCTAAGCTTAACACATTGAGTACCAACAACGAGATTAGTCGTGTTAACTCGTCTTTTTATCGGTTTTGCTTTTATTATCAATATCCATTCATTTTTCATCCATCCAGCCTGACGTTATCATTGGGAATGGGTCTGAGCTTGAAAAGGGCAAATACCGCCGCCTATCGTCTCCCGGATGGTATTGCACATCATTGGATTGGATTGGGTGGGCATGTGCATCAGAAAAAAAGTCCGGTCCGGGGTTTTCCCTTCTCTGGCAAGCAGTATTTGTTACCACATTCACTGGGGAGGCTGGGAGCAGCTTTCGATTATGTGTTTTGGACTATAACGTTGGATCAATAAACGCAATCAATATTTGGAATGGCGATCAGGAATTGGATTAATCTTTTTGCAGAACATCTGATGTGAGGTAAGGACTCTATTTTACCAGTATTGGGTTAATCAGATGTTTCTTTCTCAGCCATCGCAGCGTGTCTGTGTGTGTGTGTGTGTATGACGTTAGCGCTGACCAGGTCATGGATAATAGATTTTTCAGCCAGCTTCTCTAGCGTGCATAAGTACACATATACTATCGATAATCTAGCGTTTATTTGAAAACGATTCATAAATCAGCCGAAAAATGACAACGTGTTTTGTGTATTCCACTAAAGAGCTATTATCGCGGAATTTCTCTGGAATTACTAGAACTCTCCAAAACTATACTAGTTTATACCGTCAAAACGGTATAAAACGGAAATGTACCAATGAAAAAACAATCTGTTTCGTACATGTTGACTGCAAGCAAGTCATTTAAGATATAGTTTAAGCCTTCGCAAATGTCCCCGACCTCTGCTGGCACTCTAGCCCATATATGGTCAAAGGGGCGTGGCACTCAATGTGTTAAGAATTAACACTTTGGTTGCCTTGGGTTAAATTCATGATATACCATAGGTTGCCGGCTCTATTTGTCTATGGAGAAGTACCCCTTCTTTGCATGGCTATAACTTTTTAAATTCTATTGCTACATTGCCATTATTAGGGCCCATTCAAAGTCCTATATGTATTGTTCATTGTGTAGCAACGTTAAACTTTTTCATTCACATATTCATAGTAAAGTATGGTCTAATGTATAAGTATGTTTTCATCTCTTTCTGCAGCTTTCTCCAGAACGTGATCTATAGCCCCAAATACATTATATTGATGATGCAATACAGTTTTATGGCAATCAGCGCGATATAAAAAATTCCAACTAGACGTACTTCTAGAAGTTACTACACGTCATCTGATGTTGACCGGATGGGCGAGGGGGCGTTTATAATTCCGTGGGCAGCGTTATACCAATCATCTAATGTGGGTCAAATGTTGATAATAGCAGTTAGTATCGAAGACGGTAACGTTACACGCTGAAACTCACCCCAGTCTCTGCGCGCCGTTGGGCGATCATCGTAGAGTAGAAGTCTTATCATTATGGGATGTAAATTTACCCGGTCCATCTCCAGCTTGTATAATGGTATATACGTCCAAATCATGTTGTTTATCGAGTTATTGGCAATCGATCACTGTGTAGCGTGACGAGCCAGAGTCCCGGGACCTATAGCGAGTGCCCGGAAGTACTACGGACGTCTAGCACAACCTCTATGGCACATCCTGTTAAGCGATTGCGCCGATCGGCCACCAGATGGCGCTCCTGAACCGCCAGAGAGCTCAGTGGGTCCTGCTGGTGGATCTCAGGCCAGCGGAGGGGACATATGAATCCGATCGCAGATTTTTGAAATATTGATATAAGGACGCTGTACAGCGTCCTCCGGCAACTTGAGCATGGCCAGCAATGACGTCTAAACACGTTTCATGGCAGTCAAAGTGTTAAGGTAAAGTACTATATACAATAATAAGTACAGTTATGTTTTTTAAAGTGAAATGTTTTGTAGTGTGTGTTCACAGGGAGGGTTGGATGTGTGGTGTGTGTTCACAGGGAGGGTTGGATGTGTGGTGTGTGTTCACAGGGAGGGTTGGATGTGTGGTGTGTGTTCACAGGGAGGGTTGGATGGAGGGAGAAAGAGTACAGGTTGCAGAGAGAGAGAGCAGGCGGGGAGGAAGAGGAGGGAGGAGAGGAACGGATGGTTAGGTGGTGGGATGGAGGGATGAGGATGATGGAGGGATGGGGATGATGGAGGGTGGAGGTTGAGAGACTGGGTGTGAGAAGGGCCAAAAGTAAAAACATTTATTAGAAAAAAAAAAGAAAAAGAAAAGAGGAAGCCATGAGAAAGAGAGGGAGAGATTGATTCACACAATGAGAGAAAAGAGGAAGCCATGAGAAAGAGGGAGAGAGAGATTCACACAATGAGAGAAAAGAGGAAGCCATGAGAAAGAGAGGGAGAGAGAGATTCACACAATGAGAGAAAAGAGGAAGCCATGAGAAAGAGAGGGAGAGAGATTCACACAATGAGAGAAAAGAGGAAGCCATGAGAAAGAGAGGGAGAGAGAGATTCACAGAATGAGAGAAAAGAGGAAGAAGGATGGAGGTGAAGCAGAGGAAGAAAAGGATGGAGGTGAAGCACGGGAAGAGAAGGATGGGGAGGTGAAGCGCGGGAAGAGAAGGATGGAGGTGAAGCAGAGGAAGAGAAGGATGGGGAGGTGAAGCGCGGGAAGAGAAGGATGGAGGTGAAGCAGAGGAAGAGAGGTGAAGCGCGGGAAGAGAAGGATGGAGGTGAAGCAGAGGAGGAGAAGGATGGAGGTGAAGCAGAGGAAGAGAAGGATGGAGGTGAAGCAGGGGAAGAGAAGGATGGAGGTGAAGCAGGGGAAGAGAAGGATGGAGGTGAAGGATGGAGGTGAAACAGGGGAAGAGAAGGGTGGAGGTGAAGCAGAGGAAGAGAAAAAACGGAAGGTGACTAAAATCACATTGTCAGTATGTGAGAAACTACTGCAACATGTGAAACCAGCCAGTCACCTTCCATGAGGTAACAGGAGATACATGAGTCTATTTTAACTTTCGCAATAATTTCTTTGTTGGGCAACCTCAGCGTGGCTAATACAATTAGACTGGGAAGTAGGGCTGCACAATTCTTGGTAAAATGTGCATAACGATTTTTCTCTAAGAATTGAGACCACGATTCTCTGACACGATTCTTATTTTTTCAATAAAATCATTTATTGCACTCTCTTAAACAGACAACATATTATATCAAAGTGCTTGACTTAAACATAACATATATGAAAGTACTTGACTTAAAACGTAAGTGTCTTGTACCATACAAAATAACTCTTTAGTAAAAAGAAGGGAAAAAAAGTTAAAACTTAAATAAAAAATTATCTTTTTCGATTAATCGTGCAGCCCTACTGGGAAATATTGTTAAAGAGTGCCGGAAGACCATCGGCATTAACTTGAATGATCTCAGTCATGGTTGTCAAGTGAGAGCCACTCAGAAGGCAGAGGCCACTCTAGCGGACCCTCAGCACCCTCTCTATGCAGAGGTTCCACTCTTGCCTTCAGGACGGAGGTATTCCTCCCATACAGGGGAGGAAATTAGGCCACTTTACCCGCCAAATGCGGGTATTTTTTACGTTTGGCTGGTAAAAAAAATCAGATACTCGCCAGTTGGCTGGTAAGCCAAAAAGTTAGTTTCCTCCCCTGCTGGTGAGTATACAAAAAAATAAAACATTCTGCAATCACTGCACTGGCAAACGGTGCGCGTCTTCTGAGTGTTCGCTTTAGTTGACAGTGCCACGAGAGCACTGCACAAGACCACCCGCGGACATATAATGTTTAATAAACGTTTGCGCAGTACTGGCCAACCCGCGGACATATAATAATAAAAGTCCCGCGGTACTAGGCTAGCCATCAGGAGCACTCGCAAACAGATAACGTTAAACACAGCAGAAGATGGAAAACAGACAGACTGACCAACGGGGAACTGCATCCAACCCTAGTACAACCCTCGAGTATAAGTTACTAAGGACACATTTAAATCACAGAGGTGTAATGTTAGTCTACTGGAACTGTATACAGTGGTTAGCTTCTAGTTAGCGTTTTAGCTATAGCTGCTTGCTAGCTAACGTTAGCCCCATGTGCTCAAAGCAGCCAGCTAGGTGTATCTGTTATGACTATAATGTTTCCAAAAAAGCACCGGACTACGACGTAAGGTTAGACATTTTATTTCATGCTCAAAAGGCTTGCACATCGCAGTCACGAAAGGGGCTAGCTCAACCAGTGCACTGTGCACAACAGCACACCAACCGAACTGACGTTACCACAACACTTGACGGTACTTCACAGCACTGTCGTAAGACCACCGTGCTGTCTTAAAGGCACAGTGTGCCTACCCAGATGCATACACAACATTGACGCGGCTTGACATACAAAGAAGTAATTATCACAATTAGTGATTTTTTTTTGTCTGGTAAAAAAATCTGTTTGGCTGGTAAAGAAATTCAGATACTCGCCAGTTGGCTGGTAAGCCAAAAAGTTAGTTTCCTCCCCTGCTCCCATAGGAGGGCCAAGTCAAATAGGTATCCGAGATCATTTGTTCAGTCAGCTGTTGGATTTTTAAATAACATTGTATATGTAAGGCTTAGCTGCTTAGGCTTAGCTGCTACTGTATAGTCACAACAAATAATCTGTGTTCTTAATCTACACCAGTTTTATTGTGATCTATTTTATGTTTTAATGTATTTATGTCTTTATTGTATATTTGCCATGTGTACTGGTTGTGCTGTGTACCAATACTGTTGCAAACCAAATTGCCCCTTGGGGATAATAAAGACTATCCAATCCAATGTCTCACTGACCATTGTGCTTTATATGAAAAAGTGGAGTGGCCTTTAACTAAGAGAAGGGACTTGCCTTGCATTTTATTCATCTATAAGGTTCTGCTTATGAAACATCCCTATTATCTATGCTCTTTGATTGCTTTTTAATACAGCACATATGGCACTAGGTCACAGTACTACTTAGCTTTAGATACACCACAAAAAAAATTTAAACAAAGGTTCGAACGTCCGTTCGAAAAACCCTGACGAAGTTTGAATAAAAAAAAACAGGCTTCGGGGACAGCCTTAACACTTTGGGTGCCGGGAAACGCCTAAACACGTCATTCCCGGCCATGCTCAAGTTGCCGAAGACGCCTTAGAGCGTCTTTAATATCAATATTTCAAAAATCTGGGATCGGATTCATATGTCCCCTCCGCTGGCCTGAGATCCACCAGGAGGACCCACTGAGCTCTCTGGCGGTTCAGGAGCGCCATCTGGTGGCCGATCGGCGCAATCGCTTAACAGGAAGTGCCGTAGAGGTTGTGCTGGACGGCCGTATTACTTCCGGGCACTCGCTAATAGGTCCCGGGACTCGATCTCGACACACTACATAGCGATCGATTGCCAATAACTCGATAAACAACATGATTTGGACGTATATACCATTATACAAGCTGGAGATGGACCGGGTAAATCTACATCCCATAATGATAAAATGTCTACTCTACGATGATCGCCCAACGGCGCGCGGAGACTGGGGTGAGTTTTAGCGTGTAAAGTTACCGTCTTCGATACTAACTGCTATTATCAACATTTGACCCACATTAGATGATTGGTATAACGCTGCCCACGGAATTATAAACGCCCCCTCGCCCATCCGGTCAACATCAGATGACGTGTAGTAACTTCTAGAAGTACGTCTAGTTGGAATTTTTTATATCGCGCTGATTGCCATAAAACTGTATTGCATCATCAATATAATGTATTTGGGGCTATAGATCACGTTCTGGAGAAAGCTGCAGAAAGAGATGAAAACATACTTATACATTAGACCATACTTTACTATGAATATGTGAATGAAAAAGTTTAACGTTGCTACACAATGAACAATACATATAGGACTTTGAATGGGCCCTAATAATGGCAATGTAGCAATAGAATTTAAAAAGTTATAGCCCTGCAAAGAAGGGGACTTTCTCTATAGACAAATAGAGCCGGCAACCTACGGTTGATAATGAATTTAACCCATGGCAGCCAAAGTGTTAACACACATTAGTGTTCCACTAAAAGCTCAGATATCCAGATGAAGATTGGTCAGTAGGTCATCAGCGCTGCCTGCGTACCTGTCCCTCTCCTCGCCGGTCTCGTCCAGGACCCAGGTGTAGGAAGCCTACGTGTGCCCTGTACAAATGTAACAAACTACTAGGGGTCCTAAGGTGACGATTCAACTGCATCGATTTGAAAATGTTAGAAACGATTAGAATATATATATTTATTTTTTAGGTTGATTTTTTTATTGACCTATAGTCCATTCATGCTGAGTGAATCAGTTCCCCCAGCCACATTTGTGTATTCAACATGTTTGGGGGGAATTAACTGATTTCATGATGCATTGAATCGTTGCCTGAAAAATCGTTGCCTGAAAAATCGTAATCAAATCGAAGTGGGGTCAAATATTTACACCCCTACAAACTACATTTCATTCTGTTGGAAGATTTTCCAGTTTTAGACGCTGACTTGTGTGTTGGTGATGTTCAACTGTTCCCTTTGCTCTACTTGTTTGTTTTTTGTTGCTCGACTTGTCTGGTTATCTCTGTCTGAACTGTACGTGTCTGTTCGATGTGTATAAGATAAGATGTTCCTGTATTGATCCCCTTGTTGGGAAAATGTGTGCGTCATAGCAGCATGGGGGACGGGGGAGGGGAGGTACAGGTATGGGCAGGGTAATAAATATAGGCAATACAATTTGATCTGAATATGAAAATATCAGAAAAGGTTTGTTTGCCTATTGTTAAAAGCAGGGTTTCCCACAGACATTGCAAAATGTAATTCAAGGACTTTCAAGTACTTTTCCAAGAACTATTTTTCATTTAAAAAGGGGCATTTAAAAGGATATAATTCACTTTTAAATGCTGTTTTTTTTATTGAAAAAAAATCGTATCCAATATTTATGGCTTAAAACCTATTTCCGACAATTAGTTAAAGGTGACATGCATTATAAATGTCTTTTTTGAGTCTCTAGCATTGTATTATAGTAATAGGAGTTAGTATCAATGTGTTTTTGTCTCTAAATACCATATTGGCGGATTGCAGTCATTCAGGTCATTCATTTTCTGGTCCATTTTAATCAGGTCGTTCTGATTTGATGCGCATGGTGACGTCACGTGGCGCTGGGGAAGCGGATAGTGATTCGATTGGCTCTGTGGTTGGAGCCAATGCCCGCCCACAACCTAGGCAGCCCACACAGCGATAGCAGAGCGAGTGGAAATCACTTCCTCAAACAGCGAGGCAGATAGTGAAACCCAACACCTCGACTGCACTCTGAGGGAGAGAGAGAGATGGAGAGACAGAGGGAGAGACAGAGAGACAGAGAGAGGGAGAGAGAGAGAGAGAGGGAGAGAGAGAGCGAGAGAGGGAGAGAGGGAGGAGAGAGCCCGCTTCTGCGTGTGCTTGTTTACACAGCGTTTCATGCTGAGTCTCTCTCTCGCTCTCTCTCTATCCCACCCCCTCTCTCTCTCTCTCTCGCTCTCCCTCTCTCTTTCCCTCTCCCCCCTCTCTCTCTCTATCCCACCCCCTCTCTCTCTCTATCCCACCCCCTCTCTATCTCTCTCTGTCTACCAGTCGCAGACTGTGTGGATGACTGTCACTCAGTGCTTATGGGCGGAGCCAGGCCATCACAGCCTGAAATACTGATGCTGTGAAATGAGGCTTTTGAGTACTTGATAAGAAATATAAAACAATGCATTTAAAAAAAAAAAAAAAAAACTTACAGATGTTTTCAATAGACTCACAGGAATTGTGTAAAGTTGCCCAAATAGTGCTAGGAATAGCAATGCAGGTCGCCTTTAAACTTTAGATTAACACATTCGGGGCCAACCACGTATATATACGTGTTTCGGATCCAACGCTTGACGGCCAACCACGTATATATATTCGTGGTAAGGTTGTTTTGGCTTTTATTCCATTGTAATATCCTACTCAATGTCACCGAGCGGCACTGCAGATTTACCCTACTCTTGGAATGCATTGAAGTGCATTACCGGCCAGATCCTCGTAGGGGCGCTGTCTCGATAATGCAGTGTTCCCTGTTACAGACCGGTGTTTTAATTTTTTTTTAGTATGCATGGACTTTTCTGTTAGCCTAAAGCTATGCGTGTAGCCGATGGCCTGGAATAGTTTTTGGGACGCTGAATTCAGTATGCAGTAAAGGAATATATCACCAGCCAATGGACATATGGATCTACCAGATGGCGATCGATAACTGGGAAATCCTTTTTGGGATCCAACCGGCCACAGGTAAGAGCTTTTTCACGTAAATTACATGCTGATCAGGCCTTGTTATCATACCCAACCAGCCGATCAGCGAATAAGGCTAATGCCGTTATTGGTAATCAATAATCAGAAACGACATCCCCCGCCCCCCCCCCCCTTTCATGCATTCCATGATACCGACAATATGCATTTTGAGTTTTAGCTCTAGCTTGTCTATAGCCGAAACGCCATTCGATTTAACGTTATTAGCTTAGCACCCTATATCTCGCGTTCCAGGAAATACCCCAGAACATTCTGCCATAACGTTCATATTCACGACGCTATAAAATGGGAACGTATTGATGAAAAAATTATTTATTTAAGGCATATTGAAGGGACGGTTTCTAGTGTCAATTGACAATGAGAATGGACAGATAGCAATAATATAAAGTATAGATTTAGCTCTACAAACAGCCTCACGCACAATGAAAGTTTGTTTCGATATGCTGGCCGTATAGAGTGGGCCCCGTCTAATCCCAATGGCCCCGAATGTGTTCAAATAAACTATTTCTTGATTCAGAATTTTTTATCATGGATGAACAAAACTTTCAATGCGAATGGTTGATTTGAATTTCAATGAGTTTTTAAGCACCTTGTTAAAAAATGGGCTGTTTTCAAGGAATTCCAGGCCTCGACTTTTTTTTTACTAAAATCAAGCACTTTAAGCACTTCAAGGACCTTGTGCAAACCCTGTAACATGTCTCTTGAAAAAGTAGTGTGTGTGTGTGTAAATGGACTCCATTTATATAGCACTTTCTGTGCTTTACAACGTATGCCTCACATTCACACGACAACGGCGGCAACGATGCAAAGGTGCCAAAGGTGGGGGTTCAGTGTGTTGCTCACCGGTCAGTTGGGGGTTCAGTGTCTTGCTCACCGGTCAGTTGGGGTTCAGTGTGTTGCTCACCGGTCAGTTAGGGGTTCAGTGTGTTGCTCGCCTCAAAACCCACCTGTTCTCCCTTGCCTTCAACCCCCCCCCCCCCCCCCCCCTCCAACCTGATTGATGTCTGTCTCCAGTCTTTTTGTGCTATCACGCTGTCTCCCCTGTTCCCCCTATGGTCTCATGTTCCTTTTGTTTTGTTTCTTTGTTGTTTCTTTGTTTTTGTTTCTTTGCTTTTGTTTCTTTGTTTGTACTTTTGCTCCCGACTATTGTCAGCGACTTCGGGTTATTGAGAAGCGCTATATAAATTAAATGAATTATTATTATTATTATTATTATTATTATTATTATTATTATTATTATTATTATATATAAGTTATAAAACCAAATCCTATGTCATACCATAGAATTGTATCATTATTTTGCATCGTGTTGAATCGTATTATGTTGAATCAAATCGTATCAAACTGTATCTCAACAGGGGTGAATCGTATCGCATCGCCCGGTGCTTCAAGTGTATCGTTAATGTATCGTAGGCAACGTATCGAGATGCGCATCACATCGGCCTCAGTGATGGAGATGCTCCCCTTGCTCACCGGTCAGTTGGGGGTTCAGTGTCTTGCTCACCGGTCAGTTGGGGTTCAGTGTGTTGCTCACCGGTCAGTTGGGGGTTCAGTGTCTTGCTCACCGGTCAGTTGGGGGTTCAGTGTCTTGCTCACCGGTCAGTTGGGGGTTCAGTGTCTTGCTCACCGGTCAGTTGGGGGTTCAGTGCCTTACTCACCGGTCAGTTGGGGGTTCAGTGTCTTGCTCACCGGTCAGTTGGGGGTTCAGTGCCTTGCTCACCTGTCAGTTGGGGTTCAGTGTCTTGCTCACCGGTCAGTTGGGGGTTCAGTGTGTTGCTCACTGGTCAGTTGGGGTTCAGTGTCTTGCTCACCGGTCAGTTGGGGGTTCAGTGTGTTGCTCACCGGTCAGTTGGGGGTTCAGTGTCTTGCTCACTGGTCAGTTGGGGGTTCAGTGTCTTGCTCACTAGTCAGTTGGGGGTTCAGTGCCTTGCTCACCTGTCAGTTGGGGTTCAGTGTGTTGCTCACTGGTCAGTTGGGGGTTCAGTGTGTTGCTCACCGGTCAGTTGGGGTTCAGTGTGTTGCTCACCGGGCAGTTGGGGGTTCAGTGTGTTGCTCACCGGTCAGTTGGGGGTTCAGTGTCTTGCTCACTGGTCAGTTGGGGTTCAGTGTGTTGCTCAACGGTCAGTTGGGGGTTCAGTGTCTTGATCACTGGTCAGTTGGGGGTTCAGTGTGTTGCTCACCGGTCAGTTGGGGGTTCAGTGTGTTGCTCACTGGTCAGTTGGGGGTTCAGTGCCTTGCTCACTGGTCAGTTGGGGGTTCAGTGTCTTGCTCACTGGTCAGTTGGGGGTTCAGTGCCGTGCTCACTGGTCAGTTGGGGTTCAGTGTGTTGCTCACTGGTCAGTTAGGGGTTCAGTGTGTTGCTCACCGGTCAGTTGGGGTTCAGTGTCTTGCTCACCGGTCAGTTGGGGGTTCAGTGTGTTGCTCACCGGTCAGTTGGGGTTCAGTGCCTTGCTCACCGGTCAGTTGGGGGTTCAGTGTGTTGCTCACTGGTCAGTTGGGGGTTCAGTGTGTTGCTCACTGGTCAGTTGGGGTTCAGTGCGTTGCTCACTGGTCAGTTAGGGGTTCAGTGTGTTGCTCACCGGTCAGTTGGGGGTTCAGTGTGTTGCTCACCGGTCAGTTAGGGGTTCAGTGTGTTGCTCACCGGTCAGTTGGGGGTTCAGTGTGTTGCTCACCTGTCAGTTGGGGGTTCAGTGTCTTGATCACTGGTCAAGTCAAGTCAAGTCAAGTCAAGAGTTTTAATTGTCACGGCATACAGGTATACAATGAAATGCGGGTGGTCTTGCCCGCAACGATGTGCAATACAGTGGTACATATAATAGAATCAAAAGAAGGAAACAACATTGTGCAGTAACAGGTAGCAGGTAACATGGAGTGACATCTCGGTATCTGTACATAGTTATTTACAGAGCATATGGGACATGCTAGTTAGCTTTGGTAGTGCAATACACTGTTCCTGTTATTCTAATTTAAAGTGTCCTTTCCTTTTGCCATAAGTTATTTGGGGTTCAGTGTGTTGCTCACTGGTCAGTTAGGGGTTCAGTGTGTTGCTCACTGGTCAGTTGGGGGTTCAGTGTGTTGCTCACCGGTCAGTTAGGGGTTCAGTGTCTTGCTCACTGGTCAGTTGGGGTTCAGTGTGTTGCTCACTGGTCAGTTAGGGGTTCAGTGTGTTGCTCACTGGTCAGTTGGGGTTTAGTGTGTTGCTCACCGGTCAGTTGGGGTTCAGTGTCTTGCTCACCGGTCAGTTGGGGGTTCAGTGTCTTGCTCACCGGTCAGTTGGGGGTTCAGTGTCTTGCTCACTGGTCAGTTGGGGTTCAGTGTGTTGCTCACCGGTCAGTTAGGGGTTCAGTGTCTTGCTCACCGGTCAGTTGGGGGTTCAGTGTGTTGCTCACCGGTCAGTTGGGGTTCAGTGTGTTGCTCACCGGTCAGTTGGGGGTTCAGTGTCTTGCTCACTGGTCAGTTGGGGTTCAGTGTCTTGCTCACCGGTCAGTTAGGGGTTCAGTGTCTTGCTCACCGGTCAGTTGGGGGTTCAGTGTGTTGCTCACCGGTCAGTTGGGGTTCAGTGTGTTGCTCACCGGTCAGTTGGGGGTTCAGTGTGTTGCTCACCGGTCAGTTGGGGGTTCAGTGCCTTGCTCACCGGTCAGTTGGGGGTTCAGTGTAGGGATATCCGATATTGTCAAACTCTTAATTTCCGATACCGATATCAACCGATACCGATATATGCAGGGTCCCCCCCAAAAAACGGAATAATTTCAGGTAATTAACATTACATATCTCTTGTCGTGGAATTAACACAACATTATGCATACTTTTGACAATACATAAAATAAGAATTTGTTCTTACTTGCTTGCCTGGGTAAATAAAGGTTAAATAAATAAAACAAACAGAAAAATTATAATAATAATTTGAAAACAGATACCGATAATTTCCGATATTACATTTTAATGCCAATATCGGCCGATAATATCGGACATCCCTAGTTCAGTGTCTTGCTCACCGGTCAGTTCAGTGTGTGTGTGTGTGTGTGTGCATGTGTGTGTGTGCGTACCTATGACCACCAGGTTGAGCAGAGGCTTGCCCCCCTGTCTCTTCTCCAGCTCAGCCTTGATGTCGATCTGCTGCCTGGCCTTGCCTGGGGTGCGTCCCGGGGTGGAGGCTGTGGAGGCGCTGGGAGAGGAGAGAACAAGGAGACGTTAACACATCACTGCCACCAGTCTAAGCCTATGGAGATGTTCACCTTCTTTGCAGGGCTATAACTTTTTAAATTGTATTGCTAAATTGACATTACTATGGCCCATTCAACATCGATTATCCATCGTTCAGGATGTAGGAACGTTATACTTTTTCATTCATAGATTCTTCCAAAAATAGCTTCTAGAATATAAGTATGTTTTTATCGTTTTCTGCAGTAATTCATAGAACGTGAGTTATAGGCATAAACGCATATATAGATTATCAACTGCTGTTTATTGCCGATACACGCTATATTAAAAAATTCAACGGTACATGATCGTATACGTTATGCCTCATCATGTGCGGATGAAACGGGGGGGGGGTCATTTATAATTCCGTGATTGTCAGTAAATGCTTCATGTAGTATGGGTGATATATTGATCAGAGCGGTTTGCATTGAAAATAATAAACAATCAAGCTGAAAGTAACGTTACTGTCTTACCGTTCACCGATGAGACTGGAGGAAAAAGATCCCACTTATTTGACGTCTATCGACTAGATCCATTTCCGGTTTGTATGGCGCAATAAACGCCCAAATCATATCGGTTATTGAGTTATGGCAGCGATCCATATACACAGATGTGTGTCTAGAGTCCCGCAACGATATGTGACTGCCGGACGGATTTCCCAGATGCACCGAGATCACCAGAACCATTTCCGGTTGTAACTCGCCCGATCATCCACCAGGCGGCGGTATTGAAGCATTGCACTGTTGTGCAGGCTCCCACTGTATCAGCAGAGGCTGGGTGGCGGAGTTATGAATGCCATGGCGAAAATATGAAATATGATATCAATAACGTCGTACAGCGTGGTTTGGCAGAATTCGCATGACCAGCAAACCCATCGTACGCCGTTTATGGCGGTCAATGTGTTAAGGAGCATCACAGCAGTGAGAGCTTTCAGCAGGGTTCCCACAGACATTGCAAAATGAAATTCAAGTAGGCTACTTTCCCAAGCACAATTTTTCATTTTGAAAGGGCATTTAAAAGGGCATGATCCAATATTTATGGTTTAAAACCAATTTCCGACAATTATTTACACTTTAGATTAAAAAAAATTAAGAAAAAGTATTTCTTGATTCAAAACAACTTTATCGTGGATGAACAAAACCTTCAATGCTAATGGTTGATTTGAATTCCAAGGAATTTCTAAGCACCTTGTTAGAAAATGGGCTGTTTAAGAAATTCCAGGCCTCGACTTTTCCCCCTCAAATCAAGCACTGCAAGCATTTCAAGGACCTTGTGCGAACCCTGTTTCAACACACACACACACACACACACACAGTGAGTCGAGGGGATCAACATTGGACATGTCTTCTAGCTGGTGAGTCGAGGGGATCAACATTGGAGCTGTCTTCTAGCTGGTGAGTCGAGGGGATCAACATTGGACATGTCTTCTAGCTGGTGAGTCGAGGGGATCAACATTGGACATGTCTTCTAGCTGGTGAGTCGAGGGGATCAACATTGGAGCTGTCTTCTAGCTGGTGAGTCGAGGGGATCAACATTGGACATGTCTTCTAGCTGGTGAGCCGAGGGGATCAACATTGGACATGTCTTCTAGCTGGTGAGTCGAGGGGATCAACATTGGAGCTGTCTTCTAGCTGGTGAGTCGAGGGGATCAGCATTGGACATGTCTTCTAGCTGGTGAGTCGAGGGGATCAACATTGGACATGTCTTCTAGCTGGTGAGTCGAGGGGATCAACATTGGACATGTCTTCTAGCTGGTGAGTCGAGGGGATCAACATTGGAGCTGTCTTCTAGCTGGTGAGTCGAGGGGATCAACATTGGACATGTCTTCTAGCTGGTGAGCCGAGGGGATCAACATTGGACATGTCTTCTAGCTGGTGAGTCGAGGGGATCAACATTGGAGCGGTCTTCTAGCTGGTGAGTCGAGGGGATCAACATTGGACATGTCTTCTAGCTGGTGAGTCGAGGGGATCAACATTGGACATGTCTTCTAGCTGGTGAGTCGAGGGGATCAACATTGGACATGTCTTCTAGCTGGTGAGTCGAGGGGATCAACATTGGACATGTCTTCTAGCTGGTGAGTCGAGGGGATCAACATTGGACATGTCTGTAGATGGAGCTGAAAGTGTTTTAGTCCTTCTGTTCACTGGACAATGTAGATCAGCGGTTCTCATTACGGGGTCGCGCATAAAATAAAACAAATTTAATCTATAATTATTATAATTTGTTTAATGTTCTGGCAACATATTTTGGCTAAATATGCCTTGTTTTATAAATGTGTATTGATAACAGTGCTGTAATACAAATTTCGAATAAATATGCATGATCAGGGCGGCCGGGTAGCACAGCGGACTAACACCCCTTCCTGACAGGCAGCGACGCGAGCGAGCGAGTGGTGCATTTTTTTCTATTGCTAGGTTTTAGTGAGTTTTTCCTTACCTTTGCGTGGGGTATGTCTGGGAGTGCTGCATTTTATTTTGCATTTATTTGAAATGTTTTGGACTTTATGGTGTTCTTGTTTTGTTCTCGACTTATTGTGATGTTTCTTCTTGACTTGTTTAAAGAAGACGTGTCCGGCCCATGGGGACATTAACGTGTGTTGTCGGGCCTTACAAATAAATTTGATTTGAAATGTTATTTGATATACAGGGGGATGGAGATCAAAGGGCTTCAGGCATAATTTTCAACGACAACAGTTACAACAAGAGTTTGGGTAATTTCTACATCAACCCTACTTCCGTTACAAAAAACGCTACGCTTTTGGTTGCATCGGGTCTTTTAAGTCACCTCATGGAGGGGTCCTCTCCGGAGCATTTGGAGGGAGTCACGGGGCGCCTGGAGGGCGTGTCCGGGGCTGGGTAGGAGAGGAGTCCAGGGCTGCCTCCACGACGCAGGGCAGCAGTCACACCATTCTCCTCCGTGCTGCAGTGACGGGGGGGTGTAGGGCAACACAGCAGGGGGACACATTAACCAGCTAGAACACAATATGGAGTAGTATGAGCCCGATATAGAGGCAATTATTTAACCTCTTAACACATCTTGCACCAAAAACGAGTTCTCGTTATTGCCCGCCAATCAAATAGCGCCAACAACTAGTTAACTCGTTTTTAGTCAAGTCAAGTCAAGAGTTTTATTTGTCACGGCATACAAGTATACAATGAAATGCGGGTGGTCTTGCCCACAACGATGTGCAATACAGTAGTAACAACATAATAGAATCCAATAAAAACAACATTGTGCAATAAACAAGTAACATATCGGTATTTGTACATAGTTATTTACATATTTTATACAATCTCAGGTTCTACTATACTATTTTTAAAGTGACCTTTCCTTAGTGGCCATAAGTGTGGGCGTGTGCAGCATGAGTGTGTGCTTGCTCATGTTAAAGTGTCTGCTAGTGTGTGAGCGTGTACAGTGTGTGTGTTGTGTGTGTGCTCATGTGTGCTTGTGTGTGTAGAGTTCAGTGTTCAAGGCTCTGATGGCCTGGGGGAAGAAGCTGAGCCGAAGCCTCTCTGTCCTAGTAGCTGGGGTTCGCAGGCGTCTGCCTGACCTCAGCAGCATGAACAGGCTGTTGTTGGAGTGGTGTGAGTCTTTCATTATTCTGCAAGCTCTGGATTTGCACCTCTTGTTGTATAGAACCTGCAGGGGAGGTAGTGCAATACCCGTGGTACGTTCGGCTGAGCGCACCACTCTCTGTAGGGCCTTCTTGTCCTGTGCCGTGCTGTTTCCATACCAGGCAGTGATGTTTCCAGTCAAGATGCTCTCTACAGCTCCGGAGTAGAAGGACTGGAGTATCTTCCCAGATACTCTGAACTTCCTTAACTGTCTCAGGTGGTAGAGGCGCTGCTTCGCCTTTTTTACGACTGAGTCTATGTGTGTTGACCATGTCAGATCCTCTGAGATGTGGACCCCCAGGTACTTAAAGCTGCTCACCCTGTCCACGGTAGCCCCGTTTATGATCGTTATTAACTTTATTGACATTCATAATTCATCCAGGAAGGCTCCGGGAGCCAGCTGGACCCTGTCTGATATTGCAAAGCCTCAATACCGCCGCCTGGTGGATTTCGGGCGAGTTGCACTCCACTCTAAACTGGAAGTGGCGCTCTGTGCATCGGGGAAAAAGCTCCGCCAGAGATATCTTGTAACGTGGATCAAGATACACACTCTAGTGCATTGGATTGCTTTCGAGACGCAAAAATCAATATGCTTTCGGCGTTTTTTGCGTCATACAAACGGAAAATGGATCTAGCAGATCGACGTCAAATAATTGGAATTCTTTTCCTCCAGTCTCATCGGGCACAGGTAAGAGGAATCTAACGTTATTTCCAGCTCGATTGTCCATTTATTTCATTGCAATCTATCCGATCAACGTATGGCGTCGTACTAAAGAAAGCCGTTAGTGACAATCAAGGAATCATAAACGACACCCCCCCCCCCCCCTTTCCTTCACGCATGATGGAGCATAATGTATAGCGATCATATGCATTTGAATTTTTTAATATAGCGTGTATAGGAACGAAACGCCAATCGATTATGTGTAATACGCATCGGGGCCTATAACGCGCGTTCTACGAATTACTGCTATACACTCTAAAAACATAATTATATTCACGACGGTACTAACACGACAATGTATGAATGGAAGAATATAACGTTCCCACATCCAGAACGATAGATACCCGATGTTGAATGGGCCATAGTAATGTCGATATAGCTATAATATTTAAAAAGTTATAGCCCTGCAAAGAAGGTGAGCCACTCCATAGGGTTACAGCACTGGCAGAGTGTGGTATAAGATGGGCATACTGCATGGCGCAGAATGTGTTAACAGACGGCCCCAAATAGTGGCCATTTTTGTTTTCGTTTTTGAGGACTGCATACTTTTTAGGTCGCATGAAACGGCAATCGACAGGCAACAAATAGGGCTTTACTTAGATATAAATATTGTATTAAAAAAATGCACACCCGAGCCGCTAAAGATCGGAAAAGTGGCGTGTCGTGCCGGTGGGCAAATCGTCCTAAAGAGGGTCTGTTAAGAGGTTAAAGAATATGATTATTTGTAAGTGAACAGACGTATTGTATTTCTCATATTTATGAACAAGGGTTTTGATGAAACAGCATGAAGAAAAAAGCCGAAGGCCGGACCAGCACTCTCTGATTTAAAAACAGTTTTTAATGGCAGCCTACAGTACAGACATGTTTCAGAACAGGCGTTCCATCTTCAGTGTAATAGGCTAGCAGTGATAGATTGTAAAAATGGGAGCTATATACCATGAGGGCAGGAAGTGACATCATAGGGGTGAGCTTGGGAATGCAAGTCAACTTTGACCTCCAGAGTAAGGACTTGATAATGTAGCATGTTGAAAACAAATATATACCAGACACTTAAATAAGCCAATAGCAAAACACAAAATTCTATAAGCAAAGAAAAACAACAACAGAAAGAAAACTTTACCATTTGTAAAATAATCGTAATGATAATATACTCATGATAATAAAAGTAATAAAAGTCACTTGTAGGAAACAGGATAACAACATTTTTCATTCATTCCCTTTGGTACAATGCCATTAATCAAATGAATATAGTAACCTGTCTCCCCCTCTAGAGGGCATTGTAGACTAACGAGTCCCTTAAACAATAAGATTGCATTAGGAGAAATAGAGAGATACGGTACACCCTTAAGAAAGGACATAGTGGTGCTAATCACTCCAATATACACTTGCAATGTCAGTAATGGTGTAAATCCCTATGATGTCACTTCCTGCCCACATGGTATATAGCTCCCATTTTTACAAGCTATCACTGCTAGCCTGTTACACTGAAGATGGAACACCTGTTCTGAAACATGTCTGTACTATAGGCTGCCATTAAAAAAGATTTAATATTTAATCTGAGAGTGCTGGTCCGGCCTTCGGCTTTTTTCTTCATAATGTTTGGGATTTCAGCACCCAGTGTCAGATACTGAGAGCGCGGTCTAACTTGATTTTGATGAAACAGCCCCATAATTGCTGAAAAATGCAAACTGACGTACATTTGATTGCATCTTTAATTATTTTCCAGTAATTAGTTACTACAAGACACCAGTCTGTAGGGGTGTGTGTGTGTGTGTGTGTGTGTGTGCGTGTGTGTGTGTGTACCTTGGTACATCAAAGCCCATGGTCTGTTTCTTCCCGGAGAGGGTCATGCGGGCTACTTTGGGGACGACTTCCGTGTCCAACGTGTTCTGAGGTCCGTCTCTGCCTTTAGCTGAAGGGTAACGAGGGGGACAGACACAACACTCTGTAACCATCTCAATACAGGAGAACAAAACATCGTGTTCAATAGTTATCAAAATTAAATGGAAAACATCACTGTTCAAGCTTTGTTCAAGCTCTGCATCACAGTTCAAGCTCTTTGTTCAAGCATCACTGTCCACTAGGGCTGAGCCCAAACGTTCAAACCTTTGTTCGTTACGTTGGCATTGGAATTCTAAATCAACATTAGATATTTTTTGTTTTTTACATTTTTTTTCTATTAATTCTGTTTAAACCAATGGGGTTTTTCTTCACAGTTGCAGATAAAGATTAGGCCACACTAATTATAGTATTAAAAGAAACTGATGAGTTATATTCATTAAAGAAAGTTGATTTAATTGGGCTGGGGATTCTCCCTGGGCTGGGTCTGGAAAGTTGATTTAATAAAAAAATTTAAAAGACTCGTTTAATCATATTAATCACTTTATTCAAATTGAGGATTTAGTTTGAGGATATTTAAAATATAATATTTTTAAATTTTCTAAACTAAGGTTCGAACGTTCGTTCGAAAAACCCTGACGAAGTTCGAATCCCAAAAACAGGCTTCGGGGACAGCCTTACTGTTCAAGCTCTTTGTTCAAGCCCTGCATCACAGTTCAAGCTCTTTGTTCAAGCCCTGCATCACTGTTCAAGCTCTGCGTCAGTTCAAGCTCTGCATCACTGTTCAAGCTCTTTGTTCAAGCTCTGCGTCTCACTGTTCAAGCCCTACATCAGTTCAAGCTCTGCATCACTGTTCAAGCTCTTTGTTCAAGCTCTGCATCACTGTTCAAGCTCTTTGTTCAAGCTCTGCGTCACTGTTCAAGCTCTTTGTTCAAGCTCTGCGTCACTGTTCAAGCTCTTTGTTAAAGCTCTGCGTCACTGTTCAAGCTCTTTGTTCAAGCTCTGCGTCTCACTGTTCAAGCTCTTTGTTCAAGCTCTGCATCACTGTTCAAGCTCTGCATCTCACTGTTCAAGCTCTTTGTTCAAGCTCTGCATCTCACTATTCAAGCTCTTTGTTCAAGCTCTGCATCACTGTTCAAGCTCTTTGTTCAAGCTCTGCATCACTGTTCAAGCTCTTTGTTCAAGCTCTGCATCACTGTTCAAGCTCTGCATCTCACTGTTCAAGCTCTTTGTTCAAGCTCTGCATCACTGTTCAAGCTCTTTGTTCAAGCTCTGCATCACTGTTCAAGCTCTGCATCTCACTGTTCAAGCTCTTTGTTCAAGCTCTGCATCACTGTTCAAGCTCTTAAGTGTTTGTTTGTATGTATTGTTTGTCCTCTCCTACCTTTTCCCCTTGTGCATTATGGTGGAGGTTTAAATCCCTATAACCATAAATATATAATTTACTATTTGGAAAACATCTTGTGTTGTGGCTTTCTTACCTACCTGGGACATTGCTTTAAACGCATTTACTGAGAGAGGCTGTTTGTTGCTCATGTGCAGCCGGCTCCAGTTATTATTCTGTGTGGTCCTTAGACCTTTGTACATGACATGGGGGCTCGTTAGTTTGCACAATTGTATGGTTCCTTGTTTGTTATGTAACATTGTAACTTGTCAATTGGAGCATGGCAGGTAAGATAGCATTTTTTTTCCCCTTGGTAAGTTATATTATTGTGTTTCCATTGTCCGTGCTACACAGTTTAATTGGTGTAAACCGTTCTTGTATGTAATGCTCTTGAACTAATCTTTTTTTCTGCCACATAGGTAACAGGTGGATCGCCTACCTGGTTAGGGGGTGGGGGGCACGCGTCGTAATTCCGGTGGAGCGTGCAATGAAATCGGTAAGCGACTGAAGATATGTGTAGGCCTCATCCCGCCAGGGGAGTAGTTTAGCTGGGGATATGCTAGAGTGACACAGGTGATCCTAGTTAGATGGTTAGACCAACGTTTATTGTTTTCATGAATGGTAGATGTGGGCATTAAATCAGATTGGTTGAATTGTTGACTACGAAATGTGTTACGCACGGACATTGTGGAGTAGGTGAGTGGCTATTTCCTGGTGCCTGTTATTTGTTTGATGGTAACGCGGGTTGCTACGGGAGCACAGGGTAATTATAAATATGTTATTTGTGGCATAGTCATATTCTGCAAGGGCTATGGCTGGGGCAGCTTTTACTTTGGAAATTTTTTTGGCGGACCCTACGAGGGATCAAATTGATGTCTACACAAAGATAGATTTGTGTAGTGTCGCCAAACATTATGGCATTACTGTCCAGAGTTCGAAAAGTAAAGAGGAGTTGAAAGCGATCGTGCTGGCTGGGTTGTTGGATAAAAATATATTTAGTTTGCCCATAGCCAAGGGAAATGTCTCTGAGAGCGTCGCGCGCGGCGAGGCGGCTGACAAGACTAGTGAGGCCACTGGTGGTTTAGATCGAAACGCTGGTGCGGTACAAAAACGGAGAGGTGGCATTTCCAAGGGAGAGGAGAATGATAGTGATGACTCGGTACACTCAGGGCGTGCCTCTGTTTCTTCTCCCACTCGTAAATCAAGTAGACGTTTGGCCCGTCTCCAGATGGAGGAAAGAGAGGCTATGCGAGTCAGGGAGGAGAAGAAGGAAGAGAGGGAAGAGAGAGAGAGGAAGGAAGAGAGAGACAGGGAAGAGAGAAGGGAAGAAAGAGAGACGCTGAGGGAAGAAAGAGATGCTGAGGGAAAAGGAGGAGAAGGACAGGGCGCTGCTGAGGGAAAAGGAGGAGAAGGACAGGGCGCTGCTGAGGGAAAAGGAGGAGATGGACAGAGTGCTCCAGGTGACTATAAGAAGGATGGAATTGGAGAGTGGTGGCTCTTCATCCTCCTCAACTGAAGTCTCCCAGGGCCTTTTTAATATTGGGCAGCATATTTCTTTAGTTCCCGTCTTTCGGGAGTCTGAGGTGGAATCATATTTCTCTGTTTTTGAGCATTTAGCGTGGGCTTTGCATTGGCCAAAGGACCAGTGGGCGATTTTATTGCGATATAGACTCACTGGTAGGGCTCAGGAGGCATGCCAGTCATTATCGAATGAGGACAGCGTGGTATATGAGAAAGTGAAGAGTGCTGTCTTGCGCGTTTATGAACTGGTGCCGGAAGCGTATAGGCAACAATTTAGGGCACTAAGTAAATCTCCCTCTCAAACACATGTTGCATTTTCCCGTGAACAACGGACTATGTTTACTCGTTGGTGTGAAGCATGTAACGTGGATGGTGTCGAAGCGTTGAGCGAGTTAGTCCTCATTGAGAAATTTAAGAAATGCGTGCCCGAATGCATTATAGTGTACTTAGAGCGCAAAGTTTCTACCCTCCAGGAAGCTGCAGTTTTGGCAGACGAGTTCGCATTGATCCACAAAAATATTGCTGTGCGAAATGATGTGTATGTAGGAGGTGGTGCGTTCTCTCCTTCTGAGTCGCCGTATCGGGGAGGTGACGAGCGACCATTCCGACCGCGCTCACCGCCGTCTGAAAAGGCCACCTTTGTGTGTCATTATTGTAAGAAAGAGGGGCATTTTATGAGGGACTGTCATGCGTTGAGGGATCGACAGGAGACCAGGGAGTCAGCCCAGGAACCGAAAGGGGTGGGGTTGATTGGTACAGTGTCATGTCCTGACCAGAATAGCTCTTTTGAACCCTTCTTGTTTGATGGTTATGTGTCTCTGTCGGGTAACGTTGGGGACTACCAACGGGTGAGAATACTCCGTGATACAGGAGCCTCTCAATCGTTCATCCTGGCTGATGTATTACCATTGGATGTGGACTCCTGTCAGTCGAGTGAATTGGTGAGAGGTATTGACATGGGGTGTGTGCGCGTGCCGTTGCATAAGGTACATGTACAGTCTGCACTGGTCACAGGTTGCTTTCCGGTCGCGGTTCGCCCATGTTTTCCCGTAAAGGGCGTGGATCGTCATGGGGAATGATATCGCTGGGGGTAAGGTCATCCCTGTGTTGGAGGTTGACACTCCATTTACTAACTCATTGTGTGATGCATTGATTGATAATCGCCCCAATGTCCCTTCTATGTGTGCTGTCACTAGGGCACAGAAGCGGAAGCGAGACCATGGTCTAGCGTTGGGTGACTCTGTCTGTGGTGAGTTTTGCAAATTGGCGGTGGAGCAGCATTTTGAGGCGGGGGATGAGGTGTTTATTGTGCTGCCCACGCCTGGTGCTGTGCTCACTGCCCGGTTCTCAGGACCTTATGTGGTAAAGAGAAAGGTGTCTGCCACTAAGTATATGTTGTATACGCCCGAGCGGCGGAGGACACGCTGGTGTCATGTGAATAGGCTATTGAAGATGCCTGCCCGCGTCTCGTCGGTGTTGGGATGTGACAGGGCTGTTGGTTCACATGCTGTGTTGTGTTTTGATGTGCCTTACAGGACGCACAGTGTTGCTGTTGGGAGTGCGGACCCCGTTAAGCAGTTCGCGTATCGGTGTCCGGTGGCGATGAGGGAGGTCATGGGGAGAGAGACTCTGTACCCCCTGAAAAAAAAAAGGGGGGGGCTAGCTACACATGGCCATGGTCCCTGGAGCTCTTTTTGTCTTCTGGTTTCCAAGGCTAATGTGTCTCTCCGTTTTCTGTACTGCAGGAGGGTGACGCGGGGCCTGTGTGGTGCTGATGTGGCCCATTTGGTGGGTGATTTTGTGGAGGGAGAATTTTTTTGTTGTTGTTTCTGTTCTCCCTGGGATGTGGTACTAATCTCATGTTGGGTAATGAGTAATAATGTTTTGCTAACCCTACAGGTTCGCTCTTATGGGGGGAGGTGTGACGTACATGGGTACGTGGGTTGGTCATTACCATTATTACTGTATTTATGACACCATCTGAACATCAGGTTAGTATATGTAAATGTGTTGTTTTGTATGTGTGATGTTGTGTCATCTCCTAATCTCTGTTCTGTTCCACAGATGCCACTCATCTCCCTGATTGGATTGGTTGCACCTGATTGGTGCATCTTCAGGCAGGCAGTGGAGATGAGTGAATAACAGGGTGGGAGATGACACACGTCCGGGCGCCTCATTTGAATCACTGCCATGTTCCAGAATGGAGTGAGGAGGCTGCCCTCTCGTCTAGCTGTCTGGAAGTGATATCTTGTGGTTTCTCTTTGTGTCCCATGACGGGCTCAATTGTATCTATATTATTTATTAAGTGTTTGTTTGTATATATGTATGTATTGTTTGTCCTCCCCTACCTTTTCCCCTTGTGCATTATGGTAGAGGTTTAAATCCCTATCACCATAAATATATAATTTACTATTTGGAAAACATCTTGTGTTGTGGCTTTCTTACCTACCTGGGACATTGCTTTAAACGCATTTACTGAGAGAGGCTGTTTGTTGCTCATGTGCAGCCGGCTCCAGTTATTATTCTGTGTGATCCTTAGACCTTTGTACATGACAAGGATACAATTCACTTTTTTTTTTATAGGTTGGTGTCAGTCAGGCCTCCCTCTCTCGTTCAGAACGCTGCTGCCCGTCTGCTAACGGGAACACGTAAGCGGGAGCACATTTCCCCTGTGCTGGCTTCCCTCCACTGGCTTCCTGTGCGTTTTAGGATTGATTTTAAGGTTTTACTGTTTGCTTTTAAATGTTTGAATGGCTTGGCACCGGGTTACCTCTCGGACCTGCTGGAACCTTATGTTCCCCCAAGGTTCCTCAGGTCCTCTGACCAGCTCCTCTTTGGCTGTTCCAAAGTCCAGGCTGAAGCTTAGGTGGGACCGTGCTTTCGCTGTGGCAGCCCCAAAGCTCTGGAATGAGCTGCCACTGCATGTTAGGCAGGCCCCCACTCTGCAGGTGTTCAAAATCACGCCTCAAGACACATCTATTTGCTCTGGCTCTCTGTGTTTTAAACAGTTTTTGAGACACCTGCCTTTTTTGTGGAGACTAACATTGATCTCTTAAAGCAATCTAATCACTGCACGTCAGATTTTGTGGATGCTCTATACGGCAGAGGGTTCTACCCACTGATCACAAAACCCAGTAGAGTAACCTCAACTTGTGCTACATTAATTGACAATATTTTTATAAACACTTTGGAGAACAATATTAAAAGCGGACTTGTGATAAATGATATTAGTGACCACTTACCTATATTTGTAATATATGACTGTCAAATTAAGACAAAGAAGGAAGAAAACTCCCTTAGATACACAAGGGTAAGAACTGATGACACAATAGCCAAGTTCAGGAATGATCTGGTTAATGAGGAGTGGAAAAGGGTTTATGTAGAAGAAGTAAATGCTGCATATGAGGCATTTTTGGACATTTACTTGTCGCTGTATGAAGAACACTGTCCAATGGTAGTACGGAAGCAAAAATGTAATTATAAAATAAAACCCTGGATGACAAAGGGCTTACAAAATGCAAGTAAAAAGAAAAACAAACTCTAGAGATTTTATCAAATTAAGAACAAAAAAGGCTGAAAATCAATATAAAGCTTACAAAAATAAATGAACTACTATAATTAGAAATGCAAAGAAAGAACACTATAATAATGTCT
Source organism: Notolepis coatsorum (assembly GCF_963971535.1). Lineage (NCBI taxonomy): Eukaryota > Metazoa > Chordata > Actinopteri > Aulopiformes > Paralepididae > Notolepis > Notolepis coatsorum. The sequence goes on along the minus strand of NC_140169.1, from coordinate 41,613,987 downwards.
TAAAGGAAAATATAAATAATATCAAAGAAACTTGGAAGATTTTACGAAATGTCATTGGAAGCAAAGCTGTATCTGCAGATTTACCCAATTACTTCATTAATGACAACAATACGGTTATTAAAAACGTGAATGAAGTGGTAAATGAATTTAATTCATTTTTTGTAAATGTAGGCCCAAACCTTGCTAAGAATATCCAAAGTCATAATGAAGGGAAAGCAAATAAAGACTGGACAGGGGAAAGTAAAGTGTTGCAGTCTATGTTTCTAGGACATGTGAGTGAAAGACAAATTATAGAAATAGCATTCAATTAAAAAAAATAAGACATCAACTGTCAGTGATGGAATTGACATGATAATTGTGAAGAAGACCATTGATTGTATAATTAACCCCCTGTGTCATATTTTTTATCTTTCCTTTCAAACACAGCTTTACCAACTACAGACCAGTGTCTTTGCTTTCACAATTTTCCAAGATTCTTGAAAAAGTGTTTGCTCATAAATTAGATAGTTTTATTGAAAAGAATAACCTGCTGAGTAAGAGTCAGTATGGATTCAGGGCAAATCGATCAACAGCCTTAGCCTTAATGAATATATATGAAGAAATAACCACAGCAGTAGATTAGAGGAATTACACAATAGGGGTGTTTATTGACTTAAAAAAAGCATTTGATACGATAGATCATCACATTTTAATTTCTAAATTACAAACATACGGTGTGAGGGGTGGCGATGAACTGGTTAAGTAGCTATCTTGAAAATAGACAACAATATGTACAACTCTCTAGACGTAAGATATGGTTTGATAACAATAAGCTATCCCTAAATTTGGAAAAAACGAAATGTATGATATTTACTAATCGAAAGAAGGACAATGTGGCATTATGTATTGACGGAGTTAATATTGAAAGAGTATCAGAGTTAAAATGTTTGGGTGTTATGTTGGATGAGAAATTGACATGGAAGCCACATATAATGTACATAAAAAATAAGGTAGCCAAGAGTGTTTTTGTTTTGAACAAGGCAAAGAATGTGCTTGATTATAATTCTATGCGAATATTATATTGTTCACTCATCCTACCATATTTGAGTTACTGTGTGGAAGTGTGGGGTAACACGTATGAAAGCAACATAAAGCCATTATTTATATTACAGAAGAGAGCAGTAAGAATAGTTCACAATGTAGATTCAAGAGAACATACCAACGAATTATTTATTAAATCCAGACTATTGAAACTTAAAGAGTTAGCTGAAATACAAACCTTATTAGTTTTGTTTAGAGCAAAATGCAGAGTATTACCAGCAAATATACAGAGGTTGTTCGTTCCCTGTCCAGATGACAGCAGAAGGAAATTTAATTTTAAACACCAATTTGCACGAACAACCTTAAAACAAAGGTGCACCTCAGTTATAGGTATCAAACTATGGAACTCCTTGCAGAATGATGAAAAGAATTCCAATAATATATTTCACTTCAAAAGGTTGTGCAAAGAAAAGATACATAGACAGTATAGCACAGTTTAGTATAATATTGCAGTTTAGCGTGTCAGGATGACGTAGCATAGAGTTGTAGTGTAGGCCAGTATGAGTATAGTAATATAGTATATAGCAGCGTAACATAGAATAATAATATATTAAAATATTGTATAATACACTACCAATATGGTGTAGAATAAATAGTATGATTTAGTTATATTATAATAAAATAGAAATTAGATAGTATATAGAAGTATAATACATTATATAAGTGTGTGTGTGTGTGGGGGTGTGTGTGTGTAAATGAATGAACCTAAATATGTAGTTTGACTGATAGATAGACAAAATGGGTTTATTTATGTTGATTTAATTTGGTTGTGTTGATGTTAAATTTTTTTTTTTTTTTTTTTTTTTTGCAAAATGGGTATATTCTGTTTGGTTTTACACAATATGTCTATCGGTGTGTTGTGTGTGTGTAGGGGCAGGTATATATAAGATTTTTTCTTCTTCCTGTTCCTTTCGGCCATGGTATTTTTGGTGAATTATATGAATATGTACTGTTGGACTGTGGTAATTCCATGTACGAATAAATAAATGATGAAAATGATGATGATATATTGAATGTATTGTTTTTACATTTTAATATGTTGTGCCCTGTGTTTGTTTTTTATCTGATGGCTACAAGACAAATGGTTTCGTTGGGGATAATAAAGAATTACTGTACTACTCTACAGTATAAGGATAACTAGAGCGACTTTGGGCATACTTTGTATCAGTGTAATGGAATATACAGCAATATATCGCAATATTTTGCATGCTGATATTATATATATACGCCAAAGTATTTATATTAGGAAAAAATATATATATTTATAAGGGATGCTCGATATTGGCTTTTTTACCAATACCGATATACCGACATTGTGTCCAACTCTTAATTTCCGATACCAATATCAACCGATACCGATATATGCAGGGTCCCCCCCCCCCCCCCCCAAAACTGAATAATTTCAGGTAATTAACATTACATATCTCTTGTTGTGGAATTTTTTTGACAATAAATAAAATCTGAATTTGTTCTTACTTGCTTGCCTGGATAAATAAAGGTTACCGTACTTTTCGGACTATAAGCCGCGGCTTTTTTCCCCATTTTTTGACCCTGCGGCTTATATAACGGTGCGGCTTATATGTGACTCGACGTGACCAAACTCGAAAATGTAAACATCTAAATATTGCTTTTTTGACTGCATTGAAATGTTATTTATCTGTTCCCTTATTTGCTAAACTTAATACAACTTGTAAATGAGTTAATGCTTGTTATTTGTCCGACAGTATTGTGTCCCAAAGCTAATTACATATGGTAATTAAACATTAAAACACCTGCGGCTTATAGTCCAGTGCGGCTTATATATGTACACATCATTCAATTTAGCTGCTGCGGCTTATAGTCAGGTGCGGCTTATAGTGCGAAAAGTACGGTAGTAAAAATGTAAAAAAAAAAAAAAAAAAAAAATCTTTGGAAAATCGATAACGATATTTTCCGATATCACATTTGAATGCCAATATTGGCCGATAATATCGGACATCCCTAATATTTATACAACAGGTAGGTCCGACCACGCATTGTGATTAGTCAAGAGCGTTCTAAGCCGTGAGTATATTCATGATACCACTGCGCTGGCTTTAGAATGTTTCGAAAGTTTCACCTGCCATTCATCAAACGGAAACTGTCAACATGACCTACTCCACGGACGTTACGTTTGATTTAACGTACCCGTATATAAACTAAATGAGTGGATAGATATAGAGGAGTCTAATGCAAGCAAAAGTCGGAAAAAGTAATCAGCACCTCGGACAGTTCCAGGTCAATGCCCAGGCCATTGACTTGGTGGTGTTGAAAGATTTTCGGCTTTTCTCCACCGCGTCCAGCTCATCTTTAGTTGGATTGGCATGTCTAATAATGGTGTTTTTATGAATACCGTTAGATGTAGGCCCGTCCTCTATATGTATCCACTCGTTTATAGTTAACGGGTACGTTAAATTAAGACTAATAAGTAATTTGTTTGCGTTGCCAAGCTGGTTGATGGCCTACTACTCCATTTGAAATTCGATAGCAACGATACATCTTTAGGAACTATTTTTCTACGCCAAGTTCACTGAAATATTATAAAAGACCCTAGAATTGTCTGTATTCATCCTATATTTTCCGCTCCAATTATGGAGTTGGTGTCGGGCTCTAAGTCCTCTACCTGCTCTCTGGACCCCATGCCCACCACCCTGGGGAAGGCCGGTCTGCCTGCCCTCTGTCCTCTCATGGCAGACATCATCAACTCCTCCCTGTCCCCTGCTGACTTGAAGGTTGCAAGGAACCAGAGCATAATACTGGACTCAACCCTCTCATTTCACCCACACGTCAAAACCAGGTCCGACTTTTTCCACCTCAGAACCATTTCCCGCTTTCGCCCCTTACTCTGACACCTCAGCGGAAACACTCATTCATGCCTTCATCACTTCCCACCTCGACTACTGTAACGGAATCCTTCTTGGTGCCTCCAAGAAGGTTCTGGATCGCTTGCAGTACGTCCAAAATTCAGCTGCGAGGGGCCTCACACGCACAAAACCCTGGCAGCACATCACCCCCACCCTGCAAAAACTCCACTGGCTCCCCATCAACTACCGAATCCCCTACAAGATCCTCCTCCTCACCTACAAATCCCTGCACGGGTTGGCCCCTTCCTACCTGATCGACCTACTCCACACCCCTACACTCCAGCACGAGGCCTCCGCTCCTCCAACTCAGACCTCCTCACTATGCCCCGCACCTGGCGTTTTCTCCATAGTGGCCCCCAGGCTGTGGAACTCCCTCTCCCCTACCATCCGAGGCTCCGACACCATCAACCTTTTCAAGAACCATCTAAAACACACCTGCTCACACTAGCCTTTGCGCAACACGGCGCTGCTCCCAAGTAGCTTACCCCCTTCACCCCTTGACTCCTTTCTTTTAAGCTACTGATCCTGTTGTTTGTTTGTTTATTTTGTGTTAGTTCCTTTTTCATTTGTATTTGTTTTATTTTCCTGTTGTTAGTTACTATATATATTTATACCCTTTTTATATAGCTTCTCTTTTTTGTAAAGTGTCCTCGAGTCTGAGAAAGGCGCTTCTCTCTCTAAATCAGGGGTCAGCAACCTTTACTATCAAAAGAGCCACTTTTCCCCCCTCCCACAAAATAAAATGATCAGGGAGCCGCACAACCCATTCACCCTTAAAATGAAGATAAGTGTATAATGTTTTATATATCCCCAAGCATACATACCCCACATTTAGCATAACAGGCCTAACAATTGCATACGCAAAGTAATTTGCGATTTATTATACTTTATACTTATAGCACACATGTTTGTTGCATTAACACATTCCTTGCCAGCCATTGTATCCAGTCTGCCAGCGCTATAAGTCTATGGAGTGGCTCACCTTCTTTGCAGGGCTATAACTTTTGTTAATTGTATTGCTATATTGACATTACTATGGCGCATTCAACATCGATTATCTATCGTTCAGGATGTGGGAACGTTATATTTTTTCATTCATACATTCATACAAAAATACCTTCTAGAATATAAGTATGTTTTTATCGTTTTCTGCAGTAATTCCTAGAACGTGAGTTATAGGCCTAAACGCATATATAGCTCCAGTCATAATATCTGGGCTCCGGCAGCTAGCAACGTTCAGGTTCATATGATACTCTTATTTTGAAAAACCCTGTAGCAACTCCGTGAGTCATATGATATCCGCCCACTCCGTGTTGTTTCTTAAAAACAGAGCAGCAGCGTTAAACACAGCAGCGTTAACACAGCAGTGCGCCTACAGACTCAAAATAAGTCTGCGATGTTTTTTTTCTTCTCACAACGAGTCCAATGCAGCTACATGTTTTGCACCGTCGCCATTCCTTTATGCCCACATTGCCCGAAATTAACGTTTATGTACCAATCACTACAACGTTAACGTAAGCTAACAAGCTAATCCTGATGATCAGACGAGGCAGAGCCATAGTGAACAGCACTGATGAAAGGGAAATGGGGGGGGGGCACTCTCCCCTTCCATGTGTGTGTGTGTGCGTGCGTTTGGAAAGACGACGGAGTCACTAGTCAGGACTCAGAACAGGAGTATATTATAGTAAACTGAGGATTACTGAGGATGGACAGATAATGTTGATATTCAAACATAAAAAAGTTTCGAGAGGAGTGGAAGTTTGAAGACAGACTACAATATGATGCGGGGGTGGTGAGTTGAAACACAGTGTGTGTGTCCCGACCCCACTTCCGTTTCAATAAATTATTTGCATTTAAAACTATTAACGCTGACTCATTCCTTCAGTCCACTAAAAATTATGCTAATATTCCTTATGTTGTTTATGATATTAATTGAAAATAGCATATAAGAGTATTATATGTAATAATAACACATGGCGATATACTAAAAAGCTATTTATAATTTTTGGCTGGTAAAAAATCTGCCCGGCTGGTACCAAATGGCTGGTAAGTCAAAAAGTTAAGTTTGTTCCCTGCGACTATATGAAACACTTGATTAGTCATTTTCATGTTCCAAAAAAAACCTACTACACAAAAATGTATCAAGGGACAGACGGATATTGTGTTTACTCAAGCCTGTTGCTGTTGATTTGTTGACTGCTTTAGCTCATTCACGGCCAATCACGTAATATTACGCTTTTAGATCGTTTTTTCAATTTTAATATCCTATACACTCTCACGGACCTCAGTGTTACCATTGGAACTCATTCCGAGACCCCGAGAGTGCAATACCGGCCGAATCCTGCTAGGTGGCAGTATCGCCTACCCTTTGAAACCTTATTTCACACCGTGTGTTACATTGTATAATATGATCCGGGCGGAGAATTTGGAACCGTGCAAGTTAAACGGTTCATCCGAGCACCTTGGAACGCGTTCAGCACACTTGATGCATATCTTGTGCCAGTTCATGTCAGGGACCCGATGGACATCAATACTGGAAATCGCGATCAGACAATTGGAATATTCATTTTGGGATACCTCCTAGTAAAGGTAAGGACTATATGACATCAATCCTACTTTGATCCAACAATGATTTCACATCGATCGCAACGATCATATGTAACATACTCCAAAACGTATGCCGTTGCTGACTATCAGAGCATCAAAAAACAACATAATGCTATCGTTGACCAGGAGTTGACTCCCTAACCGCCACCTCTGCTGTATATACAGTGTACAACATATGAATATTTGAGCCATGTCTTTGTTGTTTGTCTTTTGGCATGTCTGATAATGTACTTTTATAGTTTATTGTTGTTAGTGTCTATTATTATTACCGTAAATCTATTGTATTGTGATGTCTTGTTCTAACAGCCACCTCTGCTGTATATACAGTGTACAACATATGAATATTTGAGCCATGTCTTTGTTGTTTGTCTTTTGGCATGTCTGATAATGTACTTTTATAGTTTATTGTTGTTAGTGTTTCTATTATTATTACCGTAAATCTATTGTATTGTGATGTCTTGTTCTATCTATGTTTTGAAAGAGAAAATAAAAACATTTACAAAAAATAACATAATACCTATTATATACCTTTGATTTTGAAATAGTAACGTGTCCAGGCGAGCAACGCGAACGACTTTAGCTAAATTCACATAGCGCTCCATAACTCCATGACTGAACTTTTTTTCAGGCCAAATCATATTCTTATTTTAACCTCCACTGTATTTTTTTTTTAATAGCGTTAGCGTTTTAAGGGAGCCTACTTGTAGAGTCTACTGTCCTGACTGTGACTATAGACCCTACTGTTGTGGTTGTTGTGCCAGGCAGGGAGGCTGTGTGCTGGAGAGCGTGAATGCAAGTCTTGTGGCTAGCTTCTGATTGATGGCAAGCTAGCACCCTTTCCCATTACTTTGAACCATGAACTAAACGGCTTGTTATCATACAAACAAGGGACTAAACACGTTTCGCAATTATGCCACAACAACAATGGACAGTCTCCTCCCCACCGTATGTATATATTTTTTACCACCCACCCACCCCCTCCTAATGTACAGTCTCCTCCTCATCATATGTATATATTTACTGTTAGGATCTCTGGGTAACAGTACTGTATATTTGCATGTCGTATATGTGACAAATGTAACCTGTAAGTCATGTATGTCCCTGTCATAAATGTCATGATGTCATGTATGTTGTGTATGTCATAAATGTCACTATGAATTGAAAATGGGGGACCCTGATGATGTAAACAAGACGAACATCTTTCACTGGTCTGTATCCCCTTAACAATTGTGTGTATTGCTACAGGATTTACCAGATCCAGAGTGAATGAATGAAAACTTTATTTTATTTTATTTTATTGCTTAATGTTTGAAGGAGTCGACTGAAGGCTTCTTGTCCTCTGCAAAAGCATGCAATTGGTCCACTGAACATTGTTACTCAGCTGATGTGCCCTTCCTGATGACTTGTCGTACAGAACTCGTAAGTCGCTTTGGATAAAAGCATCAGCTAAATGACAAAATGTAAATGTAAATGCCAAATCAGTGATCCAAATGCCAATGGGTAGCCCCACCATAAAAAATTATTCTCTATTGATTGACTGAGCTCTTGATACAAGAACTAAAACTAGACAACAAATGAATGAGTCTAATTGTATTGTCTCTATAAAATTTGTTTATGTGGGTAACTTGTAAATACAGTAAAACAGACTCGTATCCCGACAATAGACTGAGAAAGTTCCAGATTACGTGTTTTCCAACTACAGATCAAATTCTTCAAGAATATTATGTTAGGGGTGTAACGGTACTAGGGCTGACCTTCGAAGCTTTTTTTGGCAATCGAAGCTTCGGGGCCGAGCTTCGATTTTAATTCGAAGCTTCTGGGATTTCTTTATTATTATAATATATATATATGTTGTGGGACTTGTACAGCACTTTGGTAAACGTTGTTGTTTTTAAATGTGCTCTATAAATAAAGTGGATTGGATTAATTAATTAAGTAGCCCCTTTCGTGACTGACGCAGCCAACAAGGTTTCACTCGGCTGCGCTGCCTGGGTGCAGTGGGGCTGCTCTCACAGCCAACAACATGACATTACATAATTATGTTGCAACCTTCGTCTATCAAGCAAACAATTATATAAATATTTATATGTAGTTGATGGAGAGTCCTAGGGCTGTCTTAAATGCTTCGAAGCTTCGAACGTTCGATTCGATGGCACAAGCTTCGAACATTAAAAAAAAATCGAAGTTTAAAAAAAAAAAAAAAAAAAAAAAATCAATTTTTTTTTACTTCGATTTGTGTGTGTGTGTAGGTGTGTGTGTGTGTGTGTGTGTGTGTGTGTGTGTGTGTGTGTGTGTGTGTGTGTGTGTGTGAACTACCCATCCCAGTTAGGACAGCCGAATCCCGTCCAATCTTTCGCCGTCGACTAAAGACTCACTTCTTCAACCATTATCTGAAATGATAAAAAAAGAAAAAAAAATCTAACCGTGACTAACCTTACTGTCATGCACTTGTCCTAATAAACTAACCTACACTGTAACACGCAACACTTTGATGAACATTGTTACTCAGCTGATAGAGTTGTACTCTTCTTGCTGTCTTGTCGTACAGAACTTGTAAGTCGCTTTGGATAAAAGCGTCAGCTAAATGACTAAATGTAAGTGTGTGTGTGTGTGTGTGTGTGTGTGTATGTGTGTGTGTGTGTGTGTGTGTGTGTGTAGGTGTGTGTGTGTGTGTAGGTGTGTGTGTGTGTGTGTGCGCGCACCTTGTAGAATTCCACACATAAGAAAGAAAGATACTGGGATGAATAAACAAAATAGGAAATAAAATGTAGAAATGCATGCAATACATAAATAAATATGAATCTCCATATATGAAATATAACATTTAGATAAGGTGCTACTGAGATGTTTTGGTGAGTTCTTTGTTTTTTTGTGGAAGTTGCCCTTCTTAAAAATGCATGAACATTCACTGATAATTGGTCTGTAGTGGAGTCTACAAGGTCTACATTGCCGGACCATGTAGAATCCGGACCTTGTAGACTGACATAATTCTGTGCATAGTTTAGTCTACACAGGCCATATTTCAAATAATCAAAATCTTACTTCATTCATCTTAAACATTCTTGATTTGGGGGATTGGTAGTTCCCATGAAATCTGAAGTTGTTCAAACGACAACAGCGATCCACCTTGAATTAAATCACACAGCCGAGTGAAACCTTGTTGTTCAGTCACGAAAGGGGCTACTTAATTAATTAATCCAACCCACTTTATTTATAGAGCACATTTAAAAACAACAACGTTTACGAAAGTGCTGTACAAGTCCCACAACATAAGATAAAAAAAAAATAAAAAATAAAAAAAAAAAAACATTTTTTTTTTTTTTTCCGAAGCTTCGAATTAAAATCGAAGCTCGGCCCCGAAGCTTCGATTGCCAAAAAAAGCTTCGAAGGTCAGCCCTAAGACAAAGGTAGAATTCGACTTAATTAAGCACGTTTTATTAAGACATTTTTATATGGGTCGGGACACTTTAAAAAAGCAGCACAATGAACACAAATCTGTCCGACATAGTCTTAAATAACACGGCATTGCTTCGCTTCTTCGTCGACATGTCTGCTGCACATGTCCTTGTTGTTTTCAACACAGATCATCTCCACGTGCTTGTTGTAGAGAGGTGGAGTCGAGGCGCCGCTTACTTTCGTTTCATTGGAATGGAGGCGGGAAGGCGCCGCTTACTTTCGTTTCATTGGAATGGAGGCGCGAAGGCGCCGCTTACTTTCGTTTCATTGGAATGGAGGCGCGAAGGCGCCGCTTACTTTCGTTTCATTGGAATGGAGGCGCGAAGGCGCCGCTTACTTTCGTTTCATTGGAATGGAGGCGCGAAGGCGCCGCTTACTTTCGTTTCATTGGAATGGAGGCGCGAAGGCGCCGCTTACTTTCGTTTCATTGGAATGGAGGCGCGAAGGCGCCGCTTACTTTCGTTTCATTGGAATGGAGGCGGGAAGGCGCCGCTTACTTTCGTTTCATTGGAATGGAGGCGCAAGATTGGAGAATTATTTATTTATTTAAAAAAAAAAATTAAACTTCGATTTTTTTTTATGTTCGAAGCTCGTGCCATCGAACGAAGCTTCGGAGCTTCGAAGTATTTAAGACAGCCCTAAACGGTACACAAAAACCACGGTTCGATACGTACCTCTGTTTTGAAGTCACGGTTCGGTACGGGTTTTCAGTACAGTGGAGGAAAGTTTGGCTTTCCATGTTCCACTCAGGGGTGATGTAGTGTGCAGTAACTAATTGTATTTGTAGGGATGTCAACGAATATTCTATATTGAAATTAATAATCGACTTGTTATTATCTTTTTTCCCCCTCCTTTTTCCGATTTTTCTCCCATCCTACTGTTAGTCGTTATGCCAATTCCCAACCCCCTTCCTGGTTGTTGCGCACTCCCCCCTACTGTTGGTCCGGGAGGCGTGTATCGCTTCCGCAACGGAATTCGGTTTCCGGGTTCCTCTGATTGGCCGCGACCCCCACGTGACCCGCCCCCCTATCCACCGCTCTGCCGCTGCCGCGGACTCGCTCGCTTCCTCAATTTATAGGCATGGAAGTATTGACTGAATGAATGAATGAAAACTTTATTTAACAGATTGCAGAATGGGTACAATACAGTACGGCTCAATACACACAATTGTTAAGGGGATGCAGACCTGAGAAAGACGTTTGTCTTGTTTACATCAGGGTCCCCCATTTTCAATTCATATAGAACAACTACGCCGTAACAAATCATTAAAAAAATATACCGTTAACTGGAATATGTTGTGCCTTTACACATATGTTGGATTATGTAATTGGTTTGTCATGACAAACAAATAAAATATCGCTGATTCGCCGGCTGTCTCTTGCTTGCTCCAGCGGACACCAGAGCTCAACCAGAGTCAATACTTCCATGCGTATAAATTGAGGAAGCGAGCCAGTCCGCGGCCGCTCGCTCTGCCGACTGCTGCGCGTGGCAGCGGCAGAGCGGTGGATAGGGGGGCGGGTCACGTGGGGGTCGCGGCCAATCAGAGGAACCCGGAAACCGAATTCCGTTGCGGAAGCGATACACTCGTCCGGGAGGCCGGAGACTGTCGCATGCTTTCCTCCGACACATGTGCAGCCAGCCGGCAGCCAGCCTGGCAGCGCAGACTCTCACTGGGAGAGTGTAACATGTGGAAGGTCACACTACCTCCCTCCAGATCGCTCCCTCACTGTGCAGGCGCCCCGACCGAACAGTAGGAGTCACTGTTTACAACGACCAGGACCCACCCGCCGGCTTTCCCACCCCCTAACACTGCCAATTGTGTTAGTATGAGCGACCAGCCAAGCTGGTAGCAACGCCGAGAGCTGGGCTCGAACCCAGCGTATCCTGCGTTGGTGGCGAGTGCCTTGCCCACTACACCACCTAGCCGCCCAATAATCCACTTGTTAATTTTTTTTTATAATAATAAAGAATTATATTAGATTGTGAAAAAAACAGCTCTCGGTGGGCGGTCAGTTGTGGTTAACAATTAATATTAGTTCGGTACACAGCCGTACTGAACCTAAGGTCCAGTACTGAAACGGTTCGGTACAGATACGTGTACCTTTACACCCCTAATATATGTTGATATACCCCTCGTTGATGGGGTCAAAATCTGGATTGCGACTTGTTTTATGTTCTCAACACTTCTTGGCTTCCTTCTACAAGATTTCCATTGAAGTAAGATGTCAGAAAAGAGGTAAGGTGCAGAAAGAGATCATGGTGAATAGCGGTGTTAAACCCTTTCACTGCCACACAACAGAAGGTTAACCCTTTACTATCACACTACCGACGGTTACCGTCGGTGGTGTGATAGTAAAGGTTTAACCTTCTGTAGTGTGGCAGTGAACGGGTTAACCGCAGCACGATGAAGCCTGCGGGACACGGTGGAGACGATAGTAATATAGTGATGACGAGGCAAGTTAGGCAGGTTTCTTGAGTTTAGTCGGGTGTAAGTAATGATGATGATTCTGAATGATTTCTCTTTGGGATTTTGTGGTTCAGCACATAAATATTCAGTGGGTGATATGATGTTCTGGGCGACCAGCTAATCCGGTTGACATTCATCACGATGAGCTGCATGGTAATGTTGTGTGATATCAAAACACATTGAGCGCCAACAACGAGATTAGTCGTGCTAACTCGCCATGCGTTGAGTGCCAATGATGAGTTTTCTCGTCGTTTAATCGTTATTTCTTTTATTAGCGATATCCATACATTTTTCATCCATCCAGCCCCTGACGTCTGAGCTCGAAAAGGGCAAATACCGCCGCATATCGTCTCCCGGATGGTAATGCACATCATTGGATTGGATTGGGTGGGACTGTGCATCAGAAAAAAAGTCTGGTCCGGGGTTTTCCATTCTCTGGCAAGCAGTATCGTGTTACCAGATTCACTGGCGAGGCTCGGAGCAGTGTCTATTATGTGTTTTGGTGCTATAACGTTGGATCAATAAACGCGATCAATATTTGGAATGGCGATCAGGAATTGGATTAATCTTTTTGCAGAACATCTGATGTGAGGTAACCAGTATTGTGTTAATCAGATGTTTTTTTCTCAGCCATCGCAGCGTGTGTGTGTGTGTGTGTATGACGTTAGCGCTGACCACGTCTGGATAATAGATTTTTCAACCCGCTTCTCTAGCGTGCATAAGTACACACACATATACTATCGATAATCTAGCGTTTGAAAACTATTCATAAATCAGCCGAAAAATGACAACGTGTTTTGTGTATTCCACTAAAGAGCTATTATCGTGGAATTTCTCTGGAATTACTAGAACTCTCAAAACTATACTCGTATTCAAAACGGTATAAAACGAAAATGTACCAATGAAAAAACAATCCGTTTCGTACATGTTGACTGCAAGCAAGTCATTGATAAGCGAGGGGTGTTTTAGACCCATAGCCATAATTTAAGATATAGTTTAAGCCTTCGCAAATTCCCCCGACCTTCCATTGACTTCAGTGCTGGCACTCTAGCCCTATATGGTGAAAGGGGCGTGGCACTCAATGTGTTCGTTAATTTGATATTATATTTCCTCAATAGTTTCAGATCACATTTTGTGAGCAATTTCAGCTGTGAGTTTCATTTTAGACCATGACCGGTTACCGTCGGTAGTGTGATAGTAAAGGGTTAACCTGCTGTTGTGTGGCAGTGAAAGGGTTAACCTTCTGTGTATTGTCGCAGTGAAAGGGTTAAACCTTTTTTATAACGTTACACGTGATGTCATTTGCGGTGTGGAAGAGGTTAAAGTGCACCAGAATGATGCATTTAAATGTTAAATGCATGCCCTCCTTACCACATTGGTTGCCAGCAGGGGGTGCACGATCTATTGCTTGGATGCCACCACTCTAATCAATGAGAGGGCGAGCACATTTGCGAACGCATAAACCATATCTTAAATTATGGCTATGTGTCTAATACGCCCATCGCTTATCAATGACTTGCTTGCAGTCAACATGTACGAAATGGATTGTTTTTTCATCAGTACATTTCCGTTTTATGCCGTTTTGAAGTATAGTTTTTAGAGCTGACCTTCAAAGCTTTTTTTGGCAATCGAAGCTTCGGGGCCGAGCTTCGATTTTAATTCGAACCTTAAAAAAAATATAAAATAAAATAAAGTAATTATAATATATATATTTTTTAATTTTTTTTTATCTTATGTCGTGGGACTTGTACAGCACTTTGGTATTGTCTTTGTACAGCACTTTGGCATTGTCTTTGCATATTTTAATGTGTAACCATACGTCTGATGACTTCTTCGTCGACATGTCTACTGCACATGTCCTTGTTGTTTTCAACACAGATAATCTCCACATGCTTGTTGTAGAGGTGGAGTCGAGGCGCCGCTTACTTTCGTTTCATTGGAATGGAGGCGGGAAGGCGCCGCTTACTTTCGTTTCATTGGAATGGAGGCGCAAGATTTTGGAGGCAAAACAAATATAAAAAATAAAAACGTTTTAATTTTTAATTTTAAACTTCGATTTTTTTTTTATGTTCGAAGCTCGTGCCATCGAACGAAGCTTCGAAGTATTTAAGACAGCCCTAATAGTTTTGAAGATTTCTAGTGATTCCAGAAAAATCTGCAATAGCTCTTTAGTGGAATACACAAAACACGTTGTAATTTTTCGGCCTATTTATGAATAGTTTTCAAATAAACGCTAGATTATCGATAGTATATGTGTACTTATGCACGCTAGAGAAGCGGGCTGAAAAATCAATTGTCCATGACCTGGTCAGCGCTAACGTCATATACACACATACACACATAGGGGACATGTTGTGAACGCTGTGAAAAAAACCTCTTATCAACCCAATACTGGTAAAATAGATTCTTTACCTCAGATCAGATGTTCTGCAAAAAGATTATTCCAATTCCTGATCGCCATTCCAAATATCGATCGCGTTTATTTATCCAACGTTATACCTCGAAACGGATAATCCACGCTGCTTTCGGTGCCCTCAATGAATGCAATAGTCTCAGGTTACATGGCTCAGAAGTAAAATGTGGAATCCGGAGGTTTTTTTTTCATGCATTTTCATTGACTCCAATCCAATGGGTGCAATACCATCCGGGAGACGATAGGGGGCGGTATTTGCCCTTTTCGAGGTCAGAGCCAGTCCCAATGATAACGTGAGGCTGGATGGATGAAAAATTTATGGATATCGCTAATAAAAGAAATAACGATTAAATAACGAGATTTCTCGTCATTGGCACTCAACGCATGGCGGCCAACAACGAGATTTCTTGTTGCTGGCACCCAATGTGTTAAAGGGGTTGGAATCCCGCCACCATAGTTTCACAAAATACGGGCCTCCAAACAACATTGTGCATAGGGCCCCCAAAAAGCTAGAAACGGCTCTGCGTATGTGTGTCCAGCGGCTGTTTGAACAAGTTTGGGTTGGAGCAGGAAGCACTGCACTGGGAGAAAATGTCAAGCAAGCGTTCCTCGGGCCCCATTTCTTCATCACCCAGTCACCTTTATTCTCTCGCTTGTTCTTTCTGACACCACCTACGTGGAAAATCTGATCATGTCTCGCAGCTTTCACATCAGCTGGGTCAATGGCTTTGAAAAGATCATGTTTTTACGTGTCATCTCTGCAGCCTTGGCGTGTTTTTCCAAGGCATCCTGTCCTCTTGTTGTCGCTGCACAATGGTGCAAACACTGGACAAAGACACTGTTCATTCACTGCAAAGTGGTCGGATGAGAAAGGATGTGTGTTTTGGACTCATGCGACTTTGATACTACTGCTCTGCCAGTGCGGTGCTTGCACCAAAAAACTGAGCAGAAATGAAAATATCCATTTGTCAAAAAAAAGTTTTGAGAAAGAAATCGTTGTTTTACTCTCACTCTTTTTAGTACTTTATTCAAACCAATGCCTATAGTCTGGCTATACACTTTTTTTAAGTCAAGATTTTAAGTCAATCAAAATAATTTGTTCTTACAAGAGGGACAGGCCAAGGTGACCCACTCTCCCCATTGATATATGCAATTCGTATTGAACCACTGGCAGAAAGTATTAGGCGGAAAATATTGCAAGTAAAAATGCAATGATGATCTTGAAGATCTTTGATCACCAATAATTCAGTCAGTCTGCAGTTAAAAATATTATAATTATTTTAATTGTATTTTTAATTGGTTAAATTGCGCCAGCCATTATCTCCATCCTTGTATTCAATGGGCCACACTTGAAAAGATAAGCATTTTCACTGTGCGTTACGATGTTTGCAGAGCTATATCTATATTCTATATTATAGCTATGGAGACGATACTATGGCTCATTTGACAGTCACTATCTCTCGTCCAACATGTAAAAAAGAGTTAATTTTGGAAGATTATTTTAGCGTTATGGAGCGCTATGTGAATTTTGCTAAAGACGTTCGCATTGCTCGCCTGGACACGTTACTATTTCCAAATCAAAGGTATATAATAGGTATTATGTTGGTACGTTACATATGATCGTTGCGATCGATGTGAAATCATTGTTGAATCAAAGTAGGATTGATGTCATATAGTCCTTACCTTTACTAGGAGGTATCCCAAAAAGAATATTCCAATTGTCTGATTGCGATTTCCAGTATTGATGTCCATCGGGCCCCTGACATGAAATGGCACAACATGTGCTGCACGCGTTCCAAAGTGCTCGGATGAAGCGATTCACTTTCCAAATGCTCAGTGTGAAATAAGTTTTCAAAGGGTGGGCGATACTGCCACCTAGCAGGATTCGGCCGGCATTGCACACTCTGCGTCTCAGAATGAGTCCCAATGACTTATGTCAAGAAAATGCATCACACAATATAAAACATTGCACTGTAAATGAGAGTTTGCTGTGTTTAAAAAAGAAATAGAAGCTAGTTGTGTGCTTGAAACAAGTAAAATAATCTGCCAGTGCAATAAGATCATTTGGCTTGGCAAGATTTCTTGAAATAAGTAAAAATATCTAGGGTTCTCTCTCCTGATTGTATGAAGTGGGAAGGGATACCAGAAATGTTATGTTTTGTTTACTGCAAAGTGGAGGGACTGTAACATCTATGTTACGGACCAAACACTGCATCAGCGATGGCTGTCAGCACATTATCTTAACAAAAAATATCACTTACAGCACCTTTAAGCTGAAGTGTTTGGAAAATCCTGTGACTGAGTGCACGATAGATATGGCGTAGGGTGTCATCTATAATGGTTCCTAGGGCTGACTCGAATGCTTCGAATCGCCGCCATGGTAGTCGATGTCGGAATGCTTTTTTTCCTTCTGTTTTATAGTTGTTTTCTTCCTCCCACAGCCCGCAGGACTGCCCCCTGGGGCTATGCATGGAAAATTGTAGTCACTCATGCACAGGTAGCAAGTGAAGAAGCCAATTACCTTTTAACTTGTTGATACAGCTATGTTGTAAGGCCACTCGAAAGCCCCTTAGCTACGAGAGTATGTGGTTCATTCCACAGCCACACCCTATTACTAAAAGCAACATCCAAGTCATCCAATAGATATTGATTAAGTGAGATGAGTTGATTATTTGACAATGTTGTAGTCACTTTATAAACTGTGAGTCTGTTTTTGGTTGTTGTTCAAAAGAACAGAGCAAGGTGAACACAGCTTGCTCTGACACAGCCTCTATCGGACTCTAGTGGTAGGCATTAGTGGTACTAGTAGTGAACGTGAACAACTCAACCCAATCTTAAATGCTAAAAGTAGGGGTGTAAAGTACTTGAGTAATTGTACTTTGTTACAATACTTAAGTACGGTTTTTGGGGATTTGTACTTTACTCGAGTATTATTAGGTTTGTATACTTGTACTTTTACTCAATTACATTTCGGAGAAAAAAAAGTTTTTACTCCTTACATTTAAAATGCAGACCTACGAAGTACAAAAGTCCTTGTGCAAGACTAGAAAGCGGGGACTTTGATTAAATGCCTGCTATCAAAAAAGTTTTTACTTTTACTTTTTAGTACTTAACACTTTGATTGCCTAAGGTTAAATTCATGATATACCATCCGTTGCCAGCTCTATTTGTCTATGGAGAAGTTCCCCTTCTTTGCAGGGCTATAACTTTTTAAATTCTATTGCTAGATTGCCATTATTAGGGCCCATTCAATGTCCTATATGTATTGTTCAGGGTGTATGAACGTTAAACTTTTTCATTCACATATTCATACTAAAATATGATCTAAAGTATAAGTATGTTTTCATCTCTTTCTGCAGCTTTCTCCAGAACGTGATTTATAGCCCCAAATGCATTATATTGATGATCAAATACAGTTTAGTAGCGATCGGTGCCAGATGAAACATTTCAAATGGACGTGCTTCTAGAAGTTTCTACGTATCATCTGATGATGACCGGATGGGCGGGGGATCGTTTATAATTCCGTGGGCAACGTTATACCATTCATCTAATGTGGGTCAAATGTTCATCATAGCAGTTAGTGTCGAACACAGTAATACTACACGCTAAAACTCACCCCAGTCTCCGCGGGCCGTTGGGCGATCAGCGTGGGGTAGACAGTTTTCCATTATGGGATGTCATAATACCCGGTCCATTTCCAGGTTGTATAATAGTATATACGTCCAAATCATGTTGTTTATCGAGTTATTGGCAACGGATCGCTATGTATTGTGTTGAGCTCGAGTCCCGGGATCTATAGCGAGTGCCCGGAAGTAATATGGGTGATCACCACTTCATCCACATGACTTCCTGTTTGGCGCTTCTGCTGATCGGCCACCAGATGGCGCTCTTGAACCGCTAGAGGATTGCGAGGAGCTCAGAACTGTGTGTGAAGGCTGCAGAGGGGAAATATGATTCCGATCACAGATTTTTGAAATATTGATATTAAAGACGAGTTAGGGCGTCCTCTGCAACTTTAGCATGGCTAGGAAAGACGCCTAAACACGTTTTCGGCACTTAAGTGTTGAGTACATTTGAAAGTAGAAACTTTTTTTTACTTTTACTCAAGTGTGTTTCTAAAATCTACGTGAGTACAATTTTGAGACGGTACCCATACTTTCACTTAAGTATAATTTCTGGGTACTTTTTACACCCCTGGCTAAAAGTCGAACCTATGATACCATCAAGTATAATGTCTGGATCTGCCCCATAGATGATGCATTGATGGAACATGTTAAAGATGAGAATGTTGTGAGTGTATATATGGGTACATGTTCTGGTTCAGAACTGAAAACACTACTGTTCCTTTTGGGTGTGAAAACGCATGTAATTTGTATTTAGTGGTGTATTTGTTGTTTTTGCAAAAATACAATGTAAGACATTTTTATTTAAGGCGAGACAGCACCCCCAAAATTGTTATATTTTGCTTCCTAAACATGTCTTCTATGAAACTAGTGACAATAAAATGTCAATAACACACATTTAGTTGTTTATTTGACTTCATTTAGCCTGATTGCATCCATAAATGTGCACATATTTAATGAGGAAGTGCCTAATTTGCATATATAAACATAAAATTCAGAAAACTTGTAATATATTTTTTCTTAGTTTATATGTACATAACAAACTGGGAAAGTTTCATAGTGATATCTATTCAATACTTTTTTTTGCCTATTAGGGGGTACTACACTTACTACACTGTTACTACACTGTTTGTAGCCTGTGTGTAGTTCTGTTCAGTTCAATAACATCATTATTATTATTCAGTTATCAGGCATGTGTTTAGGTTGTCTATTACTAATGGTTTGATTAGGTATTGTGTTTGTAAATAGCTGTTTAAATTCTTTTTTATAGCATTTTACAATACAAAACTTTGAGGTTGTTTTCTGAAAAACTAGTTTTTATGCATTTTACTTGCACACAAAGAGTTGGAACTCTATTTTCCTAGTACCTACACACAGGTTTATAGTACATTTTATACCAAAACTAGGCGAAAAACCGTTTTTTTATGACAGTAGACAGTATTTCCTGATGTATGGGCTGATAAGAGGACATGGCCACAAAGTCTTTCTATACAAAGTTTCGTTTAGAATGTATCAACAAAATGAAACCAAGTTTTTGAATCTGGCATTATCCATTTTGGTGATGAGAGTCTTGGCGATACATGCAAATATGTGCATATTTAATGGTGGAAGTGCCTCATTTGCATATATAAGCATACAATTCAGAAAACTTGTAATATATTTTTCTTAGTTTATATGTACATAACAAACTGGGAAAGTTTCATAGTGATATCTATTCAAGTTTTTTGTTTCCCTATTACGGGGTGCTGTCCCCCCTTAACTTAAATTCTGTCGGAAGCAGTTAACATGGATTCTTATCATCATCAACCTTTATTTATACTCAAAAGACAATTGAGGAGAAAAAAACCTGGGTGCGGTACGAGAGGAAACGGGTAGCATGCGTGTGCTGGAGCTCCTGGTCAAATAAGTAAAAAAACGGATGAATAAAGACCCGAAAAGAAATAAAAAATGGAGATGCAATCAAGGAACAAGGAGGAAACAAGGAATGAGAAGAAGAGAGAAAATGAGGGATCTCTGAGAAGGGAGAATCTGAAGATACAAAATCCCCGTCGCGAGGGAGAGAGGGACCAGGTGGAAGGAGGAGGTGGGCCGGCCGCGCTCGACAGGGAAGTGCCAGGATGGGCGGTCTGCATGCAGGCCGAGATATTGGCATATATGAAAACAATGATAAAAACAATGACGGACGCAATATTGGCGGATATGCAGACAATTACGGACACGATAAGGACCGATGTCGGGAGGCTGGGGGAGGAATTGAAGACGGAGCAGGAGGATATCGGGGGAGAAATGGATGCGGGACTCGAAGCGGTCAATGAAAAGATGGTGGAACAGGGTGAGAGCGTGGCGACGTTGGAAGGGAGAACGGCAGAGGCGGAGGAATGGGAAATGAAGATACACGAAGTACTGACAATTGCAATTCTACAACAAGAAAAAATGAAGTTAAAGCTGTCGGACATGGAAGGGAGACCGCGGAGAAATAATACCCGGTTATGGAGATTGGAGGACGGAGTGGAAAGGGAGTATATGGCCCTGTATGTGGTGATGGAGATTCAGAGAGCCCACGGGGCGCTTGCGCCGAAGCAGCCCGCTGGCAGGCCCCCTGAGAGCGGTTACTATTAACTTTTTGAGATTTGAGGTGAAGGAAATGATAAGGAGACGTGAAGGAAGAGACGAGGTGAGACACGGGGAGGCGAACGAGAGGAGTACATAAAGAACGGATTAACCACCCCAGCTATAGACAATAATGCCCAATGGAACACATACACGAATGCGCACTATAATCACTGCAGATGGAAATAATTAGGAGGGTAAATATACAACACATAGAATAATTGGAGGAGTAAACATGCTACACACAGAGAATGGAGAACTATAATCACACAGAGGTTTACACACATTGGACTGGGATGAAGGAGAGTCAATGGAACATGGGACTCGAATCACAGGAGGACTGGAGGGTGGGGGTCTCGGAACAGGAGGAAAAGCAGACAGAGAACTTTGACCAGGAGTTCTAGCACAATAGACAACACGAATGTTGGACAATTATAGTGAGAGGAAGGGGGGCCAAGACATCAGGCACCCCTCGCCACTAGGCAGAGCCCTCTCAACAGGAGAGCCAATACTCTGCACCTACCAGCAGGGGAGAGGGGGAGACACATGGATCCCCCGTGCACCTTGGGAGCGATTTATGTAAAGTATATATGTTTTAAATGTGCACATGGACAAATATGAAGGACAAGAATTCAAAATGTTGGACATGAAGAGAGGCTTGGAGAGCCTCCTGCGGGGGGTATCTTCGTCTCTGGGGGGGGGGGGGCTTCTCCAGTAGGAGGGCTGATCCCCCTCCAAACCGCCAACCGGGGAAAGAGTGTGCTTATTGTATTGTTAGTTTCATTTGTGTGCGGTGATGTCGGTGACATGGGAGGTACAGTGGGTTTCCTGGGGTCCTCGGCCATCGTGCCTGGGCGGTCAGGATTCAAGATGCCCGTGTCGCTGAGTGCTGGACGCCGCGTGGGACGGACCTGGGATGCGGGGGAGCCCGGTTTCTAGGGGGGGAGGGTGGGAGGTTCCTCTGGCGGGGGTCTGGGAAGATGAGCGCAGCCGAGCTCAAGGGGCCTACATCATTGTACTGTTGTGTTATTGATGTTATTGTATATGTTGTGTTGTATGTCTATGAGTGTTCAATATAAATTTAAGTTTAAAAAAAAAAAAGACAATTGAGGTCACCCTCATTTTCAATGTCGTCGAGACTATTCTACATCATGGATAAGGTGTATATATCATCTCTCACTCCCTCTCACCCACATGTAGAGTCATTATAGAATGACTTAACTATTTGTTTGCTATTCGTTTAAACTAACAAAACAGACTAAAGACGGCCAACCCACATCCTAAGAATCTACACGCCTGCAGCGTCGTCGAGCTGCTGCCCCTGTGCATAAAATGGAAGCCAGAGCCCCTGGGTCCCTGAAACGGTGACGAGTGGGAATGAGCACGGCAGCTGATTCATTCATCAATCTGCCAGTAGTCTTCCGGGGAGTCTGGAAGCTGGCTTAAATGTATGTAGTCAATGCACCGGGCCATTGCGCAACGGCCACCCCAGCTTTTTGAGAACACCATTCCTACCCCCTTTGAGTCACCTGCTGTCTATTCCATGCCCCTTGTTATTCTGGGGTTGCTTGGGGGGACTCTATACGTGGATTTTGTCACTTTGGTAATCCAAAGAATAGACTATCACCACCTCTCCCTACTAGGTAGTCACTAGGGATGGGTACCGAATCCGGTACTTTTAAGGGTATCGACCGAAGTCGGTACTACCGAGTACCAATTCACGTGAGATCCACCGCTGCCACATTTCGGTAAAAAATTAAGCTAAACGAAACCTATGAACTGGGCCTCACGTCAACGCTCACGCGCACAATACACGCTTACCTAGGATTTGACTTGATTCAACAACAACAAAGCAAGCCGAAAACGGTCGCAAGTGTGGTTACACTTTACAAAGCTAGAGGCACACGATGCTCGCTGCAATATTATATATATATTAACAAATTAATTTTTAGAGATTAAAGTACAGAAAAAAGGTACCGTTGGGTACCGGTTCCAATGTGAACGGTACCCAACCCTAGTAGTCACCCACACAATTGCCTAGCGCTTCAAACCCAGGGCCCTTGTTAGTTTAGGTTTGCGTGTCTGCTTGTGTGTGCGTTGGAGGGGGTGTTATTTGCATATCCTGGGCCCATACCCTCTCTTCCCACCCTGTGCTCGGTTTGCCCCTAAGGCCCAAGGCATTCAGGTGACTCGCCCAGGCTGAGTCACACACCAGGGGTCCCTTATGTCGGAGAGAAATCCTGGATGGGAAAGACGGCAACTGTTTACCTGCCAATCTAAACACACTCTGTATCCTGCTCTCTAAGCCCCGGAGCCTGGATGCACAGTTGTTCTTGGGGGCCCCCCTCTTTCAAGGCTGCCCCCCAGGCTCTCGCTCCAAAGGCTCTGTTTGTCGAGCTGTTACAGCGTTTGTCAGATGAACGTGTCGAGCAAAAAAAAAGTCTGTTTGTTACTAAAGACCTGGAGGCTGAAGTGTGTATTGGATACTGGATAGGGCTGCTCTGTCTGTTTGAACCCCCAGGTAATAATGTTCTTGGATGGGAGAGGAGGTCTCTAAACACAAGCCTGTAGGCGACAACATCGCTGAGTGGTCTAGTTGTCTGTAGTGGAATAATGATTATTGCTGTACACGCGGTTGTTTGAACGTTTGAATTAATTTGCTATAGTGCTGATGTTGATAATGTCATTTACATTTTGAATTAATACATTTTTGTAACATTGAGGTCATTCCATCCAGATTAGTTTTTCCTTTTAGTTTTAGTCAACAAAACTACAGTACATTGTTTAGGGGATGGAATGGATTTTCTAAACAACTGAATTTGTATGAATTCTTATCAATCAGAAACCATATACTGTAACTATACAGCATTTCTAGTTACCGTATATAGGTACATTATTGAAATCTAGTTCAAATAGTAGTCTGATTTTGCCATTATGAGCAGCTTATAGCAGCACTCTGATGTGTTGATGGCGACAGGCTCAAACAGCTTGGCTTGCAATTTAAGATAAGATAAGATATTCCTTTATTTATCCCCTTGGGGAAGTTCAGGCATCATAGCAGCCTGGGGGGAGGGGAGGTACAGGTAGTAGAAGACATGGTACAGGTCACAGAATTATAGTACAGTGGAGAAGTAAAAATAGAATAAAAAGGCAGTGTATACAATATAATTAACTCTGGACATGTACATAATGGGCAACAAGGTGCGAGATGAGGGTATGTATGCCTTCCGTTATAATTTTCCCTACAATAAATATAGTTACAATATATAATCTAATCTAATAATAAAAAAAAACGAAATGCTAAATATATAATCTAATAATTACAATAAAAAATTTAAAATGTCTTGGAACAGCCGGCAGGAGGGCTATTGGTAGATAGTGAGCTACTGATCGGAGACTTCTGACTCCAGTCTTTGTTTGTTTTTCCAATCTAGTCCGTTTCCTAAAGAAAGCAGAAGGCAGAGAGGATGCAGTAATGCTCCGTCCTCACCTCTTAACACTTTGAGCGCCAGCGATTACCCTCATCCCTGTAGTCAATGCGCCAGCTTTCCATTGCCTATTTTCACTGCGTCACGATGTTTGCAGAGCTATATCTATATTCTATATTATAGCTATGGAGACAATACTATGGCTCATTTGACAGTCACTATCTCTCGTCCAACATGTAAAAAAGAGTAAATATTTTCATGTACCGTAATTTTCGCACTATAAGCCGCACCTGAATATAAGCCGCAGCAGCTAAATTGAATGATGTGTACATATATAAGTCGCACTGGACTATAAGCCACAGGTGTTTTAATGTTTAATTACCATATGTAATTAGCATTGGGACACAATACTGTCGGAAAAATAACAAGAATTAACTCATTTACAAGTTGTATTAAGTTTAGCAAATAAGGGAACAGATAAATAACATTTCAATGCAGTCAAAAAAGCAATATTTAGATTTTAACATTTTCGGGTTTGGTCACGTTATATTATAAGCCACACCGTTATATAAGCCGCAGGGTCGAAAAATGGGGGGGAAAGCCGCGGCTTATAGTCAGAAAAGTACGGTATACGTTCACGTGTTATCCCGTGTTGAATATTGTATAGTTTCAGTTATCCGGGCTAATTCCTGAAAAGCTGAGTTATTACATGCATTAAAGCGTTCCGTCTCCAGACGGATTTCAGTCTTTTTTTTTTTTTTTTTTTTTTTTTTTTGATTTGGAGTCTGACGGAATTGGCTACCTGGTATAATATGATTTGTAGATGCATACAGATTGAAACAACATTTAGCCAATCAGCCGTCAAATATCATGAAAAGGGGCGTTTTGAAACGTGAGCTTGACGCACACACACGCTGCTCGCAGTGCCCTCCCCCTCACAGACCCGTCTCATTTGCACCGAAGATAGCAAGCGTGCAGGTCCTCTTTTAAACACCACTGAAGCATTAAACAATGGCCCAGTAAACTATTCACTTTAGTTTACTACACGAGGCGTTGTCTAACGTTATCTAGCTGGCTAGCTGATTCGTTTTTGAAGCTGTGGCTAACGTTAGCTAGCTACCTATCTTCGGGTGGCTAACGTTAGCTACCTAGCAACTGTAGCTTGCTAATACGGGCTGTCCTGGCTGGCTAACTTTTAATTCACAATGGAGTGGAGCTAACTAACTGTACAAATCGATGTGATTGGCTGAGACTGTATTTTGTACGGTTGGCTGCCTGGCTGTTGTGGATTCGGGTAGCCAGCTAGCAGCTAACATCAACTCACGGTAGGGGTGGGACGGTTCACAAAATGGACGGTTTGGTTCGTATCACGATTTTGGGGTCACGGTTTTCAGTTCGATATACGTTAATTTTTATAAAAAAAAAATTAACACTCAAATCTAAACATGCTTCTCATTTATTAAAAATAAAATAAAAGGTTTACAGTGTTTACAGCCTTAAATAATGGTTGGCACACAAAGACCGAACTGACTGAAAAATATAGGCTACATTTGTCAAAGTATTAACTTAGTGCAAACAAACAATATGCTCAGCCAGCACTAGACTTTCCTTTCTTTAATATAAACACACAAAAACAATGTCAACCATGTTTAAATTCCCTGATTGTCAGTTCTTAATGGAAAGATTCGTTTTCTGCTTGAAATTATTATGTTTCTGTCTACATTTATTTAGACTAACATTATTTAAATATTGAGTGCAACTGTGGTGGATTACGTAATTCGGTGAGTTGGAACTATCTATGGGTTGGCGCGGGTCCCCACGGACATTTTAGCGTGTGGCACCTTCAGCTCCGGTAACGTTAGGAGGAGTTCATAACATCAACATGCAGTGGGACAGCGGTAATAGTCCCGGTTGGAGTTAGTAAAACACAGTTGTATGTTAGCCTTCTTGGATGTTGAATAAACGCCTATCATTGTCTTTAAACACCCCCGCCTCTCAGACTCCCATTTCCTCCTCTGCTACAGTAGCTAGTAGTAGCTATGGTGACATTTCATTGACTGTACAGTATTAGCTTGCGGGCTGCGTCGGGCTACCATAGTTAAAACGTGCGTTGTTTTGTACAAACTGCTAACGCTATGGCAAGATGTGTGTATGCCTATGTAATGTTAATGGCTATGTTTTTAAAGTCGTAATGAAGATTGATTTATATTGTGCGTGCCATTTTTACACAAACTGACTAGCACCTGGCTGCAGCTGGACCCTATTGGGCTGCAGTGCTGCTGCTGCCTGCAGCCAGTGCAGAACACCGGCTCCGCCAAATGCATTTTTTTATTTGCGCGTCATCTGAACCGTACGATACACAGACGCTCCATTACCGGATAAATATATACATATATAATTAGTAAACTGTCGGGGGCAGGGGCGTAACTTGCGGGGGGGTCCCCGGAAAATGTCCCCCGCATGACTTCAGAATGCAGTATTTGTCCCCCCCATGTTTTTACCCCCAAACCGCTGCAACTGCGCGGCCTGGCGGCCAGCACTGTGACTCGCTACTACACAGTGCCGACACTGCAGATTTACCCTACTCTTTGAATTCATTGCCAGATCCTCAAAGTCATAGGGGCGCTGTCTCGATAATGCAGTGTTATTAAAGCAGCGTGTAGCCGACGCATGAACCAGTTGGGATTCGAATAGACGCGGCCTGGAAGCGTCAACGCGGAACTGGAAATCCGTTGGTAAACAAATAGCGGCCTGGAATCATTTTTGGGACGCTCTCAATTCGCAGTAAAGGAATATATCTGCGGTTTCCCTGGCGGATGGCGAACAAGCCAGCCGATTCTACTATGAGTCATGACATTTGACATAGTCTATGACATCATACTTAACTTAAACTTGAACACGGAGGCAGTTACAAGAACTATCCGAGCCCCCGGGAGGGTGGTCGAATACCTTTTGCGATGTATGCAGGGAACGAATTGCAGAGGGAAGTGGAGAGCTGCCTGTCGCCCATTCTAACGCAGGAGTCCTGGACCACCGACAGGTAAGGTAAGCGATTTTAGATGTATCACTTTAAGTGTGCGGCTGTTGTCCGAATACTAGTGAATATTGAAAAATAAAGGCATGACATTTAGAGACGTCCCCGTCGTAGCGTTCTGGTGCGGGGATATGGGTCTCTCTGTGCGGGGGCGCAACAGCAACAGGTGGGGTAGGCTGGGCAGAGATGTATGCATCAAAACGATTACATTGTTTGTCTCGCATACATTCGATTTATAATGCGAGCACCTGCATTACAATCAAATGACTGATCTGTTATGTGTTATGGACCCGAGTCTCGAGAGGCACTTTATAATAGAAAAAAGACAGTGCAAACATGTATATGTCGCTTACAGTTTATTATGCCTATGCAGCTCGTTTATTTTGACAGAGTTAAAAAAAAATCACTAGTATCATTATATTAAATTAGCGGACGTGCAGCTGGACAAGCCCTGGCTCCACGATGACCACTTCTTACAAGAGGCGCCACCGCCTGGGAAAATGCGTATTGCACACCTGGTATTAAAAAAAAAAATTGGGAAGGGGGGGCGCCACGCCCCCTAATATGTCCCCCCCCCCCCACCGCTAGGAACAAAGTTCCGCCACTGGTCGGGGGCATTAAGTGCCCCCCTTAACTGATTTTCGAGGGCATTTTGTCCATTTTCAAGGGCATTATGCCCCAAGCCCCCGTTAATTTCGAACCCTGCCCAACACATAGTTCCGTGTGTGAATAACACCACAAAAGATGAATCGAAAGTTTAATATAGTAAGAATAGTACTAGGCTATATACGGTATATGTCACAAATGTAACATTACTATATTCCTGTATGTCATGTATGTCCTAGGGCTGACCCCTATGAATCGATTAGTCGACTAATCGGTTTAAAGGAGCCGTAGTCGACTGGCCAACCTCTTAGTCGAATATAATAAAAAAAAAAAAAAAAAAATCATTCTTTCCAAAAGAAAAGAGGCCTAGAAGCGTGGCTAATGGCACGCATACCAGAGGCTAACTGCCTACGAAAACAGGCACAGAGGCACTGAAAGAGGATTTCACCCATCTAATGAACACACTAGACTAGACAAATATCAAGATGTATCAAAGTGTTGAGCGCTACAGTGTAGGTTAGTAAAGGTTCGTTTTTTTTTTTTTTTTTAAGATATTGATTGAAGAAGTGCGTCTCTTTAGTCGACGGGTTTCGGCTGTCCTAACCTTTAAAGGGAACTCCATACATCAGCCGTTATCTTTCACTTGTTTTTACCAAAAATGTTCCTGTGGAGCATGGCATTAAAACTGCCACGGTCACTTAAAGATTCGATTATTTTTAAAGTTACTTGAGGTAATTATTTCTCAGTAAATTCTCCCCTCATTCTTCCAACATTCCTTTCTAGACGGTCACAATTCCCATTTCAGGCCAAGAAAAATGACTCATTAGAAGGTGGAGAGCTGTCCCAAAGTGACTTAGGCCTAACCTTAAAAAAAAAAAGACTACTGCACCAGATACATGATTCAAGGTTTCCCCCAAATCTCAAATACTGCACTGCGCTCAGGGATCATACAAACCTGACAAACCAAAGAACTACAACTAGATTTGGACGGGGTGGACAGGAACCCAGCCTGAGCATGACATGAGAGCAAAATGGCCACTGTGTGAATATGGTCAATGCCAATTACGGTAGTCTGACCGACCTTTCATTATCCACAATGGGAATAGGCAGCCCTTTTATGCATCTTGTATACATTTGTTTTCTTTTTTATTCAACCCTTAACCCTTTCACTGCCGCACGACAGCCGGTTAACCCTTTACTATCACACAACCGACGGCGATGCTCCATCATTAGCATCATTAGCTCCGCATCAATGATGGAGCATTGCCGTCGGTTGTGTGATAGTAAAGGGCTAACCTTCTGTCGCGTGGCAGTGAAAGGGTTAATTAAGTATAAACAAATCATTTAAACAAAGAACTAGATGTTCACTTGCACTCAGATATGCGCGCATGCACACAAACACCCAGGGAGGCACGCCCAGACCAGAGGCGTTTTCAGAAGACATAAATGAGGTCATCTTTATTTCAGAAATAATTTCAAACAACAACTGTACATTATAGGTTCGTTTAAAAAGAAAAAACAACATTTTTGTTGAGCTATAAAAAAAAAATCTCAACAGAGAAAAGCTATTTTTTTTAATTATTTTCCTGGATAAGAACACTCTACATTATGTTTATACAAAAAGGTTCAATATAAAAAGTATACAAAAATAGATTCAAATCTTAAAATTTACAAAATAAATGTTAACCTATAGCAAGAGGATATAAAGCCAAGTCTCCATTAGAGGTTCTTTAAAATATTTGATTTTAAAAAAGTCACTGTTGATCATTTTCAAGCTGCCCAGAATGACTACAGTACATCTCTCGTGCTCATAATTGCATCCCTTGTGCATCACTGTTTGGATTCCACAGTAGCGACAACAATACACTTGCTGGTCAGCACCTGCTCATAAAGCACTACTCCTCCGGTTGACTTAAGGGACCCGTGGTTGGAGTTCTGGACGGGTTCTGAGCAAACCGGGAAGCTTTAGACTGGCAGCAGCAAAGGGCAGAAACGGGCTCACTAAACCCACAACATGCAGGCAGGAAGCGAAATTAACTTTTTGACTCACCGGCCAGTGGCGGGTAGATGGGAAGAGTCTACCCGCCAAGCATATTTCTTACCTGCCAAAATTTTTTTGATTAAAAAAAAATATATATATATATTTTATATAAAAAATTTTTTTAAATAAAATATATATTATATAATCATACTTGTAGTTGTATTATCTGCGAGGCATCGCCACCACGCAATAAGTCAAAATGCTTGCTATCTGCAAACAGCTCCACTGTCTGTGTGTATACTTGAGTAGCCTCCAGCTCCAGCAAGGATTATCCGGCCCTGCAGCTAGACCCTATATTCAGCTAGACCCTACATTCAGCATGCAAGGATTCTCCGGCGATGCAGCTGGACCCTATTTTTAACGTTACGGTTATTTTGTCAAATCACATTCAACATGCCCTCAGCTAGAATACGCATTCAATCAATGTTATAAGACATTGATATCAGGAGCTATCTGTAGCTACTGCTAGCCCGGTAGATAACGTTAAGACAATTTACAGATCCAGCCAGAATTAGTCATGGAACAGCTGTTTGCCGGCCGTTATGACGCCGTTTTGCGAGGTTAATGTTAACAATGACCAGCGGGGGCGCTCTCATACAGCTGGTGACAACTGCCCGACGCGCCGGCTTTTTGTTCATTCATTGGAGGAGCTCCGCGCTGGACTAAGCTCGAGTTCCATTCAGTTCCATTACAGCTGGTGACTTCATTCATAGGATGCTACAACGTCCTACAGTATGTCTACAGACTGCATGAATGAATGTTGCTGAATTAAAGAATGAATAAGTTAAACGTGTCAATTCAGCAGTCAAAGTGTATATATTAAAACGTGTCCAATCTAACTTCATTAGATGGCCGACGTACGGCTCTCTTGTCCATTCATTTCATCAAAAGAAAGCGTTAGTGTAATCAGGGAGCGAAATTAACTTTTTGACTCACCGGCCAGTGGCGGGTACCGCCAACTTTTTTTTGATACATTTATTTTTTATTATTATTTTATATAGATTTTTTTTTAATAAAATATATATATTATATAATCATACTTGTGGTTGTGTTATCTGCGAGACATCGCCACCTCGCTGTCTGCAAACAGCTCCACTGTCTGTGTGTATACTCGAGTGGCCTCCAGCTCCAGCAAGGATTCTCCGGGGGTGCAGCTGGACCCTAAACGCTACATTCAGCATGCAAAATAATTCTCCGGCGCTGCACCTGGACCCTAGTCAGCAGCCCTCACTCATGCGATGTAAACCAGGGACTCGAATACGCATGTTGTAGGACATTGATGCCAAGAGCTATCTGTAGCTACAGCTGGATGGCGTTGGGACAACGCCTCAGTGAACCATTTAGTTTACTGCGACATTTCGTAGTGACTAGTTACCTAGCCAACGGAGGTATTA
Source organism: Notolepis coatsorum (assembly GCF_963971535.1). Lineage (NCBI taxonomy): Eukaryota > Metazoa > Chordata > Actinopteri > Aulopiformes > Paralepididae > Notolepis > Notolepis coatsorum. Next base: position 41,582,346 of record NC_140169.1, on the reverse strand, counting down.
TGCACTGGACTATTGCTGGAGGATTTGTTGATGTCGGGAGCTATCCGTAGCTAGCCGGCTGGATAACGTTACACAATGCCTTGTGTATTAAACTAAGTGAATAGTTGACTGGGTCATTTTGTAACGGTAGCTAACGTTATCTCACGAAGGTCCCACACTGACTAGACTAACGTCACAGTGAGGCAATAGCCTCTGTTTACATGCAGGCATACAGGGGTAGGAGCAGCAGTGCTAAGTGCTAACTAACGTCACGGTGACTCGGAGGCAATAGCCTCTGTTTACATGCAGCATACAGAAACAGGTGGGGAGGGGGTAGCAGCAGCAGTGCGAGCGCTTCATGTCTGCTGAGACAGCGAGTGAGAACTCCGCTAAAGAATTTGATCATGATTTTCGGTTTTCACATCATGACTATTTGATTGAGCGCCACACGACGCTCAGACGTCTCAGTGGGAGGCGCCAAACGTAAAAACTGAGCGCAAATGGCGGGTGGCGCCCTCTAATTTCGGTCCCTGAGTGTAATGCTTCTTGGTAACAATAAGTTTGTGTACGCAATGTTGCTGAATAAAATTAAACCGTTAAGACCTGTCGAATTAGCAGTCAATGTGTTTACTGGGACAGATCGATCTAAGTGAGCTAGCTAACGCAAGCTAGCTAACGAGGGAACGGAGGTATTATGGCAGCTCATGGAGGTCCGATCTAGACTAGAGCAGACTGCTACCATTCTGAGAGCTTAACGTTAGCACTAGATGCTGCGGGCGAGCTGCTACCATTCTGAGAGCTTAACGTTAGCACTAGAGCTGCGGGCGAGCTGCTACCATTCTGAGAGCTTAACGTTAGCACTAGAGCTGCGGGCGAGCTGCTACCATTCTGAGAGCTTAACGTTAGCACTAGATGCTGCGGGCGAGTTGCTACCATTCTGAGAGCTTAACGTTAGCAGTGGCACTAGAGCTGCGGGCCGCTCTGTGTTGATACGAGCAGAAGCCAATAGTATCTCGCTGCAGGGCTGGCCCGGCTGGGCGGATATGACTCGTTGCCACGTTTTTTTTCAAAATAAGAATATCATACGAACCGAATGCTGCTAACTGCCGGAGCCATCGATATTATGACTCTAGCTGCGCTTGGGCCGGAAATGAGACCCGGCGGGCAGGGCTCTCAGTGGCAAGCGCCAAAGGTAAAAACTGAGCGCCCCTGGCGGGCGGCGGGCTTTAATTTCGCCCCCTGCATGCAGGCAAAGGGTAATCAGTGTCCACCGCTCTTCAGCACTTAACCCCTTCACTGCCACACGACAGCAGGTTAACCCTTTACTATCACACTACCGATGGGTAACCGTCGGTAGTGTGATAGTAAAGGGTTAACCTTCTGTAGTGTGGCAGTGAAAGGGTTCAAACAGCCGACAGGCCACGTTACCCGTGAGACTGGCTTTTTTCCATGGAAAAGAAATTGTGGAAAAGTGATAACTGAATGCAAAGTGCTGGAGGACGATGGTTGTGTGTTAGAAATAGGTAACCCTGTTTGTTGCCTGTATGTTGTTGTGGTTTGGATTAAAAAAACGTTTTGGTTTCAATACCCCGTTTTGCGTTCCGGTTCGCTTTTGGAAACCTGCCCAGAACTCCCGACCGTGGGACATTAACCCTTTCACTACCACTCTACCAAAGGGTTAACCTAATAGCTTTGCATCCACTACACTACTGGCAGGTTCACACACCATGTACTGGCAGGTTCACACACCATGTACTGGCAGGTTCACACACCATGTACTGGCAGGTTCACACACCATGTACTGGCAGGTTCACACACCATGTACTGGCAGGTTCACACACCATGTACTGGCAGGTTCACACACCATGTACTTCATAACAAACTAATGTCCAAAAATCGTAACCCTTTCACTACCACACTACCAAATGGTTGACCCTTTCACTGCGACACTACGGAAGGTTAACCCTTTCACTGCCACACGACAAAGGGTTAACCCTTTCACTACCACACTAGGTCAACCGTCTAGTAGTGTGGTAGTGAAAGGGTTAACCTTCTGTAGTGTGGTAGTGAAGGGGTTAAGTACAGAATGGGCAGTAGCCATCGAGACATCATTAGACGTTCTTCTCACTAATTCTATTCACACCAGCTTCTCTAATCTGATATCCATCCGCTTCTCTACCTGGTGAAAGCCTTCTTCTGATTGGCTCGCACAACGTCGTCGGGTGAGGGCGTGTCAAATCGGAAGGGCACGATTGGCGGGGGCGGGGGCGGCTGCTCTCGGGTCGTCTTGACCAGCTGGGTCGGTGAGCTGTACAGAAAGGCCCGGTGGCCGTTCGGTGACCTTTCACCTCCCGCTCTGGCCTTCATCGTCCTCCTCTTCTCCCTGCTGGGGGCGCGGAGCGCTAGAGTCACGGCGAAGACCGACGGACGGGCGAACACGTCAGAGCCCGTCCCCATGGCAACCGGTGACGGCGGGGGGAGGTCGTCGTCATAACACCGAGTGGACACTTCAGGCGACTGGGCCATGAGCGCGCTCAAGTCGATGGTCTGACCCAGCCTGGGACGTTTGGGGTGGAGTTTATCTTGGACCACGTGCTTCTTGATGCTGCATGGCGACACCACCCCGACCCCCCCTTCAGACGCTCCTGAGGACAGGAGGGAGGGGAGGGAGCACTCCACCCCTTCAGACGCTCCTGAGGACAGGAGGGAGGTGAGGGAGGGGAGGGAGGGGAGGGAGGGGAGGGAGGGGAGGGAGGGGAGGCAGGTGAGGGAGGTGAGGGAGGTGAGGGAGGGGAGGGAGGTGAGGGAGGGGAGGGAGGGGAGGCAGGTGAGGGAGGTGAGGGAGCACTCCGAGACGTCCTGCGTGGGTTTGGTCAGGTGTTCAGAGACCAGTGGAGACAGAGAGAGTGCCTCTGAAACGCCAGTAGGTCCGGTTTGCTGTTGTTGAAGGGTTTGTGCTGCTGGTGTTCCAATGTCCAGAGGCTGAGGGAGCGGTGATGGACGGCTGACTGGGTGCTGCGAAGCCAGCTGAGACAGCGAGAGCCCTCCCCCTAGGCCCGGCGGTCCCAGCTGAGACAGCGAGAGCCCTCCCCCTAGGCCCGGCGGTCCCAGCTGAGACAGCGAGAGCCCTCCCCCTAGGCCCGGCGGTCCCGCGGTGGACGGTCTGGAGAAGGGGTGCACTGCGTGTACCGGTGCCACAGTGGGTGGGTGTTTGTTCTGGTGCTGGGACACAAGCTGAGATAAGGACAGCAGCCCGTGCATTGGAGCAGGCGTATTGTGTAGCGTTTGGGATATTGCGTTGCTATGGGGACCGGGCAGAGAAGAACTGTAGAACTGTGGGCTGCGGCTTGAGTGTTCCTGAATTAGATCAGCCAATGAGGGGCTTCCCTTGGTGGAATCAGCCACTGTGGATCTTCCCCCGGCCACTATTTCTATTGGACGACTGCTCTGGAGGGCGGAGCCGAGCTTTCTGAAACCAGGAGGAGGAGCCATAGTGGAGCCCGGATCCATCACTCTAGGGTTGCCCAATGAGCCAGCCAGGAAAGAGGGAGGAGGGGCACGAGGGGTGGAGCCAAGAGGTGCAGATGAAATACACAAAGATGCCAAACTTCCCAATGACAGACCAGACTGAGGGCTAGAGGAAAGAGAAGGACTTGGACCTACAGGGAGAGCACCCAATGACGACACACCTAAGCCCCACCCTGTGCCAACGTGTCCTGCCCACCGACTCCTCTGCCCATGCTCAGACATGAGCAGAGCCAGGCTGGTACCGCCGCTACCGTCCGACCCAGCAGCCGTCAGTGTAGACTTTGAACAACCAACGTTCAAAGACAAAATACCTTGGCCGGTGAAATTCTGATCAGAGCTTTTAACACCGCAAGCGACCGACCCGGGCTTGGGTTGCACTAGGAGTTCGCCTAGCTTAAAGGGTCCGCTTGGTATACAGGGTTGTGTGTGTGCCCGCTCGGCAGTCTGAGGTGCGTGTGTGTCGGGTGTAGTAGTGTCTGTGCGAGAGGTGGACAGGCAGGCTCCTTACCTTACGAAAGCCAATAGCAGTGAGCGAGGAGAGAGAGGAGGACCACAGGCGACGGGGAGGCGGGACAGCAGGTGGAAGATGACACCAGAAAGGGGAGGAGGAAGACAAAAGGCAATTTGTTAATTTGTATACAGGGAATTTAAATGTAGCTAGAACCACTCATTTTGCTACCAGGCTAATTCATTAGTACCCTCGCTAACCACCAGAAGTTGAATGGGGTCAAATAGAGACCTTTATGGACATTGGTAGCGAAATATAGCCATTCAAAATTCCAAAATTCTTGATCCAAAATTCCATTCCCTTGTTTGTATGTGTTAAAAAGGTTATGTAATTCCATTTTCAGAGTTAGAAAATGTTATTTCTCATGTCAAAGAAAATAATAATACAAGTGCCCAATTTCACTAAAGTTACCATGTAAACAGGGCGCATGTTGGCATCACAAGAGAGGGGGAGAGATGCCCCTCGTTCTCGTTGAAAACAAGATCTGTATCGAGATTACCTTGGAAATTGTCAAATAATTGAGATTTTAATTTTTTACTCAATTTCAGTGATGGTAAAATCAACGTATAAAACATCACATCTATGCTTGGTCTTTTAATTTATCAAGTAGCTGTTGCAATAGCTAAAGAAATATCAAAATTCCCTATTCAACATGACCAATTAGCCAACAATTCATAGCCAACTAGCCCCTGTATTTTATAGTGAAATATAGCAATAGCCTGATAAACATCATCTTCTAACACAGAGACTCTTGGAACGGGCCTGGCTGACTACTCCTGAGTAGGGATGCACCAATCAGATATTGATATCGGATATCGGCCCCGATATGACTAAAATAGCTGGATTGGGAATCGAAAAAAAAATATATATATATCGTATTTTTTTTATATATAATATAATAATAAATATAATAATAAATAACAATTTAGTACATCTATATATCTATGTGTTAATTTGTTACATTTTGTTTCACTAAGTTAGGAAAGTAATGTTTTAAGTCCAGCCTGAATGAATGATCCCAGTCTCTTCCACACAGTGAGGCAATGGGTATCGGATCGGTACTCGGTATCGGCCGATACCCAAAGCCCAGGTTATCGGTATCGGGACTGAAAAAGTCAGACCAGGTGCATCCCTCCCTACTCCCGAGCGGTGGATCAGTCACATCTTTCCTGCTCCCGGCGTACCTTTCTCTGGCCGCTGGGCGCCCGAGGCCTCTTGAGCAGCTCTCGGAGCCGGCGGGCCTCTCTCCGGCTTGACTCTCTGCGGCAGCGGTGCCGGGTCCTGATTGATGGTGCCGATGGGTTGGACCGGCGTGGTCTCATCGGACAGGACCGCATCCAGCGCCCTCTGGGGGTCGAAGCCGCAGCCCGTGGCCGCCTGGGTCAGAACGGAGTCCGGTAACGAGTCGCCTAGCACGGCCCGCATCTGGTCCAGACAGGAGTACAGCTTGGCTACAGAGAACAACACATACCCCCCAAGATCAGACTCAAGGACGGCTCATCTACAAACAAGGTCCTTCTCTACACTCTCGCTCATTCATCACTCTCTCTCTCACACACACACACACACACACACACACACTATTACTATGACAATAAAATAAGAAAGGTGTTTCAATATTGTTATTGCTTTGGTTGTTACCTGTTGATCTAATGTGCCTATTGTTAAAATAAATAATTATTTCAAATAAAATACAATTACTTATTTCCTAATCATTTGAATGGTGTTTTTATGGCAATAACAACTATAGACGGGAAAAAACAAAGTAAAGATACCACATTTAGATTTTTGGGACGGTTTACATTCACTTTGGGACGGTTAAATTTGTATTTCGGGACGGTGGTGAAAAAGATTTGTCTGGAGCCCTTGTATGTATGCCCTCTCGGTTATATTTGCCCTACAATAAATATAGTTACAGCAAATAATACAACAATTATTAATACACGATTACTCCCCGATTAGATTTGACAACGACTAAATTTGATTTGCCTTTCTTCTCGACCAAAGGCTGCCTTTCTTTCATCTTCTACAAGTTACTGAAACTACTGTTTGGGCTTGGCGGGTGGGGCAGAGTGCACCTCTATGAAATAAGGGTGCGCTGCATTTACAAGACAAAACAAAATGAGAGCAACACAGCATTTGAGACAATAATATTTATCTCGATTATCTTGTTTTCATGATCGTGGGAAGCCAAAATCGTTATTGAAATTACCCTGAGATACCCTGACATATATATATATATATATATATTATATATATGTCGTGGACAGTGGTATAGTAAAAATTCATAACTTTGCATTGATCCATAACGGCATACCTTCATATTGGGTATACCTCCCAGCTCTAATCTGTATGTGGTCCTAATATCAGGGTAGGAAATCCAACACCAGCTGGTATGTGGCTCATCCATCAGGTGACTAACCTCCTAATGGGGGTTCTATTCCATTCAAAAATATATAATTGGCTGGTAAAATATTGAACATAGCTAGTGAATTTTGAAATTGCCCACAGACAGTGGTCCGGTGGATAAAAAGTTAATATCCTGCCTAATCTTGTACCCTGGGGGGGGGGGGGGGGGGCTATCACGATCTGTGTGTACTTTAAGATAGAGTTGAGATGGGTAACCTAGTCCAGAATCACCCCATAATGTCACTCAAACTGGTCGTCTCTCTCATCCTGACTCCTCGAGTTCGAAGCCAGGTTCTGGATCATCCTGCAGTTGTTGGTTGCTGCATGTCTGTAACTTGCACATACCTGTGCATGCCAGTCCATTTTATAACATTTACATTTAGTCCTTTAGCTGACGCTTTTATCCAAATCGACTTACAAGTTCTGCAAGTCATCAGGAAGGGCACAAATCTATAAACTGAGAAACAATGTTCATCAAAGTGTTGAGTGCTACAGTGTAATAATAAGCATGTGTTGAGTGCTACAGTGTAATTATAAATCAAATAAAAAAATTTGTAAGGCCCGACAACACACGTTAATGTCCCCATGGGCCGGACACATCTTCTTTAAACAAGTCAAGAAGAAACATCACAATAAATCAAGAACAAAACAAAAACACCATAAAGTCCAAAACATTTTAAATAAATGAATGCAACACTACGCGAAGGTAAAAAAAAACTAGCAATAGGAAAAGAAATGCACCACAGGCAAAGTGGAAGAGAGAAACCTTAGAAAGGCCATTCAAGGGGAGATCTCCCTTCTTAGATGTCGGTGATAGTAGTGTTGCAATAAGGCGAACAGTTGGTAAGCATGCACTCATATGTGTAATGAAACACAGATACAGTAAGTTCATGTAATAGCAACTGAACATTTTGAAATATTTTGCCAGCTGGCAATTTCCATGAGACATGGAAACTCCTCAATTATCTGGAAGAGCTCCTGACTCACATCCCATGACTGCCCTAGTCAGGGCCGCCTGGGAGAAATGCGAGGCCCTGTGAGAGATTTAAACGCGATATATATTTTTTTTTTTTCATACAGTCAACATATTCTTAAATAATAGCGCTGCCCGAGGCTGGGCATGATACAGTCAACATATAGCAAGAGAGAGCGAGAGAGAGAGCTCCCGTTCTACAGTCAATATACAGTGTACAGAGAGAGAGAGAGAGAGAGAGAGAGAGAGAGACATTGGAAAGAAATTGAAATGCTATTTGGCCCTAAACAGAGTACACAGTGGCAGAATACCCGAGCACTGTGACTGAAGATCCTTGACTAGGTACAGACTCAGCGAGCACAGCCTAGCCATCGAGAAAGGCCGCCATAGGCAGACTGTGTGTGTTAGAAAGAGAGAGCATGTGTGTTTGTCGTGTGTGTGTGTGTTAGAGAGAGAGCATGTATGAGAGAGATAAGCAAAAATGAGCCCCTAAAGGATATTCAACTTTTAATGGAAGAACAAAACAGAAGGAAAAGACTTCACAAAGGCAACATGAATATACATAGATCCAAAAGGACAAAGATCAACACTTAAATCCAAAGAGAAGAGGGTCTATACCAGAGAAAACAAAGTAGCAAGGAGCCAAGGGCCGACATCAGCTAAATAGGCTAACTGCAAATAGAGTTGCCAGGTACTGACACCAGGCCACACACAGCTTTGGCCAACGCTACCCAAGCTACACAAACGACCAAGACAATTCACACACAGCACATGTCGTATCTCCAAATGTTGTGAAGTAACATATGTTTTGCCTGGAAAAAAACATCGTTATTAACAAAACATTCTGGAGGGGAAGGAAGGAAGAGTGGGTGGACATCCAATGGACATCTTACCTGCACCAAGGAACGCAGGGCGAAAGGCCGCAACACAGGTCTCTACGTTGACGAAAGGCCTCTCGCTGGCGGGACAAAAAGAAGCTATGGTCGGAGCCTTGTCATGGTGCAGGCCCGACTACATCTCCTGTCAAAGATGATGTCGTAGTCAGAGTGCCAGGGCCCCCTGCTATTCTCACGGCTAATGTCAATGGTCGTAGCACAAGCTAACAGCTAACTCTAGGCTAACTGATAGCATCAAACTAACGTTCCCAGCCGAGCGCAGCCGGCAGCTAACGTCATAGCTAAACAGCTAACTGGCTAACAGTTAGCTCAACCCGGCTATCGCTAACCATTAGCTAACGCAGAAGCAAGCTATGCGGCTACCACTGAAAAACTGTACAACGTGAGAAAAGCAATACAGGCCAACACTTCAGACAGCCGCTGTGTTTTCCTCTTCTCATACGAAGAGAGAAGGGAAAAAGAAGGCAATACAAGTCCAGGCCACACACCGTTAGCTACTAGTACTACTACAACAGCTAGTCGGCCCGTTTGGCTCCAGAGAGAGAGAGAGCGAGAGCGAGAGCGAGAGAGAGAGCGAGAGAGAGAGCGAGAGAGAGAGAGATCCACGGCGGGAATAGAATAGAGTGCATTAAAAACTCACCAAACGTCCAAGAGGATGGAGACAACCGCGTGGAGTTGACGAAGTTCATCTGCCGAACGACCATCCTCTTCATCTTGGCATAACAATGCTGCACGCGCTGTCTCTAGGTTAGCTAACGCTAGTTAGCCTTTAGCTAAGCTAGCTACTAGCCGACATCATCATGGCTATATCCCGACTGAACCACACGTTAGCACTCAATATTATAACGTAGCTAAAGCTAACTAGCTGTCCCTGTCTTTAGCCGGGATGGCTAGCCTGACTGAACTGTCTAACATGCAACAACTTTCATCTTCAGTCCATCTGCCGAACGATGTCCTCTTCATCTTGTCTGGCATAACCACCAATGCTGCACGCGCGAAATAGTCAGACGCTAGTGATGGGTCGGTCATGAGCGACTCGTTCATAAGAGCCGATTCATTGCCGTGAGCGTGAGTCGAATCGCTCACGTCTGGCAATGAGTCGGTTTACGCCCCCCCCCCCCCCCCCGGCACGCACACAGACGCACACAATGAACTCAACAGACGCTACCTTACCTGTAACCCCTCCCCTCATTGAAACCAATTCTGCTGCCTGCAGAGCCTCAGAGCTGCCTGCAGAGCCTCAAAGCCAGGAACAAGTCAGACACATTCTACAAACGTGTCTAATGTGAAATATATAAGCATATAAGCTAAACTAGATTTTAGGTCTGTGATGAAAAAGGGCCTCGCGGGAAGGGGGACCTCGCACAAAAAAAAAAAAAAAAAAAAAAAAAAAAAAAAAAAAGGCCCCCCTTCCCGCGAGGCCCTGTGCGACCGCACTGCTCGCACACCCCCTGAGGCGGCCCTGGCCCTAGTGACTAGTGCAGTCATGGGATGTAGAAAGTGACCTCTATATTGGTCAGAGAAATTCACATCTTAGCTTGAATGAAAGATGACATAGTCCCTTTAAAATGATACCAAAGACAATATTGTGAAACATTGACAGATGTCCTCTACGAGTCTACGTCAGCGGTTCTCAACAGGGGTGCCTCAGAGAGCTGCCAGGGGTGCCTTGAGATTTTTTTTCTTTTTTAATATATATTTTTTTAATTCTTTTCGAATTACAGAAAGTTATCACTAAAGTGCTATCTGTTGCAGCTGCACTGTTTTCCATGAAAATACCATATTTGGATAAGTTTGACCATTTCTCAATCTGAAAATCATTATTTAATAAAACACAGAAAAAGATCACCAAATTACATTGGATTAAAAAAAAAATTACAGACAACATTGAGACAAAGCTTCCCGACACATCTCCATCCAAACTCTTGGAAGAACTCATTGAAATCTCATCTGATACCACCTGGAGAGCTGGTTTCAGAGTGTGGTGCTGAGTACCAGGTATCTCATGATGCAGCAGTTAAGGTGTTGATACCATTCAGCACTACATATCTGTGTGAAGCTGGCTTTTCATCCATGACAGCTCTGAAAACAAAATATAGGGCCAAGTTGAGCCTTGAGGATGACATGCGTGTTGCCTTGTCAAAGATCTCCCCACGTATTGACCGTATTATTGGCCAGCAGCAGCAGACCTCGCATTGAGCTAGAAATGTCCACTGAGTGCTTATTTTCTGTATTTATTTATATTTTTTGAGAAATGGTAACTTGGTGATCCTTTTCTGTGAAATGGTCACACTTATCCAAATATGCTATTTTTATGGAGAACAGTGCAGCTGCAACAGATAGCACTTTAGTGATCTTTTTCTGTATTTAAAAACAAATACATGATTTTCAGTTTTTGAGAAATGGTCACTTATCCAAATATGCTATTTTTATGGAAAAGAGTGCAGCTGCAACAGATAGCACTTTAGTGATAATTTTCTGTAATTTTATTTAAAGAAATATGCTATTTGATTTACTACTACAAGCAGTGTAATGTCAACAGTACTAAGCCATTTAGACCTGAAACACCTGTTAATAATGCATATATAGCCTGCATTGGAATGGCCTGCCTCGGAACCTCTGCTGTATTTACAGTAGATTCACTTTTTAAAAGAATCTTAAATAGTTTTTAAATTGTTTTTAACACTAAAGTAATTTTTTGTTTTACACTAATGTAATTTTAGCTATCTTAATTGTTACAGTAGTTTCATTATGCATTGTGTGTACTGACTTTTAATCGTTTTGTTTTTGCAATAGTGATTGTTTTTGTATGTGTTTTTGTGTGTGGACCCCAGGAAGACTAGCTGGTTGCTATCGCACCAGCTAATGGGGATCCCTAATAAAATAAAATCAAATCAAATACACACAAATGTGTTTCCCGGTTTCTTGAGAACCCCTGCTCTACCCGAGTCTAAAGCAGGATATGCACCAGCATCTGAAATTTCCTGAGGGTGTGGGTATACTTCATGACTTGATAATTATGATAAAGCTACCACTCCGGAAGGGCTATCATACCAAAATATCATCTACAGACATAGATCTTTTAAAAAATGATATGTACGTGTCATCACCTTGAGTGGACTAATGGGTGTGGCCAGCGTTTCCACTAACCTATAGTGAAGCTAAATAAGGCACCAATCAGATACTCGGGAGTGGTGGGAATTCCTCAGCGGAAGATGTAACTTCATCAGCTTCCATTAATCATCGACGAAAGAATCCGGTACTGTTAAGGGTATCGCCCGAATCACGTCGGTACTACAGAGTACCGATTCACGCGAGATCCACCGGTGGCACATTTCGGTAATGTAAAAAAAAGATTTAATTCCGTTTACCGCTAAACAAAACCTATGAAGTGTGCCACACGTTCACGTCAACGCTCACGCGCACAATACACACTTACCTAGGATTTGACTTGATTCAACAACAACAAAGCAGTCGGGGGAATGGCAAGCCGGAAACGGTCACAAGTGTGGTTACACTTTACAGAGCTAGATGCAGACAACGCTCGCTGCAATATTATATATTATATATATTAACAAATTGTTCTAAATAAATAATAGTAAACTAGACAATTCCGCACGGGGAAATTGTGAAAGTGTGGGTGATGCCTGTGCACCGCCGGCCAACGGGAGAGGGTCTGTATTGTCTCTGTATTGTCTCTTTCCACAGCCAAACGGTAGGCAAGGCACCTTGGTTGAGAAATGCAGGCTTCAATCTATGTTGTTTAGTCCATCTGTTCAGTACTGTTTCAAGATGCACAATGAGATCTTCTTCTTCTTCTTCTGGGAACATTGAGGTGATTGTGATTCATCGGATTGTGACAGAACTGGATTGAGATAGGATTGAGGATTGAGAAAGATGATTGTGATTGAGATGGAGCAGATTGTGGAGTGACAGACGTAATGGGAAAGTTAAGAGTGCGGAAAGGATGACAAGAGGAGCAGAGAAGGAGGAGACAGACGATAGTAATTCAGTTTGAAGACGAGAAGAAGAAGAGTGTACACTAGAGTGTAGTTAGGCAGCAATACGCCGAAGGGCGTCTAGACTGCCGGAAATTCACAAGAAGAAGAAGAATGAGATCTTCTGAGAGAATTGTTGAATAGATACACAAATGTTCTAGAATGTTTGATTATGACATCATGCTGTGACGACAAATGTTCTAGAATGTCCTATTATGACATCATACTGTGACATCACAAATGGTCTAGAATGTTCTATTATGACATCATACTGTGATATCACAAATGTTCTAGAATGTTCTATTATGACATCACTGTGACAGAACATGTTTGAGTTCCATTTGAATAATATAAATAATGTTTGGTAAGGCTGTCCCCGAAGCCTGTTTTTGGGATTCAAACTCAGTCAGGGTTCCTCAGTTTTTTATTTAAAAAAAAAAAAAAATATATATATATATATATATATATATATATATATATATATAAAAAAATTTAATCCTCAAACTAAATCCTCAATTTGAATAAAGTGATTCAAACTTCGTCAGGGTTTTTCAAACAGACGTTCGAACCTTTGTTTTTAATTTAAAAAATGTAATAAAAAAAATAGACAATTAGACAAAATAGACAATTCCACACGGGGAAATTGTGAAAGTGTGGGCGATGCCTGTGCACCGCCGGCCAACGGGAGAGGGTCTGTATTGTCTTTATGACAAACGGTTTAAAAGATACAAAAAGGGGGCACGGCCTAAGGATGTGGACAATATGGATCAATGAAAGAGGATATCCCTACCGAGTACAATGGTACAACCCACAAGTCTCTACGACAAACTGTTAAAAAGATACAAAAAGGGGGCACGTCCTAAGGATTGGGGGAGTGGTCAACATAGACCAATGAAAGAGGATATCCCTACTGAGTACAATGGCACAACCCGCAAGTCTCTATGACAAACGGTTCAAAAGATACAAAAAGGGGGTGTGGCCTAAGGATCAGGGGAGTGGTCAACATAGACCAATTAAAGAGGATATCCCTACTGAGTACAATGCCACACCCGCAAGTCTCTACGACAAACGGTTCAAAATATACAAAAAGGGGGTGTGGCCTAAGGATCGGGGGAGTGGTCAACATAGACCAATGAAAGAGGATATCCCTACTGAGTACAATGCCACAACCTGCAAGTCTCTACGACAAACGGTTCAAAGGATACAAAAAGGGGGTGTGGCCTAATTATCAAGGGGTAATCCCCTGAAGGGGGAGGAGCCGAACCATGGAGTCGTGGTCAACATAGACCAATGAAAGAGGATATCCCTACTGAGTACAATGACACAACCCGCAAGTCTCTAGGACAAACGGTTCAAATGATACATGTGAAGGGTTATGTGCGATATTGTGTAATTCCGTCGACAATTGTGGCCTGTGTCTATCTATCTATCTATCTATCTAGGTCGTCCTCGGACGGGCCCTCCATCGGTGCTTCCAGTCATCCCGATCCTCCATGCATCTGGCTAGCTCGCCGGTGCTTTCTGTTCCCACATCTCTCCTGAGTACGTCCACGTAGGTTAACGTGGGACGTCCTCGTGATCGATGCCCGTGTGTTGGTTCCCACAGCACAAGTTTGCTGGTTGGCATCTCATGGTGTCTCTGGCAGTGACCTGCCAGCCTCATTCTCCTGACTGCCACTTTATCGCTCACCTTTAGCACCCCCCCATACAAGTTTGCATTAGTGACATGCTCATCCCTGTTGATGTTGAGCACCACACGCATCATTCTGGTGTAGCACCCATCCAAGGACTTCTGCAGGGTGGGCTTAAAGGTCCAGCATTCACTGCCATACAAAAGGACAGACTCAACTGTTGCATGAAAGAAGTTGAGCTTGATTTGACGGGGGAGGTTGGATTTCCACACACTGGTCATGCCGTTCAGAGCCCTCCACGCAAGTGCCTTCCTCACTTTAAGGTCTTGGCATTTAGCCTAAGGCCAACCTTGGCGCACTCCGTTTCCACTCTGCACAGGAGTTCCTGTGCCTGCTCCACCTGGTCAGAGAGCAGGCTGATGTCGTCCGCGTAGTCAAGGTCTGTTAGGACTATGGCGGGGTGTCGTCTCGATCTCCTTGGGGTTATTGTGAGACCAAGTTCCTGCTCCCGTCCATTGATGGCCTTCCTGAGCGCATAGTCGAGGACTATGACGAAAAGGAAGGGGGCAAGGGTGTCCCCTTGCATCACTCCAGCCAGGATGTCAAATTCTTCACTGTTGCCGTCTGGGGTTACCACCTTGGACCTTGTACCCGTGTGCATGGTCCCTATGGCCCGGAGTAGATTGGGAGGGACTCCGTAGGCCTTGAGTATCCTCATCATCACGGCTCTGTGTATCGAGTCAAAAGCCTTTTTGAAGTCGATAAAGCACAGTACCGCTGTCAGGTTGTTCTTCTTCACCTCCTCGATGATTCTTCTCAAGGCCAAGATCTGGGCCACAGTGGTCCTCTTCTCTCGGAAACCATTTTGGTTCTCCCTGAGGTGGGGGTCGATGGCTTTCCTTATCCGGTTTAGTATCATGCGATTGTACATCTTTGCAATGACACATGTCAGACTTATGCCACGGTAGGTGGCGATCGGAAAACAAGGGAAGGAACGGTAGAAAATCTGATTTTAGCTAGAGTGGAGAGCCCGTTTGTGTCTATGTGGAGCATGACTTTCAAAGAAATTGTCATAAGTTGATAGAAATGTCCAATTCTATTTATTTTTCTTTTGTGAGCGAGGGCACAGTCGTGTCATCTTTTTGATGTGTTGTTTTTATATCTACGTCCAAAAATGTTATCACTGTCGCAATTTACAAAAGGTGATGGTAAAACAAAAAAAATGCAGCTTCTACACTCTAGTTCTGCCATTCATTCCTTATGGACCAAAATGTCCTGTTTAAAGTCGATTTGTAGCCAAACGGTGCAGTGAAACTTTCCAAAAAGTAATAGCAACGCGAGTTGGACCAAGTCGGTTGTTTTGATACCTTACACTTGTGTGTGGTGTGAAAGCTCTGGCAGGAGTTACTGGAAAAATCGGCGGAATAAATAATAAATAGTATAGATTACAATAATGTGGGTGGTCACCCACACTAATAATTAGAAGTTTGGACAAACTGAGGTAGGTAGATCATATTTTTAGTAAAGTACCAAAAAAGGTACCGTTGGGTACTGGTATCAATTTCACAGGTACAAATGTGAATTCTAGTCTATTTTATCTTACTCTTTTTATTATTGTCTATTTAAAACTGAATCAAATCTAATTTATTTGTAAGGCCCGACAACACACGTGGGCGGGACACGTCTTCTTTAAACAAGTCAAGAAGAAACATCACAATAAGTCAAGAACAAAACAAGAACACCATAAAGTCAAAAAAAAATTAAATAAATGCAACAGGTGGCCTGTTGGGATGTTAGATCCTAACGTGAAAAACTGTGATTTTATCACTACAGCCGACCAGTGGGAGGCATAGTCTAGCAACGTTCAAGACAGGGGAGGAAAGAATTGGAATCACGGAATTGGGATGGGAGAAAAATAGAAAAATAGGAGAAAAAGTGGATAAAAAAAACTGATTTTATATGTCTGCACTTTATGTGCTCATTTTATGCCTGTCTTTTTCTGTTGTGAAGCACTTTGAGCTGCAGTTTCTGTATGAAAGGTGCTATACAAATAAAGTGTATTATTATTAATATTACCCAACCTACAATGGTGGTGAATTTACCTTGATCGAGAGGGTGAAGGTTGTGACTGATGGTGGGCGACATGGGCATCTCCTCTTCAACCACCTCCTCCTCCTCCACACGCTCCACATTGGGCGCTGCTGGCCTCTCCTGCCGCTGGGAGTAGATGAACTGTGCCGCTGTGGAAACATGAACAAGATAAATGTTATTCCATCAGCCAATCACAAGCTAAGAGACATCTACTATCATCCATCATTATTTGTCACAATAAAATAGATATTTTACAATGAAATGCTTGTTTCTGTATGAGCCCCTTAGTGTGCTTCATACAGTAAAAAAGAAAGTAAGTAAAAAAGTAAGTAAAGAGGAATATTCAATATACATACAATATACAATACAGAGTAAAATGAGTAACAGTGAGGTACGATGCCGAAATGAGGTACAACATAGGGCTGGACGGTATGGTTTAAAATGTATATCACGGTATAATTTGAAGCATAGACGATAACGGTATATATCACGGTATATTTTAATTTATCTTAAATATATAAATGCTTCTGAAGGGGTAAACACTGGTATGGCAGCTATTGCTGTACTCTTGTATTACTAGGACATATTTCACATAGTACAGAGGTATTTTAAGAACATTTATTGTGCAAAACTGCAATAGAAAAATGCAAAACCTTTTCTCACGTTACTTCCATCTCTGAAAAACACTTTTTTCATGAAATACAATCAAGCGGTACAAAGTGAAAATAAAAACTACAGCAGGACAGGAGGTTTCTTTCCCTCAAACAAAATACAACT
>NC_140169.1:41547588-41565356 GCF_963971535.1 Notolepis coatsorum | reverse complement strand
AAACAAAATACAACTCCAACATAACTTAACTATAGTGTACATGTTTGACAACGGGGGGGGAAAGAGAGAGAGAGAGAGAGAGAGAGAGAGAGAGAGAGAGAGAGAGAGAGAGAGAGAGAGAGAGAGAGAGAGAGAGTGATGTAATAGGTTTGAGTTTGAGCTTTCTGAGATGCCATAGGTGATGACGTCACACCAGGATTGTCAACACAGAGTTGGAAACGAGAGCAGCCCTGGTGGATAAAGCGATACAAAGAAATGAATAGCCAAATAAATGTGAAGTTATCTTTGAACCTCTGTTTTCAAGGCTCGTAATATACCCCCCCCCCCCCCTTTCCTCACTAATGGAACTGGTGCCGCGGAGTCACGTTAGTTAGTTAGCTTAGCGGCTAACGTGAGTTAGCTTAGCGGCTAACGTGAGTTAGCTTAGCAGCTAACGTGAGTTAGCTTAGCAGCTAACGTTAGCCCCGTTGCTAGCAAGTCTCCTCTCAGCCTCCTTAGCCAAATTGAAATGCCAAAACTATATGACAAGGTCCGTGAGCAAGTGGAGATAAACTCAGTACAATTAAACACTATGCAACGACCACTGCAAATGGCGAGTGAATCGTCAAGTAACGTCATTGCTACTGCTGTGACTTAGCTGCTCATACCGGTCACAAGGTATAGTCAAAATCCATACCGTAGCGCAAATTCATACCGTTTATACCGTATACCGTTTATACCGTCCACCCCTAGTACAACATTTAGGGTAAGGTGCAAATTCATATAGCCATGTCGCCTGCAGAATCAACTGAATTTCAGGGTTAAATCATGATATCATATTAGGGGGGGGGGGGCTTCAAAATAGCCATCTTTGAACAGATCCCAGATGGGAATGTCCCGTGCAGTAGTCCCAACGTGCAGAGATGCGTGCGTTTTAATTTGTGAGGTTATTCAAGGTGTTGAGACAGTGCAACAAAAATACTATGACCTAGGGTTGCAAATTGTAAGCATGTTCCTTACTCGATCATTGATAACGTTAACGATCAATCAATCGATTAATTGTAACAAAAAATACCCAATTTACCAAACAACACATTTATTTGTTTCCTCCATCAAAAGGTTTATTTCTGTAGCAGCGATATATGAAACAGAAATGTAGAGGCCTAGACATATTAAAACACATTTGTGTCTACTTTAAGCAGACAAGCTGCATATGTGGCAAAAGAAAATCACTCGCCACTTAGAAAAATCTAAAGCATGTCAAAAAATTTTTAAACACGGTTTTATATTAACTTAATAAATAAACAAACGAAAAATCTACTTATGTTCAATCGGCCTAACTAAATAACAGATTATGGGCATAAAACACTGAAAACAACCAACTGTACTAACAAGCCAACAACGGGACTAGGGATGCACCGATCCGATATTGGTATCGGTATCGGCCGCAGATATCAGTAAAATAGCTAGATCGGGTATAGTTAAAAAAAAATACGGATTTTTTTTATAAGAAATTAAATAAGAAATAACCATTCAGTACATTTATATCCATGTGTTAATTTGTTACATTTAGTTTCACTAAGTTAGGAAAGTAATGTTTTAAGTCAAGCCTGATGTTGCCTTGCACAAAAGAATGATCCCAGTCTTTTCCACACAGTGACAGTGAGGCATACAACAAATCAAAAACACTCTTGTGATCCTTTACAATTCTTAAAAAACGAAATATATTTTAATATAAAAAATTAAAAAAAAACGGATAAAAACTTTTTTTTAACTTTTTTGGAAAAAATATTTGGACAATGGGTATCGGTATTGGGGTGTAAAGGTACATGTATCCGAAACGAACCGTTTCGGGATGCCCCGATCAAGTTTTTTGCCACCGATACCGATCACCGATAGTCTATGAGCCATATCGGCCGATACCGATCGTTTTTTGGTTTTATAAAAAAAAAATGTAAATATTATTTTTTTTATTATTAAATATATATATTATATAATTATACTTGTAGTTGTATTATCTGTGAGACATCGCCACCACGCAACAAGTCAAAATGCTCGCTATCTGCAAACAGCTCCACTGTCTGTGTGTACTCGAGTAGCCTCCACGCTACGGCCAGGATTCTCCGGCGCTGCAGCTGGACCCTATTGGTATAAATCACATTCAGCAAGCCCTCAGCCCGAATACTGTTATAAGACATTGATATCAGGAGCTATCTGTAGCTACTGCTAGATAACGTTAAGACAACGCCTCAGTGAACTATTTAGTTTAGAGCTAACGTGAGCTACCGAGTCAACGGAGGTAACTTATCATGCACTCGACTATTGCTGGAGCATTTGTTGATATCAGCAGCTATCAGTAGCTAGCCAGCTAGATAACGTTAGACAATGCCTCATGTAGTCACTGGGTCATTTAGTTTAAACAGTAACGTTAGCTCGGTAGGTAGCCAACGTTAGCTCACGTCGCATGCACTACTAGAGCAGACTGTTGCCGGAGGCAGCCTCTTGTTTACATGGGTGCGGGAGGGGCAGGAGGAGAAGGAGTGTATACTCTGACTAACAGGGTCTGAAACGTATAAGATGTTGTGCTGTTATGAAGCATGATAGCTAATTAGCCAACAGCTGCAACAACGAATAATGTCAATTATGTTATAAGACATTGATATCAGGCGCTATCTGTAGCTACTGCTAGCCGGCTAGATACCGTTAGACAATGAATCATGTATTAAACTAAAGTGAACTATTTAGTTTACTGGGTCATTTCGTGTAAACAGTGAGCTAACGTTAGCTACCTAGCTAACGGAGGTGCTCATGCACTCGACTATTGGCGGAGCTTGTTGATATCAGGAGCTATCAGTAGCTAGCCAGCTAGATACCGTTAGACAATGCATCATGAATTAAACTAAAGTGAACTATTTAGTTTACTGGGTCATTTCGTTTAAACAGTGAGCTAACGTGAGCTAACGTTAGCTACCTAGCTAACGGAGCTGCTCATGCAGACTGGCGGAGCTCGTTGACATGAGGAGTCTGGGAGGGGGAGGAGAAGGATTATTTTGCGATTAATTACGAGTTAACCATGGACAATCATGCGATTAATCGAGTTAAATATTTTAATCGATTGACAGCACTAAATCTAGTTACTTTACTGATTACTTGATTATCAAAATAACTTAGTGATTGGCTGCTCAGACAGGTCATCATGAGACGTCATCAGCCATCAGGCCATACTCCGGTCTAGCTGACTGTACCCCTGGCTCTCTTATCATCAGCATTATGAGATGGTAACTAAATAGTAACTCACAGCCACTTGGAAAAGTAACTAATCAGATTACTGGCTTGTAAAAAGTAACAAGTTAGATTACTATTTACTGAACAAAGTAATCAGATTACAGTAACTAGTTAATGGCATCACTGGCTATGAATGATATATCAACAAACCCCTCTGTAAAAAGATGCAGGGTATATATATAGGAAGAAATGTGGAAAGTATGGTGTGTGTAGGTGCTATGGAATGGCACATGTCTACCCTTGCGTAAGAAAAACGCATAAAAACTCATTTTTGGGAAAACGCCTTCAAAGTTCTGTATTGTAAAATGCCATACATTATTTTTTTGAAACAGCTATTTACAAACACAATACCTAATCAAACCATTAGTAATTGACAACCTAAACACATGCCTGATAACTGAATAATAATAATAATGATGTTATTGAACTGAACAGAACTACACACAGGCTACAAACAGTGTAGTACAGTGTAGTACCCCTAATAGGCAAAAAAATATTTAATAATATAATTTAATTTAATTTAATTTAATAATAATTTAAATATAATAGATATCACTATGAAACTTTCCCAGTTTGTTATGTACATATAAACTAAGAAAAAAATATATTGCAAGTTTTCAGAATTTTATGTTTATATATGCAAATGAGGCACTTCCCCATTAACACATCCAGCGCCAAAAATGCTGTACAGCGTAATTGCCCGCCATGCGTTGACCGCCAACATCGCTGTACAGCGGTTTTGAGATCAATATTTCATTTTTTCGCCATGGCATTCATAATTCATCCACCCAACCTCCGGTGCTGCAGCGGGACCCTAAATGGGACTGCAACGCCTCAATACCGCCGCCTGGTGGATGGTCGGGCGAGTTACACACTCAAAACCGGATAGTGTCATCGGTGCGTCGAGGAAATTCCTCCGGCAGTCACATCTCGTTACGGGGCTACAGACAAACACTGGTGTGCATATGGATCGCTGCCATAACGCAATAATCGATATGATTTCGGCGTTTATTGCGCCATACAAACCGAAAATGGATCTAGGAGATCGGCGTCGAATAATTGGGATCTTTCTCCTCCAGTCTCATCGGCGCACGGTAAAGAGGGCAGTAACGTTATTTTCAACCCGATTGTTTATTCATTTCACTGCAAACAGTCTGATCAATATATCAACCCATAGTAAATAAAGCCGTTACTGACGATCAAGGAATTATAAACGACGCCCCCCCCCCCCCCCCTTTTCCTCCACGCATGATGAAGCATAATGTATACCGATTATGTACATTTGATTTTTTTAATATAGCGTGTATGGGAAAGAAACGCCAATCGATAATCTATATATGCTTCAGGGCCTAAAACTACTGTTTTTTGGAATTACAGCAGAAAAGATTAAAAACATACTTATATTCTCGAAGGTATTAACACAACAATGTATGAATGAAAAAATATAACGTTCCCACATCCTGAACGATAGATAATCGATGTTGAATGGGCCATAGTAATGTCAATATATACAATTTAAAAAGTTATAGCCCTGCAAAGAAGGTAAACATCTCCATAGGGTTATAGTGCTGGCAGACTGGCTATATTGATGGATATAACCTATGGCGGGGAATGTGTTAAATATGTGCACATTTATGGATGCAATAAGGCAAAATGAAGTAAAATAAACAACTAAATGTGTGTTATTGTCACTAGTTTCATAGAAGACATGTTTAGGAAGCAAAATATAACAAAAAAAAGTATATTTGCCTATTCACCTGGGGTCTCGCCTTAATGAGGCTATTATTATTATTTTGCAAAAAGATGGCCTACATGGAACATAAATAACCCGTCTCAAACCGACTCGCATGCATGGTCCCGATTCCAGCCTGGGGAATCTCACCGAATTGACTTCCCACCAGTCAGTCGGATTTGTATTCAGGGATGGGGAATGGGGTCTTTTGACTGTTAGCGAGGTGGTCTGCAATATGCCGACTCTCTAAACTTCTAGTTAACAACACAGCAGTGGCCAGTCCTCGTGATGTAGTGGCAAGTGACGGTAACATAGCTTTCGGCCGTTAGGGCAGTCCAGCGGTCTTTCGTCAATGCAACCTTGCGAGCACCTGTAACGTTAGCTGGCTGCGCAAGCAACTCAGAACTGTGCATCGGTGTAGCTCTCCTCGATGCGCAAGGTGGTTGTGCCTCAGGATGGGATATGGTACGCTCAATCGGGTGTATCATTTGCCGAAATCCTTCGCCATCAACCATATCGATCATGCCGTTTTCGATAAATGCGCAGACTGGCTTGGGTTATTTTTTCAAAATCAACGCTTCTCTTAGCCTTAACTTTGCAAGTTGCCGTTGCTCGTGTTTTTCCAGACACAGAAGTAAATTTGCCTCCTCGTCATAGTTATATTGCGCCCTCTATCTGTTCATTGAAACTTGCTTTGAAAATACACCATTCTACTGACTGCTACAATGTAATATAAGAGACTAACAACATAGTAACATATCATTACCATGGAGCATCGCCGTCGATTGTGTGATAGTAAAGGGTTAACCTTCTGTATTGTCACAGTGAAAGGGTTAACCGGCTGTCGTGTGGGGCAGTGAAAGGGTTAACGATCAAATCAACCTATCTTCGATTAATTGTCAACATCACTGACCTGTGGTTGGTGAGATGCAGTAGTCATCGTCTACAGACTGTCCATACACATCATCATCGTCAAAGTCTGAGGAGAAACATGGTACAGTGACTACATTCATATAGTGCTTTTATCCAAAGTGCTTTAGAAAGGATGCCTTACATTCACTCACACACACATTACATTCAACAATTTGATATTGTGATAGTGAGATAAGATATTCCTTTATTGATCACCTTGGGTAAATTTGGCGTTTGGGGAATATCGAGGTACACAGTGTAAAAGAGATGAAGTAGCTAACAAAAACAAATTGACAATTTTCTCAAAAAAGGAGACCTGGCTTCTTTTTATTTTATTTTATTATTTTTTGCATTTTTACAGCTTTTCAGGTCACGCAGGACCGATGGAGGAGAGGGCGAACGGGAGGAGATGTGGGAAAGACATGAGACAAATGTCACCGGGAGCGTGAGGCGAACCCGGGATGGCGGCGTGGGTGTGCGAGGCACTATGTGGTGCACCACCAGGGCGCCCCTAGACCTGGCTTATTTGAAAGAATATCATTTGAAATGTATATATTTTAGTTCGAACATGAATGCAATCATCAAACAATCGACTCAATTAGGCGTCACAGTGGTGTACAACACTGTCCTTGGTTCTATTCCCGCTTGGGAAACAGGCTGCAGATAGGCTGCCAGGTTACCCAGGTGGGGTATCTCCCAGGCCTTTCTGTGTGGAGTTTGCTCTGAACTAGGGGAAAAAATGCTTGTTCCTTTGATGCTTCAAACACATTGAATGCCTTATTATAACTATTTCATTTGCATTAATTTTATTTAATTAACACTTTAATCGCCGATGACGTGTTTAGACGTCATTCCTAGCCATGCTCATGCTGCCGAAGACGCCGTAACTCGTCTTTGATATCAATAATTCAAAAATCTGTGATCGAAATCATATTTCTCCTCCGGAGCCATGAGATGTACTGGTGAGCTCCACTCAACTGTCTAACGGTTCAAGAGCGCCATCCGGTGGCCGATCGGCAGATCGGCCAAGAGGGAGGGGCGCGCCAAACAGGAAGTGCTCATCCATAATCCGTCCGGGCACTCGCGATCGGTAGCCTGACTCCATCTCAACACACTGGATGATCAATCGCTCGCCCTAACTCAATAAACAACGTTATTTGGACGTATATAGTATTATACGACCTGGAAATGGTTAATCAGGATCAACATCCCATAATCGAAAACTGTCTACTCCACGCCGATCGTCCAACGGCACGAGGAACATACGGTAAGATCCAGCGTTATTTTCTAACGTATTCCATATAAACTGCTCTGATGACCATATGACCCACACTAGACACTATGCCCCCTCGCCCATCCGGTCAATATCAGATGATACGTAGTAACTTCTAGAACCACGTCCAGTTGAAATTTTTTATCTCGCGCAGATTGCTATCAAACTGTATTTCATCATCAATATAATGCATTTGGAGCTATAAATCAAGTTCTGGAGAAAGCTGCAGAAAACGATAAAAACATACTTATACTTTAGACCATATTTTAGTATGAATATGTGAATGAAAAAGTTTGACATTGAATGGGCCATAATAATGGCAATTTAGCAATAGAATTTAAAAAGTTATAGCCCTGCAAAGAAAGGGAACTTCTCCAGAGACAAATAGAGCTGGCTAGGGATGGTAAATTATGAATTTAACCAATGGCGATCAAAGTGTTAAGTGTCTTGTCATTATTGTTATTATTATTGCTGTTTCTGTCCTGTGATGTCTTGTTTATTATTATGGTTACTGTATTGTATCTTGTTTCATGTGGAAAAAGGAAAATAAAGAAGAATTTGATCAAAAAAAAATAAAAACACATTGAATGCCCTCCAACTGAATCTGAAGCTTCTTCCTTCCTTTACTGCATTTAAAAGTTAAAAAGTATGATCTCCCACCACTGTGTGTGTCGACTTGTAACTGGCTTAGCTGATTTTCTATTGTTTATTCTTGTTTATCGTGCCTATGAAATTGCTGATAAACTGCGTCTTGTTTTGTAAATTTGTCAATTTGTCGTTGCTGTAAATTAAGGTAACTTCATATGAATTGAAAATAGGGGACCCTGATGTAAACAAGACGAAAGTCTTTCTCTGGTCTGCATCCCCTTAACAATTGTGTGTATTGAGCCGTACTGTATTGTACCCATTCTGCAATCTGTTAATAACATTTTCAATCAAATCAATCAATCAATTCAGTGTCTTACAGGTTAAATATAGTTCATACACTAACAGTTCGGCCTATACTAAACTGCATGCTCCCACACAGCAGCTACAGGAACAGACCATGAACCATAAAGCTTTCTGACAACAACGGTCACTCTGCCTTGTCAGCAACTCTGTTTCACACAGGTGCCAAACAAACTGATGTCATTACGTTAGTGTAAAACATGCGGGATTGATTGATTGAAAACTTTATTAACAGATTGCAGAATGGGTACAGTACAGTACAGCTCAATACACATAATTGTTAAGGGGATGCAGACCAGAGAAAGACTTTCGTCTTGTTTACATCAGGGTCCCCCATTTTCAATTCATCATAACATACATGACACACACGACATACAGATATACAGTACTGCTACATCTATACATTTATGACATACCAGATTTGCAAATACAGTACTGTTTGTGATACAAAAAGAGTCCAGAAAAGAGTGTATATAGATTTGACGTAGAACCCCGATGTAAACAAGACGATGGTCTTTCTCTGGTCTGCATCCCCTTAACAATTGTGTGTATTGAGCTGTACTGTATTCTTGTACCCATTCTGCAATCTGTTAATACAATTTTCAATCAATCAATTAGAGCCAGTATGTATCATTCGATGCAGAAGCTAACGCCAACTGCCATCCCTTCATTACTAAGCTACGTGTTTAGCTAACGTTATTAGATGAAACTACAAAATGAGAAACTCTTAATAAAGTAATGGGATTGTTTAATATGACAGGTCAGCCGCGTAGGAAGTGGATAAATATAGTCAACTTTAAACGTGTCGTTACATTTGGCTGCTGTTCTCTAGATAAGCTGAGTGACACATCATGCAGCCAGGTAGCGTTAGCTTTAGCTTAGCCTTTAGCTCTCAGGCTAACTAGTGTAGCCGGGCTGAGGCCTCGCCTCGAGATCTATTACTTAAACATCACCGACAACACCCTTCCACGTATCTACCTTCATTGTAGTCGTAACCTCGGACATTTCTGTGCCGAGACATGTTGTCTGCACGTCTTCTTGTTGTTGTTATTCGGGTTCACAGACTGCAGCGGTGGCGTGTGTGTCTCTCTGCGACCGCCATAGCTGTGGCTTGTGTACTACTGCGCATGCGCGGTCAGCAGCATGTTTATATTATCTATGGTCAGCAGCTCCAGCAGATCCAGGGTCGGCTCAGCAGCATTTACATTTACATTTAGTCATTTAGCTGACGCTTTTATCCAAAGCGACTTACAAGTTCTGTACGACAAGCCATCAGGAAGGGCACAACTCTATCAGCTGAGCAACAATGTTCATCAAAGTGTTGAGTGCTACAGTGTAGGTTAGTTTATTAGGACAAGTGCATGACAGTACGGTTAGTTAGGGTTAGATTTTTTTTTTTATTGTTTTTATTTTTTAAATTCAGATAATGGTTGAAGAAGTGCGTCTTTAGTCGAAAGATTGGACGTGATTCGGCTGTCCTAACTGGGGTGGGTAGTTCATTCCACCATTGTGGGGCAAGGACTGAGAATAGGCGACTTCTCTTTGATGACCCTCCCGGAGCTTGGATAGGAGTAGGTCTGAGGCGGCCAGAAGATGCAGAGCGTAGGGGTCTTGAGGGTGTGTAGTTAGAGACCATTGACCGGAGGTAGGCGGGAGCGGTTCCCTTTGCCGCACGGTATGCTAGGTCGAGGGCCTTGAAGCGGATACGTGCAGCAATGGGGAGCCAGTGCAGGTCCCTAAGAAGTGGGGTGACATGGGCCGACTTCGGTAGGTTTGAGATCAGGCGGGCCGCTGCGTTCTGAATGAGTTGAAGAGGCTTAGTGGCAGTGGCCGGGAGGCCAGCGAGCAGTGCATTGCAGTAGTCGAGGCGGGAGATGACTGTTGATTGGACGAGGAGTTGGGTGGCTTCTTTTGTCAGGAAGGGGCGGATCCTTCCGACGTTGCTCAGGAGGAATCGGCAGGTTCTGGTCGTCGCTGCGATGTGAGCAGAGAAGTTCAACTGGTTGTCGAGGACAACACCAAGGTTCTTGGCGGTCGGGGACGCAGTCACAGCTGCATTCTCGACTGTGATTGAAAGGTCGGTTAGGGGGGAGGATTTGGCCGGCAGGTGGAGCAATTCTGTTTTGCTTAGGTTCAGTTTGAGGTGGTTGGACGTCATCCAGGCTGAGATGTCGGACAGACAGAGACGTGGATATCTGAGGGAGGGAAGGAGAGGAAGAGTTGAGTATCGTCGGCATAACAATGGTAGGAGAAGCCATGAGACATGATAATGTTACCCAGTGATTTAGTGTAGAGGGAGAAGAGAAGGGGTCCTAAAACCGAGCCCTGGGGGACACCCGTCCGCAGGGGGCGGGTGGCCGACAGGGTCCCTCTCCATGACACTTGGTAGGAGCGGTCATTGAGGTATGATGACAGCCATGTCAGCGCAGAGCCAGCCACTCCCATTCCTGCGAGGGCCGCAAGGAGGATCTGGTGGTTGACTGTGTCGAAGGCTGCAGATAGATCTAGGAGAATCAGGACAGAGGAGAGGCCTTTCGCTTTTGCTAAGTGAAGTGCCTCTGTGACCGCAATGAGGGCTGTCTCTGTGGAGTGACCAGTCCTGAAGCCTGACTGATTAGGGTCTAGGAGGTCATTCTGTAAGAGATAAGCAGTAAGTTGGTTGGATACAGCACGTTCAAGTGTTTTAGAAAGGAAGGAGAGAAGAGAGACAGGACGGTAGTTGCCTATGACGGTAGGGTTCAGGGTTGGTTTTTTTATGACCGGCGTGACTCTGGCTTGTTTTAGGGAGGTGGGGACCACCCCCGAGTTGTGTGAGGAGTTGATGGTTGCAGTTAGGAATGGGAGGATGTCTGGTGCTATGGTCTGGAGGAGTGGGGAGGGTAGCTGGTCCAGCTGGCAAGTAGTCGGACGGTTCGACGTTACCAGTGTCAGGGTCTCTGCTTCTGTAATGGGAGAGAAAGATGACAGAGTGAAGGATGAGGTTCTCGATTCAGCATTTGGAATGGGTGGGGGTTGGGAGAAGGAGCTGCGGATGTTCTCCACTTTTTCCTCAAAGAAGATCGCAAAGTCTTCGGCAGAGAAAGATGAGGGAGGGGGGGGTGGGGGGGGAGTGAGGAGGGAGGACATGGTAGCATGCAGTTTGCGAAGATTCTTGGCAGAGGCCTCGATCCTATGGTGGAAGAAAGAAGCTTTGGCATTAGGGATGGTTTTGGAGAATGTTAACAAGAGGTTGTGATATGTGTCGATGTCAGCAGTGAGGCGTGACTTTCTATACTTCCTTTCAGCTGCTCTCAGGACCTGTCTTTGTTCTCTCACTGGATCTGTCAGCCATGGACTGGGTGGGGAACGGCGGGCAGGTTTCTCAACGAGGGGACAGAGCTTGTTGAAGGAGGTTGCAAGGGCTGAAAGGAGGGTGGAGGTTGCCATCTCTTATTGGCATGTTTATTATATCTACGGTCAGCAGCTCCAGCAGATCCAGGGTCGGTTAGCAGCATGTTTATATATCTATGGTCAGCAGCTCCAGCAGCTCCAGCAGATCCAGGGTCGGTTCAGCAGCATGTTTATATATCTATGGTCAGCAGCTCCAGCAGATCCAGGGTCGGTTCAGCAGCATGTTTATATATCTATGGTCAGCAGCTCCAGCAGATCCAGGGCCGGTTAGCAGCATGTTTATATATCTACGGTCAGCAGCTCCAGCAGCTCCAGGATCGGTTAGCAGCATGTTTATATATCTACGGTCAGCAGCTCCAGCAGATCCAGGGTCGGTTCTCTGAAATGAGTGCAATCACGTCACGTTGCACTTGAAAGTGTGCACACGGACATTAAACCAGTCATTCAAATTACCAGTTCAAATAATTTAACAAGCCCGTGATTTATCCATCAAACTATCATTATTACTCAGCCCTGCTGGTCTCTGACAAGAACAAGTTACAGGTTGAAAAAACCCTCAGCTCAGAACTAGGCAAAATCTGCATATGGCTCGCTGACAACAAACATTATCATTACACCTGGGTAAAACAGAGTCCATTCTCTTTGGTTCAAATAACAAACTCAGCAAGACCGACGGCTTCTCAGTTACAGTGGGTGACAATATTGTCACACAAGGAAAGATGAAATTACCTACATAGAGGCTAATCTTTCCTGTGACAAAATGACATTGATTGATTGATTGATTGATTGAAAATTGTATTAACAGATTGCAGAATGGGTACAATACAGTACAGCTCAATACACACAATTGTTAAGGGGATGCAGACCAGAGAAAGACTTTCGTCTTGTTTACATCAGGGTCCCCCATTTTCAATTCATCATAACATATATGACATACATGACATACAGATAGACAGTACTGCTACATCTATACATTTATGACATACCAGATTTGCAAATACAGTACTGTTTGTGATACGAAAAGAGTCCAGAAAAGATAGTATACATTTGACATAGAAACTGTACATTGGAGGAGGTTGGGGGGGGGTTGGGTAGGAGGGGTGGGTGGGGGACACTGTACAACTGAACAAGCAAAACTGTACATTGGAATATTGACAAGACCATACTTGGTAATTCACTGTACATTGGGGGGGGGGGTTGTGTTAGGACATTTACAGGGGCCAGTTTAGAATTGCAGTCTCCCATAGGTGTTTTTTGAGAGTGTTTTTGAAAGTGGGTAGTGAGTGATTCACATTCCTTTACAGCTTTGGGTAGGGCGTTCCACATTGATGTGGCATAATTGCGAAATGTGTTTAGTCCCTTGTTTGAGCCGAATCTGGGTTTAACATGATTTGTGGAGCTCCCTCTGGTGTTGTGATCGATTCACTGACCTTTGGGAAGTATTTTGACATGTACATGGGTACCTTGGTCGTGTAGTGTATCTTGTAGACCAGGCCCATTGCAAGTTGCTGTACTCTGTCGTCTACTCTAAGCCATCCTAGGTTGTCAAAGTGGGCAGGGGTGAGGTGGGTTCTAGGAGTAAGGTCAAGCAGTAGTCTGACCAGTTTGTTTTGAGATGTTTGTAATTTTGTTTTTAGCGCCTTTGAGGTGCTTTGGTACCATGAGGTGCATGCATACTCGTAGTACCCTTGAATGAGTGCTCCTGCCAGAGTCTTCAGGGTATTCTTGTTTACCAGTGAGGAGATCCGGTACAAGAATCATGTTCGTTGGTTGACTTTTTTTATTACATTGGATGCCATTTTGTCACAGGAAAGATTTGCCTCTAGGATGGAACCCAGGTAGGTAATATCTTCTTTCCTTGTGTAGCAGGGTGGACTATCCCTGCTTCGTGGGAACGGTTGCTGGCAGTCACAAGGTAGCTGGACACAGTAGAGCTCCGTCTGACTGCACCCTCGTCTTTGGGCCTGGAGCGTCAACCTGGGACCCGGTAGTGGGAGTGAATGGGGCCCGGGATTTACCAACCTGGTTTGGTGCTCTGGTCCTCCTCGCCTCTCTGGGGCGGTCAGCAGTACTCCCCAACTCGCTCTCACTTCCCTGATTACCTCCTTGGGCCCTCCCACACCTAGTGACTGATATACCTAAATAGATTCGTCCCTCCCGCAAGCAGTACCCTCCCTTGATGACCACTAGAAACCTTACAATGAAAAGGGGAGAGTGGGGTAGGAAGGGGTTGATTATGTTAACGTTACCCACACCAAAAGAGTTGTTAAACGGCTCATGGATAGACACGCACACAGAACTCCCATCTAATTCTTTAATGTTAATTCTACTGGTCAGTTACAATGATTTAATAATAGTGACCAAATGGACTGAAGTCCCACTATAGTTCCGTTTGTAACTCCATACCTCATAAACACGTATATTATACACCCACCTCTGGGTT
Organism: Notolepis coatsorum; assembly: GCF_963971535.1. Lineage (NCBI taxonomy): Eukaryota > Metazoa > Chordata > Actinopteri > Aulopiformes > Paralepididae > Notolepis > Notolepis coatsorum. The sequence continues at coordinate 41,551,394 of NC_140169.1, read as the reverse complement.
AATATCAGGGATAATATACTTCAATGTGTTTGACCCATCGCCCACGTCTGGGTCTTCACCCTGTATAATACCTCTGACAGGCTTTAATTATACGGCAAGAATAATACCTCTCTAGGCTTTATTTATAATACACCAGGTCTGTAACCTCCCCACAGGGAAAGGGTTAATTAGATGGGAAAATATTATTAAACACAAACACGTTATCACACTCAAAGAAAATGAAAAGAAATCACAAGGTGGGCCCACAAATACCTAACCAAGTCCTATGCTAATGCCGGCATGTATTGTTAATGGGGTACCCCTATAACTGTGGTTAGCAACGTTAGTTTCGCCCGCAGGCTGCACCACACTGTGTACGGTGTAATAGATCCGGAGCATTGATGCTCAATTGTACTCAACCCAAAATGGCGGCCGCGCCGCACCACCACCGTCCGGGTGGCAAGATGGCGTCGAACGCTCTCGTCGCAGGTGCTAGCAGGCGGGGCTGGAGCAGGGGCAGTAGTGAGCTGAGAGCGTGTGCTGGGTGTTGGTGACCTCTGCCGGTCGGGACGATCTCCCATGTTGGCCTGAAGTCAGCCGGTGCAGAACGGTTGTAAACAGCCGGTGCAGAACGGTTGTAAACAGCCGGTGCAGAGTCGACGGCGCGCATATATAAACTCGCCCTCACTCACACTGAAGCTACACTCTGGGTCCCAAACAGCCCACCTGCTACACGATTATACTGTGACGCAACGTGGTTGACTATACCACCGGTCTTCTTCAGCGCCTCGCGCTAGGGTTGCACTGGAGTCGATATAGCCGTTAGCCGCACGCTAATTATACCGTCACACTGCTACTGTAACCCGACAACTATGGACGTCAGTCCCGTGGCTCAGTCTCTCTTACTCACGCACTATCACGGATACTCCTATGATAACCCGTCGCTCGCTCCGGCGGGGCTCTCTGGGGGTTCTTTCACGGGGCTATTCCAAAGCACCTCCCGTTGCAGCTGCGACCGTTCACAGCAACATCCCAAACAGAAGAGGACTTGTCTCCCCTCTTCCGCCTCCATTTATTTCCTTCCCATCTCTCTCGGACACTCTCTGCCTGCCACCGCCCCCTGCTGGTATCGCCTGCTAGTCACACAGGGAAAAGGATGATGAATATGGTCCAGTAACCCTGTTCATAATCCATATTCCAGGGATAGAAGAAGGAGGAGCTCGCGTCATTGTTCGTGAGAATATCAATGGAAACTAGTCAACATGTCTTTGTGCACAAAGGGGAGATAAAAGGCAAGTCAGCACATCTGAATAATAGGCATATTTTCCAGGTTGCTACACTTGTGACAATATTGTCACCCACTCTAACTGAGAAGCCGTCGGTCTTGCTGAGTTTGTTATTTGAACCGAAGAGAATGGACTCTGTTTTGCCCATGTGTAATGATAGTTTGTTATCAGCGAGCCATATGCAGATTTTGCCTAGTTCTGAGCTGAGGGTTTTTTCAACCTGTAACTTGTTCTTGTCAGAGACCAGCAGGGCTGAGTCGTCCGCAAACAGGAACAAGTTGCAGTCACAAGCTGACGACATGTCATTTGCATAAATTAGGAACAGTAGCGGACCTAGTATGCTTCCTTGTGGAACACTACAGCTCACTGTGAGGGGGGGGATAGGGTACCGTTTACCTCTGTAGCCGGTGTGATCTTAACTGCGTTGTGTTTAGTCGATTCGACCCCTGTTAAGGGATCGCCCTGAGTGGGAGTTGAACCCCGATCTCCCGCATCGCGGGCGGCATCACAGACCATTATACCAAGAGGTGAATCCACCTCTTGCTTCCGGGTCTGGATGCCTCTGGGGAGTGAGTTTTACTTGCAGTACCGCTTACCAACCACAGCCACTGAACTACTTGTACCATCGTGACTGTGGATATACTGTGGTACCTCCGTTACACCTCCACCATCTGCTCTCTCCCCTCCAGGTAGGATTGCATCCAGCTCACTGATAGACTATCAAAACCAATTGCTTTTAGCTTGTCAATCAGAATGGTGTGATTGACAGTGTCGAAGGCCTTTTGTAGGTCCAGCATGACCATGCCGCAGTATTTACCCGCGTCCACCTCTTGTTTGATGTGGTTGTTTAAATAGAGAAGGCATGTGTCAGTGGAGTGGGATGTTCTGAAGCCAGATTGGAATTCGTAGATTAGATTTTTTTCCGCAAGGTATTTTTCGACCTGTTTGTATAAAAATCTTTCCATGACTTTCGAGATGGAGGTTAGGATAGAAACAGGGCGGTAGTTGCCAGGGTCTAATTTACTGCCTTTTTTGTGCATCTGTGTTACTCTCGCAATTTTGAAGTCCTTGGGGACGTGTCCCTGTTTTATGGAGAGGTTTATTATGTGTGTGATGACTGGGGTGATGGCGGCTGCTATTATCCAATGTAATAAAAAAAATCAACCAACGAACTAGATTCTTGTACCGGATCTCCTCTCTGGTAAACAAGAATACCCTGAAGACTTTGGCAGGAGCACTCATTCAAGGGTACTACGACTATGCTTGCACCTCATGGTACCAAAGCACCTCAAAGGCGCTAAAAACAAGATTGCACACATCACAAAACAAACTAGTCAGACTACTGCTTGACCTTACTCCTAGAACCCACCTCACCCCTGCCCACTTTGACAACCTAGGATGGCTTAGAGTAGACGACTCTACACCACTAAGGTACCCATGTACATGTCGAAATACTTCCCAAAGGTCAGTGAATACCACGATCACAACACCAGAGGGAGCTCCACAAATCATGTTAAACCCAGATCCGGCTCAAACAAGGGACTAAACACGTTTAGCAATTATGCCACATCAATGTGGAACGCCCTACCCAAAACTGTAAAGGAATGTGAATCACTACCCACTTTTAAAACCACTCTCAAAGAACACCTACGGGAGACTGCAATTCTAAACTGGCCCCTGTAAATGTCCTAACCCAACCCCCTCCAATGTACAGTGAATGTCCTAACCCAATAATACACGAGACCCTCTTCTTAGAACCAAGTAAGGCTTCGTCGATAATCCAATGTTCAGTTACCCCCCACCCACCCAACCACCTCGTATGTACAGTTCGCCCCCTCACCCCACCCCACCTACCCAACCCCACCCACATCATCCAATGTACAGTTTCTTCGTCAAATGTATACTCTCTTTTTTTTTTAATAGTTTTGTATCACAAACAGTACTGTATTTGTAAATCTGGTATGTCATAAATGTATAGATGTAGCAGTAGCCTACTGTCTATCTGTATGTCATGTATGTTATGATGAATTGAAAACGGGGGACCCTGATGTAAACAAGACAAACGTCTTTCTCTGGTCTGCATCCCCTTAACAATTGTGTGTATTGAGCCGTACTGTATTGTACCCATTCTGCAATCTGTTAATAAAGTTTTCAATCAATCAATCACACCTGGGTAAAACAGAGTCCATTCTCTTAGGATCAAATAACAAACTCAGCAAGACAATTGATTGATTGATTGATTGATTGATTGATTGATTGATTGATTGATTGATTGATTGATTGAAAACGTTAATTAACAGATTGCAGAATGGGTACAGTACAGTACGGCTCAATACACACAATTGTTAAGGGGATGCAGACCAGAGAAAGACTTTCATCTTGTTTACATCAGGGTCCCCCATTTTCAATTCATAGACATTTATGACATACACAACAAACAGATACACATCTAATCTAATCATCTAATCATGACATTTATGACATACATGACAGTACTGTTACATTTGTGACATACAAGATATGCAAATATACAGTACTGTT
>NC_140169.1:41510088-41542588 GCF_963971535.1 Notolepis coatsorum | reverse complement strand
CCTTAACCAACTTCGAAAGAGTCGCCTAAGCTTAACCAGTGATAAACTAGGCGTTAGGTAGTTTGCAGGCCAATCAGATCGTGCAAACCGAACGCAGAAGTACAACTCCATTAGGGAAAGTATTCACGCTTCCTGTCCGCATGGACCTGGTGTTCACGTACAACATATTGCTGATCAAAGAACATTGGGAGCAGCTGGTACGCCAGGGCCCCGTTCCCCGTACCTGGTTCAACTAAGTCGATCAAGATGTCATTATCCAGATTCAGTTAACCCGATGTTTGAAGCCGGGATTTTCCTGTTCCTCGAAGGTGGATTCAGTCTCGTTAACTCAAGCCAGACTTGAGACCCAGGATAAGTGCGCGCGGCCGCTCCAGTTGAAAAGCCAGCACGTATCGATAGCAGAGATCCTGATTCTCTAGCGGCATTGATTGATTAATTGATTTAAAACTTTATTAACATATTGCAGTAAGGCTCAATCGCCTCGCCGACAAGTTAAATGCGTTATCTATAGGCTAATTTTAAGTCCCTCATTACCTCAATCAATCAGATTATATTTCTTTAAACTTGCCTGCTGGATTGAATAATCAAATGAGATCTTGCTAGCGAAAATAATTAGTTAAACTGTTATACAAAATAACGATACGGCTCTCTTCCCATTGATTGATGTATGGTCGATCTTTTACTTATCTCCACTGTGGTGTAACGGGTTCTTCTTTTGACTTTCACGCAGACGACCGGGGTTCGAAACCTAGTCTTTCCCTTCTTTTTGCGATGTAGGAATAATTCAATTTGGTGCACGTTGAGAGCTATATAAAGAATGACATCCTCAATGCATGTAGATTTATAATATTTTAACTTAAAACTAGGCTACTTTGGCGTATAATCATTAATATTATATTCCAAAAAATTATATTGGAAACACGGGGTTTCGAACACCAGTCGCTGGGTTGCCAGGATTGAGCACTACCGCTGCGCCACTGTGCCAGATGGGATAAATTCATTGTTTATACATTAATGAACGAGACAAGATCCACAATCCACGCATAGACACTTCAATTTTATGCTTGAATGAAACACAATCCAGGCGCTCCATTAAACATCCACAGCGGAGAATATGAAAGGAATCAGAGCCAAACGAGCGATAGGTTTCAATCATTAAAAATATCCCAGCGGGATTCACATTTGCAATGCTGCGCGTTGTTAAAATAACCACATAATGTGTACATCGCACCGAGCGAGCGCCACGGTATATATAACGTGCATTATTTAGGACAAAGTGAATTTAGTATCAGCATTTTGGGTCTATTTTACATTTCAAAAGCCCCCTCTGGAAGAATGGAGCACAAAAACGTAATTCAGAATGGTATAAAGCAGACTAGACTGTGGGAATAATTTCAGGAAAGAGCTGTCACTTTTTTACGGGGCGTGGCTGTGCTTCATCTGGCTAACTTGAACTTAACCCTGCTCTCGACCAGGCTCAAACTTTTGGATCTGTTGTCATGGTGATTTGGACAATCCAGGTACGGGGAACGGGAAAGTCCGGCTTAAGTCAGACTTAACCGAAAGTTATCCGGCTAACTCAGTTATCCAGGTACGGGGAACGGGGCCCTGGACGATGAAAGGCAAAGGGCCGCGGACTGGGATTGATGGTTATTTTTTTTCTTCCATCAAGGATGCCCCAAAGTGGTGCACATGAGGCAGCAGACCCCATCTGAGAAGATTTGGGTTGTTAGAGATATGATTAAGCCCAGAATTCAATAAAGGTAGAATCTATCATTTTGTCAAACAGTGACCTCTAGGCAAAAGATAACAACGTGGTACTTTGTTTACAGTTTTAGTTTTTGTCTGATGTGTGGGTTGGATTTAACCCTTTCACTGCCACACGACAGAAGGTTAACCCTTTACTATCACACAACCGACGGCGATGCTTGTTGTGTGATAGTAAAGGGCTAACCTTCTGTATTGTCACAGTGAAAGGGTTAACCGGCGGCCGTGTGGCAGTGAAAGTGGGTATAGAGGGGGGAGGGGTTGCTACTGCTGACCACACCTCAGGGGTCTGGAGACATTCACAGTATAATAACCATATAATAATATACCATATAATAACTAACTCCATCCCACACGTTAGACCAAAACAAAACAAAGTAAACAAAGCACAATACCAAGCAGGGCTATTTTGCTTAACCTTCTGTAGTGTGGTAGTGAAAGGATTAACCTTCTTTATTACATGGCGTTTTCACATTCGCCGAAATGCTTGCTTGTGATTGGTCAACAGCCCCCCGACTGCGGTCATTATTTTTCAATAATGACCGCAGATTTTTCAATAATGACCGCAGAGCGCAGCTGTTCGCAATCAAGCCCACTGACACACTGTTTCAGTGCAATTAGACACTGCCGTGCCGGCGATGACAGGGGGCGGAGCGACGAGCGGAGCCATGCAGAACACAGCGGAGCCAGAACACAGAGGCTGCCCGCGATAATAATAATCACTTTATTTGGGCTGACAGAGCCACAGAACAACTGCGATTTGTCAAATGAATTAGGTATATTGTTAGTAAGTTAGCCATGTAATAAGCGGGATAATGTATAGCGCTGCACTGACAGCGGAGCCAGAGGCTGCCCGCGATAATAATAATCACTTTATTTGGGCTGACAGAGCCACAGAACAACTGCGATTTGTCAAATGAATTAGGTATATTGTTAGTAAGTTAGCCATGTAATAAGCGGGATAATGTATAGCCTACTCGGTCATTGTCGCAAAATAATTGACCTTCACTACGTTTAAAACACCTCGGCGCGGCGCCTCAGTATTTTAAACTCCGTGTCGGTCAATTATTTTGCGACAATGACCTCGTAGCCATACATTATCCCTTACGTAGTGTGGTAGTGAAAGGGCTAACCTCCTGTAGTGTGGTAGTGAAAGGGCTAACCTGTAGTGTGGTAGTGAAAGGGCTAACCTCCTGTAGTGTGGTAGTGAAAGGGCTAACCTCCTGTAGTGTGGTAGTGAAAGGGCTAACCTCCTGTTGTGTGGTAGTGAAAGGGCTAACCTCCTGTAGTGTGGTAGTGAAAGGTTAACCTTCTGTAGTGTTAGAGATGTGTTGGCAGAGGGCCCAAGCGCAAACAGATACGAGGGAGAGGTAGATATGAATTGTCAAAAGTGAGCAGTGCTCCTTTAATTTTGAACACTTCGAGCCAGGGGTGAAGTGTAACCAAAAATAATCCAACTTCAAAAGAGGGCAGCAACAAAGACATTCACAAAAATATGTCCAAAGGCAGCAGCAAATACAAAAACAAAGAATAGCACAGCTGAAGACTGAACAGAGGGGTAAATACAAAAACAAATAATAATCTCATAAAGAGAGCAAGTCCAAAAAACACAAAACAAAGTTATGAATGAATGAATGAATGAATGAAAACTTTATTTAACAGATTGCAGAATGGGTACAATACAGTACGGCTCAATACATACAATTGTTAAGGGGATGCAGACCTGAGAAAGACGTTTGTCTTATTTCCATCCATTATTGCAGAGAACTTACTATGAACAGGAGAACAAGGACGTGGATACAAACACTGAACTCCAACAATGAACCGACAATGGAGGGTAGGGAACACACACCAGATATAGGGAGACTAATTAAGACAAGGGACGCTAATTAACAACAAGGCACACATGGGGAGAACACAAGACCAACACTCTGGGGAAATAACAGGGAAAACAAACAAACTAACCACACAAGAAAAGACTGAACACTAGACAGAGTAAACACCATACATGGGACAAATAAAACAATTACAAAGGGAACGAGACTAGAGATAACACAAGGTTAAAACACATGGGAGACAATACAAACGCCAAGAGTAAAAGAATGTCCAAAGGTGGGGGCTGGTGAGGAGTAGAGGAGAAAGGTCCTTGCAAGGGTGGGGGCTGTTGAGGAGAGGAGACAGGGGAAAAAGGTCCAGGGACAGGTGGACCCTCACAGTACCCCCCCCCCCCCTCCAGGGACGGCTCCCAGACGTCAATGGGGACCGTAATGTCACAGGTTCCAATCTAACACCTGACATTTTCCACATCATCCTCTATCTCTCTCCCATCTCTATACAGTCTTTGTATGCCATCAAATGAAATAAGAAATGCCCCTATAAAATTGTCTTTGAGGAGACCACAGACAGGGATTTCTTTTTTTTCAGCAGAGAGATATGAAAATGAATCAGATATGAAAGAGTTAGCATCCCTCTGAGGTGAGGTGTGTGATTTTCACACCTCTACACGGGATGCTGGAGCCTGTTTCCCCCGAATCTGGTTAGAGACCCACTTCCTGGTCAAATATGACACAATGTATGTGTTAACCCATACCACACTACAGAAGGTTAACCTTTCACTATCACACTACAGATGGTTAATCTTTCACTACCACACTACAGAAGGTTAACCTTTCACTACCACACTACAGAAGATTAACCAGCAGACTGTAGTGTGGTAGTGAAAGGGTTAATCTTCTGTAGTGTGGTAGTGAAAGGGTTAACCATTTTTGTCATGTGGCAGTGAAAGGGTTAACCTTCTGTATTGTCGCGGTGAAAGGGTTAACCATTTGGTAGTGAGGCAGTGAAAGGGTTAAAGGGTAGAATGTCAAGTGCGGCTGGGTGGCGCAGCGGACATTGCACTTGTCACCAACGCAAGAGACACCAGGTTCGAATCCAGCTGTCTGCGTTGCCTCCGGTTTGGGCCGGCCGTCCAAAACTCTACTCTATTGGCAGAGTAAGCGGGTGGAAGTCGATGGGTGGTAATCTGGACGTTGTGTACAGCGACTCCTACAGGTCGGTTGGGGACGCCTGCACAGCAGAGACAGGAAATGGCGGGGGTAGTGTGAGCCTCCCACGCGTTACACCTCACCAATGAGAGTCCGCGCTGGCAGGTGAAAAGATGTGACAGGCTGCCTCCACATGTATCGGAGGGGACACGTGATGCAAGGCTTCTATCCTCCCTACAACCGGCCAGTGGGGGGCATATGCGAGCAACGTTCAAGACAGGGGAGGGAAGAATTGGCACAGCGAAATTGGGATGGGAGAAAAATAAAAAAAACAAAGGTAGAATGTCAGAATGTTTTCATGGAGGTTGATGAACGACTGCACGGGTGCCGTACGGACGAAATTAATTAATGAAAGACGGGGGACGCAGAGACAGATTCGAAATACTATATTCAAATTCAAACCTTTATTTATACTCAAAAGGCAACTGAGGTTTCTCTCATTTACAGTTACATTGAGATTACATACAGAAATAAGCAATCATAAATAAAGCATATAAAATAACACAGCATATAAGAACACAACAATAAGACAACACGACAAGGGTAGACAAAAGCAAGGTATAACCAATCTTTTATTAAATTTTATTTAAAAAATATTAACCTTTATTTAGACAGATAAAACATTAAGAACAGGTTTCTTATTTGCAATGTCGATCTGGTCCAAGAGGCCCCAACAGGAATACACAACAAAAAAAAAAAAATAATAATAATAATAATAATAATAATAATAATAATAATAATAATAATAATAATAATAATAATAATAATAATAATAATAATAATAATAATAATAATAATAATAATAATAATAATAATAATAATGATAATGATAATAATAATATATATATATATATATATATATATATATATATATTTCAATATATATATATATATATATATATATATATATATATATATATATATATATCTCAATATATCTCAATATATATATATATATATACACACAATTAACACAAGACAATGGTTGGAGATGGCAAAAAAAAGTACAAAAGAATTAAAATGTTTTATGTTCTGGCAACATATTTTGGCTAAATGTGTATTGATAACATAGTGCTGTACATTTTCTAATAAATATGCATGATTTAAAAGAAAAAATCCTAAATAAAATGGGGTCACGGTATGAAAGTGTTTGAGAACCCCTGCCATAAGCTATAGGGGCATCATAACGAAATACAGATCCCTGTTCCGAGCAAAAGGACCAGCCAGTCACTAGAATGGGTTCCATAGGTTCCAACATTCCATTCCAATAATGATGTGTTATATAATTAGGTTGTTTACCAGTAAGGGCCTTATCAACGAACAGATATCAGCATACAACACCGGGCTGGAGACAGGCAACATGGAAGAACACAAGATGGCAAGATACAACGTCAGGAGAGCAGTAAAAGAGGCAAAACGGCGTTACAGGGATAAAGTTGAACTTCAGTTTGAACAGGCTGACTCTAGAGGCATGTGGCAGGGCCTCAGAACAATGACAGATTACAAAGGCACTTCCCTCAAACTGAATAATGACATCTCCTTAGCAAATGATCTCAATTCCTTCTATGCGAGGTTTGAGGCTGTGAATAAAAACACCAGCCTACAAACCACGGCAATGGGGGGGGGGGGGGGGGGGGTCTGCTGATGGAGACTCAGTGTTCAGGGTAACAGAGCATGAGGTGAGACGGATCTTTAAAAAAGTGAATATCAGGAAGGCAGCAGGTGTGAGGTTTTGTCCGCTGCTCACCTACTCTCTCTGTTCCTTTAAGCCTACTGTTAAGGAATTCCCTTCTCACTCACCTCACTAGCCCCCACCCTCGCGTTCGTTACTCTTGTTTGCTCTCAGCGGCCACACCTTGGACTACCTGTCATTGTGTGTTTGATTGGTCTTGTGCCGAACACACACTTTTAGTTTCAAGTATCAATTACCTTCACGCACCTGTGGTGCATTCTAATTAGTTCCCCTGTGGGCTTTAAGTACCTGGCTCTTCCCCTCTGTCCCTCGTCGGGTCGTGCCGTAACATGCCGTATCATTCCGTATCAGATTCTCTATCACCAAGACTCCTTCGGGAGGTCCTCTGTCTGTCTATGCTGTTTTCATCTCCGGCGTGAGATGTGCTCCAGCCTTCGCCTCCTGTCGCCGTTGCCTGAGGGAGATACTGGACTGCGCTCCCTAGTCTTCCACGGGAGGTATCCCAGTGATCCACTTCAGACCTCCGCGCAGCAGGCGTCCTGACGCACATCCAGACCTCCGCGCAGCAGACGCCCAGACGACCATCCAGACCTCCACGCAGCAGATGCGCTCTTCACTCCAGGCGCGCATCCAGACCTCCATGCAGCAGATGCGCTCTTCACTCCAGGCGCGCATCCAGACCTCCACGCAGCAGATGCGCTCTTCACTCCGGGCGCGCATCCAGACCTCCGAGCCTGGCGCGCTCTTCCGCGCAGACGCACTCCAGATGCGTCCTCCGTACCGGCGCGCATTCCGCGCAGACGCGCTCTCCACTCCAGACCTCCGCGCAGCAAATGCGCCCTCCGTACCGGCGCGTACTCAAAGCAGTCGCGCACCACTCTGACCTCCGCTTGGACAACCGGTTCCCCGTGGCGACGCGCTCGCCCCGTTCTGTTCCAACGCTCTTTACGCACAGCGCCTGGGTGAGTTTTTATGACTGTCTGTTATCCTATTCCGTTTTTCGTGTGTTTATTTAACACTGAAGATTTCCTGCTTTTTATCAGACAGTCACTCACCCAGCGCTTAGCCCTTTTTTGGATTGTTTTCTTTGGGATAATATTTTGGCCTTACATCGCCTCACTGTGTGTTTTCACACCGAAGATATTTATCACGTGGTTTTGTGTTTGGGACGTTGACTCACTGTGTGTTTACACACCGAAGATATTCATCACGTGGATTTGTGTTTGGGACGTTTACTCACAGTGTGTATATACACCGAAGATTCTGTCACCTTTATACTCTGTTTTTGGGACTAGTCACCTCTCCTGCACCTGCTCTGTTTTCCCCATTGTACTCTGAGCTAACCCACTCCTCTCTCCCTCTCGGCCCCGTTTACCCACCTCGGAGATCTGCCGAGAGAAGTCTGCAGAGCGGCTCTGATGTTCCCACCTGCTTCCCCAGACTACCATCCCGGGAGAAGCTGCAGAGCAGCAACCTCATTATTGCTTTTTCCAAGGCCTGACCCTGTTTACTCTGTCCCAGTATGCAGCTCCTGCCCTCGCCCTGTTCCAAGGCCTTACCCTGTTTTTCCCTAGTCCTCCTAGTCCTCCCTATCTAGTCCTCCCTGTCCCCAGCCCGCCTCCGCGGGCCTCTGTCCCTTTCCCCCCTCTCTAGTCCTCCTAGTCCTCCTTGTCCAGTTCCTCCTAGTTCCTCCCTGTTCCTGCCTTGTCCCTTGCCCCGGCCCTGTTTCCTTTAGCCTTCCCTTGCCTTCCCCTTTGCCAGCTCGCCTCTTAAAGGCACTGGGCCTTTCCCTTTTCTTGTTATCCAGTATGGGTGTTCTCCCTTAAAGGGACAGTGCCTTTTTTTCTGTTTGTTTTCAATAAATGCCCGTTCTTGGCTTACTCTCATACCTGTCTTGTGTTGTGCGATTGGGGTCGGTTACAAACCATAACAGTACGACCCGACCAAATCGACGACCCCAGCCAGCACAGACGGTGTAGGTTGAGTTTGCCTTTTTTTTTTCTTGTTCCCTCTAGTTCCCCTGTTAGCTCCCCTGTTAGCCCTGTTTGCTTCCCTGTTAGCCCTGTTTAGCTCCCCTGTTAGCCTGTTGACTCCCCTGTTTGCTTCCCTGTTAGCCTCGTTAGCTCCCCTGCAGCTTGTTAGGCCTCTACTACCAGCATGGCCCCTGTCTGCTAGCTTTGCCCCGGCTGCTAGCACAGCCTCTATGTTAATGCAGCCCTTGCTGCTGGCATAGGCCCTGTAGCTAGCCATGCCCTGGCAGCTAACCCAGTCCCTCTGCATGGCCCCAGTCTGCTAGCTTAGCCCTGGCTGTTAGCACAGCCTCTATGTTGATGCAGCCCTTGCAGCTGGCATGGGCCCTGTAGCTAGCCATGCCCAGGCAGCTAACCCGGTCCCTCTGCATGGCCTCCACTTTTTGTGTAGCCTTCCCACTGCTAGGACTGCCTTTTCAGCTAGCAAGGTCAGTTTATCCCACTGCTAGGACTGCCCTTTCAGCTAGCAATGTCAGTTTTTTTCCCACTGCTAGGACTGCCTTTTCAGCTGGCAAGGTCAGTTTATCCCACTGCTAGGACTGCCCTTTCAGCTAGCAGGGTCAGTTTTCCCACTGCTAGGACTGCCTGTTCAGCTAGCAGGGTCAGTTTTCCCACTGCTAGGTCTGCCCTTTCAGCTAGCAGTGTCAGTTTTTTCCCCACTGCTAGGACTGCCCCTTCAGCTGGCGAGGTCAGTTCCCCACGGCTAGGACTGTCCTTCCAGCTAGCTTGTTCTCTCATGCTGGTCCAGCCCTGTCTGCCAGCCTAGCTCCGGCAGCTAGCGCAGCCTCTATGTTAATGTAGCAGTACGGCTAGCATGGGCCCTGTAGCTATCAGTGCCCTGGCAGCTACCATGGTTACCCCTCAGCTCCTCTGGTTACCCCTCAGCTACCATGGTTGCCCCTCTGCTACCCTAGTTACCCCTCGGCTACCCTGTTCTTTTGCTAGCCCCACTTTTGTTGTGGCTTCCCCTGCTGGCTTGGCCCAGTACCTTTTGTTTTTTGCCTTGTTTTGTCCCCTGCCACTCTGTCTGTATTTTTGGGTCGCCGGGTGGCTCCCGTTGAGGGGGGGGGTACTGTGAGGTTTTGTCCGCTGCTCACCTACTCTCTCTGTTCCTTTAAGCCTACTGTTAAGGAATTCCCTTCTCACTCACCTCACTAGCCCCCACCCTCGCGTTCGTTACTCTCGTTTGCTCTCAGCGGCCACACCTTGGACTACCTGTCATTGTGTGTTTGATTGGTCTTGTGCCGAACACACACTTTTAGTTTCAAGTATCAATTACCTTCACGCACCTGTGGTGCATTCTAATTAGTTCCCCTGTGGGCTTTAAGTACCTGGCTCTTCCCCTCTGTCCCTCGTCGGGTCGTGCCGTAACATGACGTATCATTCCGTATCAGATTCTCTATCACCAAGACTCCTTCGGGAGGTCCTCTGTCTGTCTATGCTGTTTTCATCTCCGGCGTGAGATGTGCTCCAGCCTTCGCCTCCTGTCGCCGTTGCCTGAGGGAGATACTGGACTGCGCTCCCTAGTCTTCCACGGGAGGTATCCCAGTGATCCACTTCAGACCTCCGCGCAGCAGGCGTCCTGACGCACATCCAGACCTCCGCGCAGCAGACGCCCAGACGACCATCCAGACCTCCACGCAGCAGATGCGCTCTTCACTCCAGGCGCGCATCCAGACCTCCACGCAGCAGATGCGCTCTTCACTCCAGGCGCGCATCCAGACCTCCACGCAGCAGATGCGCTCTTCACTCCGGGCGCGCATCCAGACCTCCGAGCCTGGCGCGCTCTTCCGCGCAGACGCACTCCAGATGCGTCCTCCGTACCGGCGCGCATTCCGCGCAGACGCGCTCTCCACTCCAGACCTCCGCGCAGCAAATGCGCCCTCCGTACCGGCGCGTACTCAAAGCAGTCGCGCACCACTCTGACCTCCGCTTGGACAACCGGTTCCCCGTGGCGACGCGCTCGCCCCGTTCTGTTCCAACGCTCTTTACGCACAGCGCCTGGGTGAGTTTTTATGACTGTCTGTTATCCTATTCTGTTTTTCGTGTGTTTATTTAACACTGAAGATTTCCTGCTTTTTATCAGACAGTCACTCACCCAGCGCTTAGCCCTTTTTTGGATTGTTTTCTTTGGGATAATATTTTGTATTTTGGCCTTACATCGCCTCACTGTGTGTTTTCACACCGAAGATATTTATCACGTGGTTTTGTGTTTGGGACGTTGACTCACTGTGTGTTTACACACCGAAGATATTCATCACGTGGATTTGTGTTTGGGACGTTTACTCACAGTGTGTATATACACCGAAGATTCTGTCACCTTTATACTCTGTTTTTGGGACTAGTCACCTCTCCTGCACCTGCTCTGTTTTCCCCATTGTACTCTGAGCTAACCCACTCCTCTCTCCCTCTCGGCCCCGTTTACCCACCTCGGAGATCTGCCGAGAGAAGTCTGCAGAGCGGCTCTGATGTTCCCACCTGCTTCCCCAGACTACCATCCCGGGAGAAGCTGCAGAGCAGCAACCTCATTATTGCTTTTTCCAAGGCCTGACCCTGTTTACTCTGTCCCAGTATGCAGCTCCTGCCCTCGCCCTGTTCCAAGGCCTTACCCTGTTTTTCCCTAGTCCTCCTAGTCCTCCCTATCTAGTCCTCCCTGTCCCCAGCCCGCCTCCGCGGGCCTCTGTCCCTTTCCCCCCTCTCTAGTCCTCCTAGTCCTCCTTGTCCAGTTCCTCCTAGTTCCTCCCTGTTCCTGCCTTGTCCCTTGCCCCGGCCCTGTTTCCTTTAGCCTTCCCTTGCCTTCCCCTTTGCCAGCTCGCCTCTTAAAGGCACTGGGCCTTTCCCTTTTCTTGTTATCCAGTATGGGTGTTCTCCCTTAAAGGGACAGTGCCTTTTTTTCTGTTTGTTTTCAATAAATGCCCGTTCTTGGCTTACTCTCATACCTGTCTTGTGTTGTGCGATTGGGGTCGGTTACAAACCATAACAGTACGACCCGACCAAATCGACGACCCCAGCCAGCACAGACGGTGTAGGTTGAGTTTGCCTTTTTTTTTTCTTGTTCCCTCTAGTTCCCCTGTTAGCTCCCCTGTTAGCCCTGTTTGCTTCCCTGTTAGCCCTGTTTAGCTCCCCTGTTAGCCTGTTGACTCCCCTGTTTGCTTCCCTGTTAGCCTCGTTAGCTCCCCTGCAGCTTGTTAGGCCTCTACTACCAGCATGGCCCCTGTCTGCTAGCTTTGCCCCGGCTGCTAGCACAGCCTCTATGTTAATGCAGCCCTTGCTGCTGGCATAGGCCCTGTAGCTAGCCATGCCCTGGCAGCTAACCCAGTCCCTCTGCATGGCCCCAGTCTGCTAGCTTAGCCCCGGCTGTTAGCACAGCCTCTATGTTGATGCAGCCCTTGCAGCTGGCATGGGCCCTGTAGCTAGCCATGCCCAGGCAGCTAACCCGGTCCCTCTGCATGGCCTCCACTTTTTGTGTAGCCTTCCCACTGCTAGGACTGCCTTTTCAGCTAGCAAGGTCAGTTTATCCCACTGCTAGGACTGCCCTTTCAGCTAGCAATGTCAGTTTTTTTCCCACTGCTAGGACTGCCTTTTCAGCTGGCAAGGTCAGTTTATCCCACTGCTAGGACTGCCCTTTCAGCTAGCAGGGTCAGTTTTCCCACTGCTAGGACTGCCTGTTCAGCTAGCAGGGTCAGTTTTCCCACTGCTAGGTCTGCCCTTTCAGCTAGCAGTGTCAGTTTTTTCCCCACTGCTAGGACTGCCCCTTCAGCTGGCGAGGTCAGTTCCCCACGGCTAGGACTGTCCTTCCAGCTAGCTTGTTCTCTCATGCTGGTCCAGCCCTGTCTGCCAGCCTAGCTCCGGCAGCTAGCGCAGCCTCTATGTTAATGTAGCAGTACGGCTAGCATGGGCCCTGTAGCTATCAGTGCCCTGGCAGCTACCATGGTTACCCCTCAGCTCCTCTGGTTACCCCTCAGCTACCATGGTTGCCCCTCTGCTACCCTAGTTACCCCTCGGCTACCCTGTTCTTTTGCTAGCCCCACTTTTGTTGTGGCTTCCCCTGCTGGCTTGGCCCAGTACCTTTTGTTTTTTGCCTTGTTTTGTCCCCTGCCACTCTGTCTGTATTTTTGGGTCGCCGGGTGGCTCCCGTTGAGGGGGGGGGTACTGTGAGGTTTTGTCCGCTGCTCACCTACTCTCTCTGTTCCTTTAAGCCTACTGTTAAGGAATTCCCTTCTCACTCACCTCACTAGCCCCCACCCTCGCGTTCGTTACTCTCGTTTGCTCTCAGCGGCCACACCTTGGACTACCTGTCATTGTGTGTTTGATTGGTCTTGTGCCGAACACACACTTTTAGTTTCAAGTATCAATTACCTTCACGCACCTGTGGTGCATTCTAATTAGTTCCCCTGTGGGCTTTAAGTACCTGGCTCTTCCCCTCTGTCCCTCGTCGGGTCGTGCCGTAACATGCCGTATCATTCCGTATCAGATTCTCTATCACCAAGACTCCTTCGGGAGGTCCTCTGTCTGTCTATGCTGTTTTCATCTCCGGCGTGAGATGTGCTCCAGCCTTCGCCTCCTGTCGCCGTTGCCTGAGGGAGATACTGGACTGCGCTCCCTAGTCTTCCACGGGAGGTATCCCAGTGATCCACTTCAGACCTCCGCGCAGCAGGCGTCCTGACGCACATCCAGACCTCCGCGCAGCAGACGCCCAGACGACCATCCAGACCTCCACGCAGCAGATGCGCTCTTCACTCCAGGCGCGCATCCAGACCTCCACGCAGCAGATGCGCTCTTCACTCCAGGCGCGCATCCAGACCTCCACGCAGCAGATGCGCTCTTCACTCCGGGCGCGCATCCAGACCTCTGAGCCTGGCGCGCTCTTCCGCGCAGACGCACTCCAGATGCGTCCTCCGTACCGGCGCGCATTCCGCGCAGACGCGCTCTCCACTCCAGACCTCCGCGCAGCAAATGCGCCCTCCGTACCGGCGCGTACTCAAAGCAGTCGCGCACCACTCTGACCTCCGCTTGGACAACCGGTTCCCCGTGGCGACGCGCTCGCCCCGTTCTGTTCCAACGCTCTTTACGCACAGCGCCTGGGTGAGTTTTTATGACTGTCTGTTATCCTATTCCGTTTTTCGTGTGTTTATTTAACACTGAAGATTTCCTGCTTTTTATCAGACAGTCACTCACCCAGCGCTTAGCCCTTTTTTGGATTGTTTTCTTTGGGATAATATTTTGGCCTTACATCGCCTCACTGTGTGTTTTCACACCGAAGATATTTATCACGTGGTTTTGTGTTTGGGACGTTGACTCACTGTGTGTTTACACACCGAAGATATTCATCACGTGGATTTGTGTTTGGGACGTTTACTCACAGTGTGTATATACACCGAAGATTCTGTCACCTTTATACTCTGTTTTTGGGACTAGTCACCTCGCCTGCACCTGCTCTGTTTTCCCCATTGTACTCTGAGCTAACCCACTCCTCTCTCCCTCTCGGCCCCGTTTACCCACCTCGGAGATCTGCCGAGAGAAGTCTGCAGAGCGGCTCTGATGTTCCCACCTGCTTCCCCAGACTACCATCCCGGGAGAAGCTGCAGAGCAGCAACCTCATTATTGCTTTTTCCAAGGCCTGACCCTGTTTACTCTGTCCCAGTATGCAGCTCCTGCCCTCGCCCTGTTCCAAGGCCTTACCCTGTTTTTCCCTAGTCCTCCTAGTCCTCCCTATCTAGTCCTCCCTGTCCCCAGCCCGCCTCCGCGGGCCTCTGTCCCTTTCCCCCCTCTCTAGTCCTCCTAGTCCTCCTTGTCCAGTTCCTCCTAGTTCCTCCCTGTTCCTGCCTTGTCCCTTGCCCCGGCCCTGTTTCCTTTAGCCTTCCCTTGCCTTCCCCTTTGCCAGCTCGCCTCTTAAAGGCACTGGGCCTTTCCCTTTTCTTGTTATCCAGTATGGGTGTTCTCCCTTAAAGGGACAGTGCCTTTTTTTCTGTTTGTTTTCAATAAATGCCCGTTCTTGGCTTACTCTCATACCTGTCTTGTGTTGTGCGATTGGGGTCGGTTACAAACCATAACAGCAGGACCGGACGGCATCCCCGGCCGCGTCCTAAAAGTCTGTGCCGACCAACTGGCCCCGGTATTCACTGACATCTTCAACCTGTCCTTGGAACAGGCTGTCATCCCCACCTGTCTGAAGAAGTCCACCATCATCCCTGTACCCAAAAAATCTACGCCCGCTTGCCTCAACGACTACCGCCCTGTAGCCCTCACCTCCATAGCCATGAAGTGCTTTGAGAAGCTAGTGAAGGGCTACATCTGTTCCTCCCTCCCCATCAACCTGGACCCCCTGCAATTTGCATATCGCCCCAACAGGTCCACGGAGGACGCCATAGCCCATGTGCTGCACACAGCAGCATCACACCTGGACAAGAGGCAGGGGAACTATGTGAGAATGCTGTTCATCGACTACAGCTCAGCATTCAATACCATAGTCCCCTCCAAACTCATAGCCAAGCTCAGGGACCTGGGCTTGAACTATTACCTCTGCCAGTGGGTCTTGGACTTCCTGACGGGCAGACCCCAGGTGGTAAGAGCAGGCAACTGCACCTCCTCATCCATCACGCTCAACATAGGGGCCCCCCAGGGCTGTGTTCTGAGCCCCCTCCTCTACTCCCTGTACACACATGACTGTGTAGCACAGCGGAACAACAACACCATCATCAAATTTGCTGATGACACAGTAGTGGTGGGCCTGATCTCTGCCAACGACGAAAGGGCCTACCTGGAAGAGGTAGAGAACCTGTCACAGTGGTGTCAGGAGAACGTCAGCTGAACGTCAGCAAAACAAAAGAGATGATTGTGGACTTCAGGAGGTCGGGGGTCAAGGACTACAGCCCCCTCAGCATCGACGGGGCACCGGTTGAGAGAGTGAACAGTTTCAAGTACCTCGGAGCCCACATATCCGAGGATTTGACATGGACCACACACATTGACAGTGTTGTGAAGAAGGCACGACAACGCCTCTACTTCCTCAGGCGCCTAAGGAAGTTCCAAGTCAGTCAGAAGATCCTTAGGAACTTCTACTCATGTACAATAGAGAGCATCCTGACTGGCAACATCACCTCCTGGTTTGGGAATAGCACTGCACAAGACCGTAGCAGACTACAAAGAGTGACACGTTCAGTCGAACGCACAATTGGAGGGGGGCTTCCCACCCTCCAGAACATTTACAACAAGCGGTGCAAGGGGAAGGCTAAGAGAATTATTAAGGACTCGAGCCACCCGGACAACTGCCTCTTTGAACTGCTGCGGTCAGGCAAGCGATACCGGAGTCTTAAGGCGAGCACAGAAAGACTCAGAAGAAGCTTCTATCCCCAGGCCATCAGGCTGCTAAACGAACAATAAACACTATGCAACAACCATCAAATGCACACAGCACACACACCCACACGCACACACTCACTTAAACAAACAACACACTGCAGCACCCACTCTCCACACTTTAGATCACACAAACACACTTTATATTTATTGATAAAGGATTTGCACTACAACTCGTACACCTACTGTAAATTGTACCTAAATTGCACCTCATCCTATTTCTGCCTTGCACTATATAGTATTGTATATTAGTACACTGCATAGTATTGTATATTATATGGTAACTCAGTTACGTCTACTCTGCATCGAACATTGTACATATGTCTATACTGAACACTGTGACCTCATTTTTTTACTTCTAATTTACATGCTATACTATGTTCTTTTATTTCATACTTATCTTGTCTTGCACAGTCTCTGGAGCGTAACAGTAAGAAGCATTTTGTATAAAAGTATTCTGTACTTCTGTATGACAACTATTAAAGAAACTTTCTCAGGTCTGCATCCCCTTAACAATTGTATGTATTGAGCCGTACTGTACCCATTCTGCAATCTGTTAAATAAAGTTTTCATTCATTCATTCATTCATTCATTCATTCATTGTTGTGCCTTTGCCTCAGAGAGGGGCAACCAACCTTCTCATAAAGGACACAGTGTTGAGTGTCGTATCTATCATCCGTGATGAATCTGAGGGCAGAGTGACGGACAGAGTCCAAGGATTTAAGGGTTGAGGTCGCAGCATGCCGATAAATAACATCACCTTATACTATAGTCTAAGACTAATAAGAAACTGCTTCAACAACGCTCTACTTCCTACTAATCAAACTCTAATCAAAGGAAAGCTGTTCTGTTTCTGTGTAGGAAGCCACTTTTCTGTAACAACACGGAGGCGAGGTTGTCCACATGGAATTGAAATATATGTTTAACGTGTTGAAGGTATAATAATGCTCGGAATTTGTTGTCAAGGGTATGGGGGCGATGAATGTATGAAAGAAAGAATAAACAAATAAATGAGAGAAGGAGGGGAGGGGCGTAGACATGGATTAAACAGATGGATGGACAGATTGGTGAGCAGATCAACCGGTGGTGGGTGTTGGGTATAATAAGAATGGATAAATGGACTTATCCAAAGCACTTTACAACTTATGCCTCACGTTCACCCATTCATTCACACGCCCATGGCAGAGGCGACCATGCGAGGTGCCAACCTGCTCATCAACACACTGCTGGGAGGAGGAACCGGGCACCTTCTGATAACTGCTCTGTCTCTTGAGCCACTGTTTGTTCGACAGAAAGAATGACATGTCAGACAGACACCTCCCTGTGAATTAATTTCGCTTGCATCATTCTGTACCACCAATTGGCACACCTCACTCCCCGCCCAAAGCAACAGTTGTGCTTGGATTATCACAAAAGAGTGTTTGAGATAAGGCGATTGAATTGAACCAAGTTACAAACTCAAATGTAACCTATAGGACATCAGGTAAAAGTAGATGATAATAATAATACATTTAATTTGTAGCATTTGGAACCAAATCTCAAAGTGCTACAGGGTATAAACAGACTTTAAAAACATAGGCAATTAAAAAAAACAAGGCATAAAACATACAAAAAAAGGATAAAACACACATGTTATGGCTAACAACAAATATCAGGGGTGTCCAGGCCTTACTTGGGACAGAAAATTGTTGTGAACCCGACGTACGCAAGAAAACACATCATCGACTTGCTCCAGTGAAGACCGCCATGGAAATAAGCCTGCTGACTTTTGTGTTCTCCTTGATATCTTTATGTTAGCATGTTAGCTAACACAAGCCATTGTTTGTCCTCTTTTGTGGACACACAAAACAAGGACACACAGCCATCACTCTTCACAATGCATCAATGTGCCTCACTGCATCACTGAGCACAGGGTGACAGTTACCATCTTCCTGGACTTTTACTTTTAAAACAACACTGTTCAATATTACACTTACTGAAGACTCCTGTAGACTTCTGTATATTTTTTGCTGTATATTTTATACAGAGCTTGGTAAAGCTGCATTCTCCCACTATGCTCCCTTTTTATGGAATACGCTGCAAGTGAAACTTTGTCTAGAGGCACTTCCTACTGTAAATGCTTTTAAAGGTATGCTACGACTAGCCCTTCATGAAACATGTAACTGTTTTACCTGATGCTATCGCTGATCTGATTATGCTCCTTGCCACTGCACAAATGGCCTTCTGTATTTATATTTGAATTGTATGTTTTTTGTTTAATGCCCTGTTTTATGTTGAAACTTGTTGTGTGCCGTGTTAGTCAGGACTCCCTGGAAGAAGAGATCTTGTATCTCAATGGGACATTCCTGGATAAATAAAGGATAAATAAAAAAATAAATACTAGAATGTATATACATAACATACGTAATGTGAATCCCGGGCCGTACTCTATTATTATTATCTTAGTCTTAGGCCTATTCTTATTCTTAGGCCATTTGTTTTGTTATTCTTTAATTTCGTGACTTTGTTCTGTCTAAATGTCTAAATGTTTACTGTGAGCAATTTGTAGTGTAAAACTTCCATCGGATGATTAAAGTATTTCTATTCTATTCTATAAACGTGAAGCGTTCTCGCATGTATTGGACTGGTCTTACACAAAGTGCCACGCCTGCGAGCCGCCACAAGGGGTAGTGAGGGTGACCATGAGTGAGTGAGTGAGTGAGTGAGTGAGTGAGTGAGTGAGTGAGTGAGTGAGTGAGTGAGTGAGTGAGTGAGTGAGTGAGTGAGTGAGTGTGTGAGTGAGTGAGTGAGTGAGTGAGTGAATGAGTGAGTGAGTGAGTGAGTGAGTGAGTGAGTGAGTGAGTGTTGTTGTGACATTACTAGTGTAAGAGGTGCTCTGCATCTAAACATGTAAACTAAATTACACTAAAGTCAACTAAAGACACAATTAACCCTTTCACTACCACACCTTATGTAGTGTGGTTGTGAAAGGGTTAACCCTTTGTCGTGTGCCAGTGAAAGGGTTATTAACCTTCTGTATTGTCGCAGTGAAAGGGTTAACCCGTTGGTAGTGTGGTAGTGAAAGGGTTAAAGGTGTATCATAAAATTTTACATAGTATAGTAGAATGAGTAATAGATTGCATGTAAGCAAAATAACGAAAGGTTATCGAATAATAACCCTGTGTTGAGACCCGACCCTAAAGGTGGGAAACCCTGTCGCTAGAATTATGAGACAGGAGATTGCGCTCGTCACCAATGCAAGAGGCTGCGGTCTCGACTCCCGGAGTCAGCATTGCCTTGGCTTGGGCTGATCGTCATAGTAACTCGTTTGGCTGGGTTAGGGGGAGGGAAGCCGTGGGTGGGAATCTACAGGTCAGGTCTGGGCGCTTGCTCAGCGGAGGCAGGACTTGATGAAGGCAGCGTGACCTCCCACGCGTTACGCTTCACCAATGAGAGTCCTCGCTGCCAGGTGAAAAAAGAGTCACTGGCTGTCGCCGCACGTGTCGGAGGAAGCGTGCGGATACTTCAGGGTTCCCTTGTACCGACCAGTAGGAGAACATGCGCACAACAACCAGGCAGGGGAGGGGGGGAATTGGCACAACGACTAAATTGGGACGGGGAGAGAAAACAGAAAAATCGGAGAAAGAGAGGATAAAAAAATAAAAAATAAAAGAATTATGAGACAGGGATGAGCGAGGGTTGCCATGGAGACGTAACATTTAGCTGACGCTTTTATCCAAAGCGACTTACAAGTTCTGTACGACAAGTCATCAGGAAGGGCACAACTCTATCAGCTGAGTAACAATGTTCATCAAGGTGTTGAGTGTTACAGTGTAGGTTAGTTTATTAGGACAAGTGCATGACGGTAAGGTTAGTTAGGGTTTAGACATAATTTTTTTTGTATATATATATATATATTATTTCAGATAAGGGTTGAAGAAGTGCGTCTTTAGTCGATGGCGAAACTTGGAGCTGTGTCCTGTCCTCGTCATATCACTCTAGCCCCGACATATAGGATTGTAGAATTTGTCAACAACAGTGAGCCAATCAGAAGACAGATTCACTGTGGTAGAATTCTAAAGGAACAGAAAGGCTTTGTTGCCTGCAGGACCCTCTGAACCGCTGCCAGGCACTGCTCCCTTCTGCCACAGA
Organism: Notolepis coatsorum; assembly: GCF_963971535.1. Lineage (NCBI taxonomy): Eukaryota > Metazoa > Chordata > Actinopteri > Aulopiformes > Paralepididae > Notolepis > Notolepis coatsorum. The sequence continues at coordinate 41,522,564 of NC_140169.1, read as the reverse complement.
CCCCCCCCCCCCCAACCATAACCCCCATCATTTAAAAAAATATATATATATATTGTTCCAAGATAAAATAAGCACCAGTGTAACTAGGTTGAAACCATTATAGCTATAGCCCTGTGGTGTAAACTCACACCTAATTTCAAACACCCTCGCTTCGCTATAGGACAAAGGTTCTCAAGCGTATTGGTTTGTGACCCTAAAAACAGAGGGATGCCTGTTTGTGACCCCCTTACATTAGACAGGATGATGAACCTTGGCACAAAATAATGACTTTTATCTTTTATCTTCGGGCTATTTTACTTGATTAATGATTGGAGGAGGGGGTTCAGAAAGTATTATTTATTTTACAAAGATAAAGCATCTCTACCAAAAGAAAAATTAAATGACGATGTTGTAGTTGTTTTTCTTTTCGCGACCCCCTAAAATCATCTTGCGACCCCCCAGGTTGAGAACCACTGCGCTATAGGCCACCTGAATTGGATCTTTTCAGGGCGGCAGACTTTGGGTAACTTAGCGTTTTTTAAGAAATATTCAGTATCATAGTATTAAAACTCTGTCTTCACGCGGTGTTAGTGAGAGGGTTTATTATAGGAATTTGAAGAGAGGACATGGAGCAGGCACACGCTTGATCCAGGCTAAAGGCTGTGTGTGTGCATGCAGGGGGGGGGGGGGGTCAGGGGAAAGGTCCATCCCAGAGGCTGGCAGTGGGTACGAGGTGAGGCTTTGCATAATCTGCCATGGGCACTGTCATTGAAAAGGCACACCTCCAAAGAGGATGCAAAACCAACACCTCTTTTCTTTCATTCAGCTGGCGGGTCAAACGACCTCAAGGAAAAAAACACTAAAAACGTCAGAGGCCTTAGATGTCACGAAAGGTTGAACTAAATTCACATAACTGTTGTGAGTACCTCAGCCGAAGAACCATATAGCTCTGCTTTTAAAGGTGCTAGATAACATTCTTATGTAAAATAAATACAATTTAATAAAAAGAAAAAAAATAATACACCCACAGAGCTTTTAGAAAAATGCAGAATAGGGGTGGCTAAGTGGCGCAGTGGGCAAGGCACTCGCCACTAGTGCAGGAGATGCTGGGTTCGAGCCCAGCTCTCTGCATTGCTACCAGCTTGGCTAGTCGTTCATACTAACACAATTGGCAGTGTTAGGGGGTGGGAAGGTGGTGGGTGGGTCCTGGTCGTTGTAAACAGCGACTCCTACAGTTCGGTCGGGGCGCCTGCTCAGCGAGGAAAGGATCTAAGGGGGTGTTAGATCCTGATCAAACTGGCCAGTATCACGTCTTCATCTGTTTTGGCTCTCCATCCAATTCCTCTGCGTTGTGTCATTTTAATGGTCCTGACGTCTCTCCGACACTGGCTGATAAGATCCTTATCTCCCCCGTTAGTGCAATCCATAAACCATACTAATTCTCCACCTCCGTAAGAATTCGACACTTCGACAACGTGAAATACCTTACAAGGAAAAACGTGGTTTTATTTCTCTAAACAGAAACCTCAGCTCAGATGTTAACAGATTGTATTGTCCTTGAAGAGTCTATTCTAATGACCTTTCGGTGTGTTCAGTCTATCTAATGATCTTTCAGTCCAGTCTATTGTCCCTCTGTCTCTCAGTCCAACAGTGGTCAGGCCTGTTCGTTAGCCAAGACCATCCTCGTGGTAGCCGAAGCTAATGATGATGTGGCATTCTCCCTTCCCCCCCCCTCCGTGGTGGAGGAGAGAGAGTCTCTCCTGGTTCCTTCCCTCTTAGTCTCAGTCAGATTTTAGTCTGCCTTACACCCGAAAACACCGTTCGACTTATAGATCTTCGTCGTAGAAACGATAGCCCCGCCCCTCTTCTGGTTGTCAGGGTGACGCGCTGTCATGACAACCGCGTTTAACCTTTACACACACTTCAAAACGTCTCATTCACTGTTGCATTAAAGAGGTCACCCCTCTCCATCGCTCTGTTATCTTTGTTCTTACAAGGAATTCATAACAAACACCCTCGCTGACGCGGCCTGTGCCTGTGAAACCACTGGTTCCACCACCGTCAATATCATCCCGTGATGATAATGATATTACCCTCTTAAAGCGTCTCTTTATATCAGTTTTATAAACCAAATATACATTGAAAAAACCACCATTTTCTCTCAATCCCCCCTTGATTCTTATCACCCCTTCAGAATCATAAATCATTATTTGGTTTTTTAATTAATTATGCCAAAAATAGCCTGTGGTTGAAACAAACCAACCTCATCTCTCGTGCACAAGAAAGGTAGACGGCCCACGGTCAACCCAGTGATCTTGCTGCCTGATGTCTGTTTGCGCCCCCCTTCGTGCACAAAGGGAACCGAAACCGACCACCAAAACCAACAACATCCAACGACTCAACCATTGGAGCCCCCCTGTCTGCTCCCAATAATTATATCCTGTTGTTTTACTGTTCTCCCTCTTATCTACCTTCTATATATATATCCTTCTATACATATATCTTATATATGAATCCTCCATTTATATCTCATACTCCTAATCAATGAACACAGGACTTCTCGCTGTTGTCTCGTCTCTCGATCTCCTGATTGACTCTGAAAGGAAGTCCCTGTTTTGTCCATTGATTCACCGCCCATGCTCTGTTGTTTCAAAACGCTCTCTAAACAGCGTCTCCGCAGGGAAGCCCCCTCCGATGTCCGCCTCGTTCTCCCCTGGGCAACACCGCCTGCGACCACTGGACTCCGCCCCGTCGGCCGTCTCTGCCCCGTTGGCCGTCTCCGCCCCGTCGGTCATCTCCGCCCTGTCGGTCATCTTGGTTGAGGCTCATCTCCACCGCCGTCGGCCCTCTCCAGACTTTTATCTTTTCACCGTCAGTTGTTCTGGTCCATGGCGCTGTTTATCTCTCCGGCCTTGCTCGGCTCGCTCGCTGGGTCCATGGCGCTGGCCTTGCTCGCTCGCTGGCTTCTTATTTACGGATGCACTATCTGTTCGTTTTTATTTGGCTTAAAAGATCAAAACAACCATGTGTGCACAGTGAACTCACATCTTTCTCCTAAGTGCTGTTTCTCCTACAGCGCTGGTCCGCCTCATGACCGCTCGACTCGCCGCTCTCTCCCAGGGCTGGCCGGCCTTGCTCGATCATGATTCTCCCACACACGATGACTGTTGTCCACTGTCGTCCCATTGAAAAGTCTTTTTCCGTTGTTCTTATCTCTCGGCAACCAACTGTTCCCGTTGTTTTAAACTCTTGCAAATCCGGGTCACGGCACCAACTGTTAGATCCTGATCAAACTGGCCAGTATCACGTCTTCATCTGTTTTGGCTCTCCATCCAATTCCTCTGCGTTGTATCATTTTAATGGTCCTGACGTCTCTCCGACACTGGCTGATAAGATCCTTATCTCCCCCGTTAGTGCAATCCATAAACCATACTAATTCTCCACCTCCGTAAGAATTCGACACTTCGACAACGTGAAATACCTTACAAGGAAAAGCGTGGTTTTATTTCTCTAAACAGAAACCTCAGCCAGATGTTAACAGATTGTATTGTCCTTGAAGAGTCTATTCTAATGACCTTTCGGTGTGTTCAGTCTATCTAATGATCTTTCAGTCCAGTCTATTGTCCCTCTGTCTCTCAGTCCAACAGTGGTCAGGCCTGTTCGTTAGCCAAGACCATCCTCGTGGTAGCCGAAGCTAATGATGATGTGGCATTCTCCCTTCCCCCCCCTCCGTGGTGGAGGAGAGAGAGTCTCTCCTGGTTCCTTCCCTCTTAGTCTCAGTCAGATTTGAGTCTGCCTTACACCCGGAAACACCGTTTGACTTATAGATCTTCGTCGTAGAAACGATAGCCCCGCCCCTCTTCTGGTTGTCAGGGTGATGCGCTGTCATGACAACCGCGTTTAACCTTTACACACACTTCAAAACGTCTCATTCACTGTTGCATTAAAGAGGTCACCCCTCTCCCTCGCTCTGTTATCTTTGTTCTTACAAGGAATTCATAACAAACACCCTCGCTGACGCGGCCTGTGCCTGTGAAACCACTGGTTCCACCACCGTCAATATCATCCCGTGATGATAATGATATTACCATCTTAAAGCGTCTCTTTATATCAGTTTTATAAACCAAATATACATTGAAAACACCACCATTTTCTCTCAGGGGGTAGTGTGATCCTTCCACATGTTACACCCTCTCAGTGAGAGACCGCGCTGCCAGGTGAAAAGAAGCGGTTGATTGGCTACACATGTGTCGGAGGAAGCATGTGATAGCCTCCACTCTCCCAGACCGACTGTGGGGGGTAGGTGCGCAGCAACCAGGAAGGGGATTGGGAATTGGCATAACGACTAACATTGGGATCTACTGGTCAGATATTTTAGACATAATGGAACAGATGTTTGAGGAAGTGGGTATAGAAAAACATGATATACTCTTAGGAACACGCCCCAAAAACCTACAAAAAGAAGAACTATACCTTTTTATTTTATTTTGAGAGCTGCAGCACTTAAACAAATGACAAGAGCTTGGAAAAAACTTGAACCCCCGAAAGTAAACAAATGGTTAGAAACTGTAGAGGACATATATAGTATGGAAAAGGTAACCTACAAAATCAATAAGAATGAAAATATGCTGGGAAAAAGATGGGGTCTCTTTAAACTATGGAGGGGTACTGGATGACAGACAGATCAGTATTTGAGGAAGATTTGAAGTAACATGAAACAGTGATGATCTACTGCTCAATTGTTGGGGAACACCCCTTAGGCCTACAGCTATACCTACAATGAAAATTCAAGCCTTTTTACTTATTATTATTATTATTATTATTATTATTATTATTATTATTATTATTATTATTATTATTATTATTATTATTATTATTATTATTATTATTATTATTATTATTATTATTATTATTATTATTATTATTATTATTATTATTATTATTATTATTATTATTATTATTATTATTATTATTATTTAGTTTTTTGTTTGGTTTCTTTTTTCTATGAATTTTTTATTTGTTTGCTATTATTATTGTTGTTGTTGTTGTTGTTTTTCTTGTGTGTGTATGTGGGGACGAGTAGGGATGGATGTTGGATGTGTACTGGTCCGGAATCTATACTGGTGCTCACCCCTTTGTTTGTGTTTTTGTCTCTTGTTTTTTGTATGGGTGATGGGTAAAAAAAAAAAAGTGTCAAGTGTCAAAAGAGTGTCAATATTTGGAATATGCGTATGTACATTTGTGTGTGTATGTACGTATGTAAGTATGGATAGGTGCAGTTATGTATGTGTATGTGGGTACACATACTATACCTAAATGTAAAATGATTTTCTTTGACACAATAAAGTATAAAAAAAAATACATTGGGATGGGAGAAAAACGGAGGAAAAAGGAGGGGGGAAAAAATCAATAAAAAAGAAAAAAAAAGAAAGGTGCAGAATAAAAGTATTTCTTTTCTCCCCCCAAAAAACTATTGGTTAATTCATTTATCATTTTTTTTTTAATTGCGGGTCCCAAATGATTGTTGTTGTTTACATGTTGCAGACATAATATATCCCCTCCCTACTTCCCATTTCCCCATGTGGAATGCACCTGATTGGATAAATGACATGCTGGTGCTCTAGTGTGACATCTAGTGATATTATCTATAGCACCTTTAAGTTTTCAGAAGAGCAATGTTTTCAAACTTTTAATTATCTAAAGATGCTAAGTCAAGTCAAGTGTTCCTTTATTAATCTCCTTGGGTGTCAGGTCACGGTGTCATAGCAGCATGTGGGAGGGGGAGGGGAGGCACAGGCAGAAAAGATAATTGTAGCAATAGTAATAGTGATGGAGTAGAACATAGAACATAATAATAATAGCAGTGGAATGGCAGAATTCAATCTGTCAGTAACAATAGAGATAATAGTATACATGGCAGATAAGTTATATTGTTCATTCTTAGTTAGACAGTAGAGATTGAGTACTTTCTCACGATAATATCACACTCACACTTTGGATTGACGTTACAACTGCGAATGGGCTGTCATGAAAACCACTGTGAGTTTCACAAGATGTCTAAAATGTATGTAATGTAATGATGTAGTGCAATGTAAAGTGTTGTGTTTTGCATGAAAGCATCGCTATAATGTGGATCCTAATAAACAAATAGTTTATTATTTGTGCACATTTACTGTGCTTGACTCACTATTTGTCACATGTTTCTAATTTTGGGGAAGAGGTCGGCTACTGCAGTATGCCCCGTAGAATCCATGTACCCCAATTTAAAAGTAAACCTGTAATACATTGCTACAAGAACATGTGACATATTCATAAAAGGGGAAAGGTGAAAATGTACTGACTGAAATGAATGAATGCATGACTCCAATGAACGCTGGATGCAAAGAGGCTAACAGATTGTTATGGACAAGTCATTGAGATGGGATTTGAACCAGCTTCGGAGGACAATATTTGGAATTAAGGTGCTCTGTAACTTGCAAAATACAATGTGTATTTATTCAAACTTACCGCAATCCTAACTCCTACCTATTTGACTTAAGATCAACCCCCCCCCCCCCACACACACACACACACAAACACACACGTGAAAATACACATCTGTTTGGCCTTCCAGAGAGGCTGGTGGGATGGTATCTCTGCAGGCCCAGGGGCTGTCATTAAAAATCATTCAAATGAGCCAACCTGTGCACACAATGTTTTGCAAAGGGGGGCAGCCCTCACAATACCTGTCCAATCGCGCCCATGCAAATGTCGTCGAAACAGTCAATGGAAGTATAGGCTCCCTGCTCAACTTATTATGGGGCATTTGCATAGGCTGGCTCCCTGCTTCAGGTATCAAGATGTAGTTAGTGTACCCTCTAGGGAACAGACACACACACACACACACACACACACACACACACACACACACACACACACACACACACACACACACACACACACACACACACACACACACACACACACACACACACACACACACCTAAGCACTTACACACACACACACACACACACACACACACACACACACACGCATACACACTCACACACACACACACACACACACACACACACACACACACACACACACACACACACACACACACACACACACACACACACACACACACACACACACACACCTAAGCACTTACACACACACACACACACACACACACACACACACGCATACACACTCACACACACACACACACACACGCCTAAGCACTTACACACACACACACACACACACACACACACACACACACACACACACACACACACACACACACACACACACACACACACACACATTTTAATACTTTATTTGGTTCCACAAATTATATTACATAAACAGGGAATCAAATGTATCGGGGCCAAGCAGCACTGAACACTTAAGGGTACACATAGCACCTCCTTCTCCACGCGGCTAAGCTGCCAATAATAGCTGAGACAGAGCAATATTTGGCAATTTGTTTGGCTTTTCTTTTAGACATTGCAGCAATTCTCAGACCGGTCATGGTGGATTTGTGTACATGGCCAAGACTTCCGAACACAAGTACACCATATCTACACCTGTACCCAAGGTCAGCCATCACACTGAGCAGTGGTTGGTATTTGATATACTTGTCCCGGAAGGCCTGGTCCATGTACAGGTCAAAGGTACAGCCTACTTCTATGACCAGCACCTCTCCGTGGCTGGTGTCAACAAAAACAACGTCCGGTGTATTGGGTATGTTAGCAAAAACATCGTTGGTAAGGCCAAACCACTCTGGTTTCACTCTGGCATGTTTGTACATTGCTGCACTAGATGGTGATATGTTCCGTACCGCATCAGACACAATGTCCACAATACGGTCATGACGAGCGATGTACAGGTGTTTGTATGCATTACATCCGTTTGTTATGTGTGCAATGGATTCTAGGTGTTGTGAATCCTGATGGTTTAAACAGAATGGACTGTGAGTTTGAGGATACCAAGTGGACAGATTGTATTGGGTGGGTAATACCTGCAGTCTTGCTTTGATGGTAAATTTTAAAACATCCTCACCAACAGCGGCGTTCTTATACACTGAGTGTGAGACTGAGTGGTCAGCAAACTCCAAACAAGCTAGCTTGCCCTGTAGTCTGAGTCCACACCAGTGCTGCCTGATCTCAGACTGCTTCATGCTAAGCAGAACCCTCCTTACAGAGTCTCTGTGCAGTTCGACAGTCTCTCCCTGCGGTGTTGTGATGTTGGCCTTCACAACCACACAGGGGTCTGTGATAAGTTCATCAGAGACAGGGACTTCAGTCAGGGGCGGAGCTAGGGGGTGGCTACCTGGGCTCAAGCCCCGGATGTATTCTGAAAAGCCCTGAATCTATTTTAAAAAAAAATAAAAAAAAATAAAAAATGATTTTTTTTTTTTTTTTTTTACAATTCATCATTGTTACATGAAAATATGTTTGCACCAGATTTAGCAGAAGCTAATTTCCATCTGTGGTCTATCCAGCTGCTAACTGTATTTGAGTGAGTTAAGTCTTGGTGTTATGGTAGACTCAGACCTAAGCTTTAAATCACAATCAACAAGTTGACAAAAACTTAATTCTTCCACCTTAGAAACACACACACGCACACACACACACACACGCACACGCACACACACACACACACACACGCACACGTCACACACACACACACACACACACACACACACACACACACACACACACACACACACACACACACACACACACACACACACACACACACACACACACACACACTCCCAAGGGCTATTGGGGGTAGAAAATGACTATAACAATGCTCGTGTGTACACAGGTGTGTACTTCTCACTGAGAGACATGATACCTGCAGGTGATTGCAACCAGGAAACCATGTGATACATTTCATATAACCATGTGTCATACAGTGACCCATACCACCCCTTGTTGTGATACACTTGACATGTCTGTAAATTATGGTTTACATTAGGCCTGTACATATTTTAAACGTCTCTTAATAAAACTGTTCTTTTCAACTGGAAAGACAAATAAGAAAACAAAACGATACAAGTGTTCATATTTACAGTCGCCTAGCTGCTTCTTCACTCCCACTAATTACACACTGCGAGGCCTAATAACCCTCCATATATGTAAATGCTTCAGAGTGAGCGTGCGCTGTCTGCGCCGCTGCATCCAACAATACAATAGTTTTGAGGATCATGCCATCAGTGTGTGTGTGTGTGTGTGTGTGTGTGTGTGTGTGTGTGTGTGTGTGTGCGTGTGTGTGTGCGTGTGTGTGTGTGTGTGTGTGTGTGTGTGTGTGTGTGTGGGCCCCCCATCGGGCCAGGACAAGTGAACCAGGACAATAGCTTGCGGTCTTGGGTGATGGTAATTATAAGTGACCGACACAATACTGTCGCGAATGGGGGGGGGGGGGGGGGGGGGGGGGTTAATACAATGAGGAGACACATTTATACAAATAAACCTATATTCCCCCCCCAAGTGAACGCCTGAATGACCCCCTCGCGCAGGGTTGGCGCAGAACCCCCACCAGCCCATAATAACAAAACACTGCAGAAGTTATGCAATAGTAAAGACATAAGCATTATGGTTTGCTATTCTCAGAGAAAGGTTGCTGTAAAACAGGACCAACTTGTTTCTGATTTTAATTTATTTTGAATAAATTCGCAATAGCTAGGCAAGCTGTCCGGCAACTTGACGAAACAGCAAACATTATTAAGACGTGATCTTTATGAAAAAACAAAAGTATATTATTAAAAAAATGAAAGTATCAACATGCCAAGTCTGTGCGACGAGCATATTCACACCATTTCTTCACAGGTTTTAAAGGTGTCGGGGGAATGTCTGTGCAGTCAGCGTGAGAGAGCCCACAGAACATGTAGCTCTATAGAGCCCATACAGAGTGAAAGTGACAGATTATTGTGGAACTCATCGCTTGCTGCCATCTGTCTTTCGTCCATGGACGGGATGGAGAGATCGATAGCCTGATATCATGCTCTTATTGTCACCCTGTGATAAACCCCTGGAGCTTTATCTTTGTAAAACATCTGGATACAACGCAATTGGCACTCTAGTAAGTAACAGCCAGGGACATGCAACACACACACACACACACATACACACACACACACACACACACTACACACACACACACACACACGCACACACACACACACACACACACACACACACACACACACACACGCACGCACGCACGCACACACTCGCACACACTAACACACACACACTCACACGCACGCGCGCACACACACACACACCACACAACACTCACACGCACGCGCACACACACGCACACACATTACGCAATTGTTTACATTGTCCAGATACAATAGCTCCCCTTCCTTCTCCTTTTCACTCGAAGAAACGAGAAGTAACTCGTAAATAGTAAAAAAAAAAAAAAAAAAAAAAAAAAAAAAGAGAGAGAGCGCGGTTTAGCGCGGCCGGGCCGGGGATGCGCGCCACGGGGGAGGAACAGTGATGTCGTGAAGTGAACTCACACACTGGGGGCGGCAAATGTAGCGGGACCCGCCGTGAGGGAGGAGCGTGTGTGGGGCTCGTCGTGCACGACGCCCGCCCGCCTCTCCCCCTGCTTCTGTGTGTGTTTACCTTTTTAATGTCAACCTGCCGCTCCTCCGAGACCCGCGAGACAACTCCTCCAGCCGCAGACAGAGCGCTCAGCCGCGCGACACGCTGCGAGACCAACACTCGTTACAGATGGCACGGCGGCCGAGACACAGGTGAGAGAGGCACTTTGTCTTTAGTTTGATACTTTATTATTATTCTGAATCTGCCACGAGCTGTGATGACATGGACTAGTAACGCCTTTTCTTTCCTCCGTTTATCCGCTTTTTGGTTTATACAGTTTAATTACTTAAAGCATCGTTTTGTGGGTACGATTATTTACGAATGAACCGCTTCTCGTATACATTTCAGACAGGCCTTTGGTCATACACATATTATAGGCACTTTTTCCTTTCCTCACTGTTCCTATAGTTTTGTTTTTTAACGAGTGACTCATGATTTTATCCAAATTATTTTATTATACTTATTTTTTTATCTGGTTCCACTGTTTTTTTAAACTGCTGTCTGCTGTTGTTGTTGTTGTCATTTATTTCTGATTGAGTTTTGTTGTGTTTGTTATATACTAAGCTGTAGTGTGTAAAGCACCCTGTGTGCATCGTGCTGCTGTGTGAAGAGGGTGCACTGCTATATAAATAAAAGTAATTCATTCATTCATTCCTTCTCACTGCGCGCTAATGAGCGTGAGCGCGTGTTGGGTGTGTGTTTGTGTTTGGTGTTACTAGTAGTCTCTCTCCCCCTCAGTGAGCTGAGCAGCGTGAAGTGTGTTCCGCCCGCGCGCTGCAGATGACAGGTGGTGGTCATCTGGCGTCACGTGGTCCTCCCCGCGCGCGCTGCTGCTGTCAGTACAGGGGAGAGAGAGAGAGGGGGGAGAGAGAGAGAGAGAGAGAGAGAGAGAGAGAGAGAGAGGAGAGAGAGAGAGAGAGAGAGAGAGAGTGAGAGAGAGAGAGAGAGAGAGAGAGAGAGAGAGAGAGAGGGAGAGGGAGAAGGGAGAGGGAGAGGGAGAGAGAGTCAGAGAGAGAGAGAGAGAGTGAGTGAGGGGCTTCTGTGAACTCACACACACACTAATTCAGTGCAATGGGCGGGTGGACAGACGTGTTGTTTACACGTCGTGCGATATGATGAGAGCCCGTATGGATTAAAACTTGTTTTTATTTTTATTTAACCTTTATTTATCCAGTTAAGCAAATTCTTTTCCAAATGTTGGTTTTAATCTACTTTATTATGGATTTTTTATGGTGAATTCGATGGTGTTGTTGTTGTTGTTGTTGTTGTTGTTGTTGTTGTTACTAGTAACTACAGGGTTAGTTAGCAGCCTCTCCGAAGAGGCGCGCGCGCTACAATATAGTGTTGCTGCCACGTGACGTCAGGCTGCGGCTCGCGCGCAAGGTGCACTTGTCTCAGGTCCGGAGCTACGCTTTCGTAGCGAATGCAATAATAATAATAATAATCCGCAACATTACAGTATTGACGAGCTATATAGGCAAATATTTTGGACTAACATTATATTATTTAGAGTGCAATAACCTGCCACACTGCATGGTTCATCTTTTATTATTTTTTTCTGAGCATGGTTTTGTGATGCAGAAAGTCTTACTCTCATTATTATTATTATTATTATATTATTATTATTATTATTATTATTATTATTATTATTATTATTATTATTATTATTATTATTATTATTAGTATTCTCATTATTATTATTATTATTATTATTATTATTATTATTATTATTATTATTATTATTATTATTATTATTATTATTATTATTATTATTGTTGTTGTTGTTGTTATCTTAGTATTACGAGTCAGACTGTGACACAACACAAGGGTTAATAAGGCGCACGCTGCCTGACTGACTTGAGCTCAATGTATTCACTCATATTTTT